>NC_062546.1:171319663-171624747 GCF_016906955.1 Phacochoerus africanus
TGAACTAGGAAGGGGATAGGACTGTCTCCTATAGTCAGAGAGTGCAGGTTTTTTTTTTTTTTCCTTTTTTTAGGGCTATACCTGAGACATATGGAGGTTCCCAGGCTAGGGGTTGAATCAGAGCTACAGCTGCCAGCCTTCGCCACAGCCACAGCAACTCCAGATCCGAGGAGCGTCTGTGACCTACACCACAACCCTGGATCCTTAACCCACTGAGCGAGGCCAGGGATTGAACCTGCAACCTTGTTTTCTACAGACTGTTTCCACTGCGCTATGATGGGAACTCCAGGGAGTGCAGTTTTATATTAACCATTTTTTTTTCTTTTCTTTTCTTTTTTTTTTTTTTTTGGCTGTGGCATGCAGTGGTTTGATGTGGCATCTCAGTTCCCAGGTATGGAATGCAGGCCAGAGCACTGAAAGTGCTAAATCCTACCCATTAGACCACCAGGGAACTCCCAATATGAATCACTTTTTAAAAATGTTCTATATTTCATTTACTTATTTTTATGGCTGCATCTGTGGCATATGGAAGTTCCCAGGCCAGGGATCGAATCCAAGCCACAGAAGTGACCTATGCTGCAACTGTGGCAATGCTGGATCCTTAATCCACTCTGCTATAGTGGGAATACCAAAATGTTCTATATTTTATGATGCTTTGACACCTTAAGGGCCCAGGGAGGGATTATCTCTAATTCCTAGAGATAGTGAAGAATTTGCCTGGGAACAGGCCTTTACATGTCTGTTGGCATATGCAAGTCAACCAATCCTGAGTTCACGCTTCCACTCACCTCCTTCTTTCAGGCTTTTGCAGTTTAGGATGCTATCTTCCTGCCCTATACCACCCCAGGATGAAGCACCTAGGGACCACCAAAATCAAACTATTCAATCCTTTTTTTTTTTTTTTTTTTTTTTTTGCTTTTCAGGGCCACCCTCGTGACATATGGAAGTTCCCAGGCTAGGGGTTGAATTGGAGCTACAGATGCTGGTCTTCGCCACAGCCACAGCAATGAGGGATCCAAGCTCCATCTGTGACCTACACCACAGCTCATGGCAATGCTGGATCCTTAACCCACTGAGCGAGGTCAGGTATTGAACCCGCATCCTCACGTATACCAGTTGGATTTGTTTTCGGAACTCCTCGAATTATCCAATCCTAAACCTGCTCACCTTACATACCCTGCCTCATTCCTTCCTTCCTATGAAAAACACAATAAAGTCTTCACAGTTTCCCCTTACTCCCTGGCCCAAGTGGCTCTGTGTGGTGTACCATACTTCTTGCTTCTAGGGATCTTCGAGGATAAAACCTTCTTCCTGAGAAAATTAAGCCAGAAGGGAGTGGCATGATATACTCAACGTGATGAAAGGAAAAAACTCCAACCAAGATTACTCTACCCAGCAAGGCTCTCGTTCAAATTTGAAGGAGAAATCAAAACCTTCACAGATAAGCAAAAGCTGAGAGAATTCAGCAACACTAAACCAGCCTTACAACAAATACTAAAGGAACTTCTATAGTCAGAAAAGAACAAGAGAAGAAGGAAAGAAAAAAAGAGCAGCAAAAACAAATCCAAAGCAATTAATTAAATGGCAATAAGAACATACATATCAATAATTACCTTAAATGTGAATGGACTAAATGCCCCAACCAAAAGACATAGACTGGCTGAATGGATACAAAAACAAGAACCATATATATGCTGTCTGCAAGAGACCCACTTCACTTCTAGGGACACACACAAATTGAAAGTGAGAGGATGGAAGAAAATATTTCATGCAAACAGGGATCAAAAGAAAGGTGGAGTAGCAATACTCATATCAGACAAAATAGACTTTAAAATGAAGAATATTTTAAGGGACAAAGAAGGACATTACATAATGATCAAAGGATCAATCCAAGAAGAAGATATAACAATTTTAAATATCTACACACCCAACATAGGTTCACCACCATATATAAGGCAACTGCTAACAACCTTAAAAGGACAAATCAACAATAACACAATCATAGTGGGGGACATTAACACCCCACTTACAGCAATGGACAGATCAAACAGACAGAAAATCAATAAGGAAACACAGGCCCTGAATGAAGCATTGGACAAGATGGACTTAATAGATATTTATAGGACATTTCATCCCAAAGCAACAGAATACAGATTCTTCTCAAGTGCACATGGAACATTCTCTAAGATTGATCATATCCTGGGCTACAAATCCAACCTCAGTAATTTTAAGAAAACTGAAATCATATCAAGCATCTTTTCCAACCACAACACTATACAACTGGAAATCAACAACAAGAAAAAAAATGCAAAAAACACAAACACGTGGAGACAAAAAAACATGATACCAAACAACCAATGGATCATTGAAGAAATCAAAGAGGAAATTAAAAAATACCTAGACACAAATGACAATGAAGATACGACACTCCAAAACCTATGGGATGCAGCAAAAGCCATTCTAAGAGGAAAGTTTATAGCAATGCAAGCCCCACCTCAGGAAACAAGAGAAAGCCCAAATAAGCAAGCTAACTTTACATCTAAAGCAGCTCGAGAGAGAAGAACAGACAGGACCTAAAGTTAGTAGAAGGAAAGAAATCATAAAGATCAGAGCAGAAATCAATGAAATAGAAATTAAGAAAACCATAGAAAAGATCAATGAAACGAAAAGCTGGTTCTTTGAAAAGATCAACAAAATTGATAAACCCATAGCCAGACTTATCAAGAAAAAGAGAGGACTCAAATCAATAAAATTAGAAATGAAAAAGGAGAGGTAACAACAGATATCACAGAAATACAAAGGATCATAAGAGACTACTATATGCAACTATATGCCAATAAAACAGAAAACCTAGAAGAAATGGACAAATTCTTAGAAAAGTACAATCTTCCAAGACTAAACCAAGATGAAATAGAAAAGATGAATGGACCCATCACAAGAACTGAAACTGAAACTGTGATTTAAAAACTTCCAACAGACAAAAGCCCAGGACCCGATGGCTTCACAGGCGAAGTCTATCAACATTTAGAGAAGAGCTAACACCTATCCTTCTGAAACTAGTCCAGAAAACCACAGAGGAAAGGACACTCCCAAACTCATTCTATGAGGCCACCATCACCCTGATACCAAAACCAGACAAAGACACCACAAAAAAAGAAAACTACAGGCCAATTTCACTGATGAACATCGAAGCAAAAATCCTCAACAAAATACTAGCAAACCACATCCAACAATACATTCAAAGGATTGTACATCATGATCAAGTGGGATTTATCCCAGGGATGCAAGGGTTCTTCCATATCTACAAATCCATCAGTGTGATACACCACATTAACAAACTGAAGAATAAAAACCATACAATCCTCTCAATAGATGCAGAAAAAGGTTTGAAAAAATCCAACACTCATTTCTGATAAAAACCCTTCAGAAAGTGAACATAACTGGAAACTACCTCCATGATAAAGGCCATATATGACAAACCCAGTGCTATCATCATTCTCAATGGTGAAGAGCTGAAAGAATTCCTGCTGAGACCAGGGACAAGACAAGGATGTCTGCTCTTGCCACTACTATTCAATATAGTTTTGGAAGTCCTGGCCACAGCAATCAGAGAATTAAAAGAAATAAAAGGAATCCAAATTGGAAAGGAAGAAGTAAAACTATCCCTATTTGCAGATGACATGATCTTATACCTAGACAATCCTAAAGACTCTACCAGAAAACTGTTAGAGCTCATCCATGAATTTGGCAAAGTCGCAGGATACAAAATCAATACACAGAAATCGACAGTGTTTCTATATACTAACAATGAAAAAGCAGAAAGAGAAATTAGGGAAGCAATCCCATTTACCATCGCATCCAAAAGAATAAAATACCTAGGAGTAAACCTACCTAAAGAAACAAAAGACCTATACTCTGAAAACTACAAGCCACTGATGAAAGAAATCAAAGATGACAAAAATAGATGGAAAAACATACCATGCTCATGGATTGGAAGAGTCAATATTATCAAAATGGCTATACTACCCAAGGTAATCCACTAGATTCACTGATGAAAGAAATCAAAGATGACAAAAATAGATGGAAAAACATACCATGCTCATGGATTGGAAGAGTCAATATTATCAAAATGACTATACTACCCAAGGCAATCCACTAGATTCAATGCAATCCCTATCAAAACTACCAGGGACATTTTTCACAGAACTAGAACAAAATATTTTAAAGTTTGTTTGGAAACTCAAAAGACCCAGAATAGCCAAAGACATCCTGAAAAAGAAAAATGGAGCTGGAGGAATCAGGCTCCCGGACTTCAAACTATACTACAAAGCAACAGTCATCAAAACCATATGGTACTGGCACAAAGACAGAAATAGAGATCAGTGGAACAGGATAGAAAGCCCAGAATTAAACCCACACACCTATAGCCAACTCATCTACGACAAAGGAGGCAAGAATATACAATGGAGAAAAGACAGCTTGTTCAATAAGTGGTGCTGGGAAAACTGGACAGCTACATGGAAAAGAATGAAATTAGAACACTCCCTAACACCTTACACAAAAATAAACTCAAAATGGATTAAAGACCTAGATATAAGACCAGATACCATAAAACTCTTAGAGGAAAACACAGGCCAAACACTCTCTGACATAAACGACAGCAACGTCTTCTCAGATCCACCTCCTAGAGTAATAGCAGCAAAAACAAAAATAAACAAATGGGATCTAATCAAACTTCGAAGTTTCTGCACAGCAAAGGAAACCCTAAACAAAACTAAAAGACAACCCACAGAATGGGAGAAAATCTTTGCAAATGAAGCGACTGACAAGGGATTCATCTCCAAAATTTAAAAACACCTTCTGCAGCTCCATACCAAAAAAACAAACAACCCCATCAAAAAATGGGTAGAAGATCTAAACAGACAATTTTCCAAAGAAGACATACAGATGGCCAAAAAACACATGAAAAGATGTTCAACATCACTCATTATTAGAGAGATGCAAATCAAAACCACTATGAGGTATCACCTTACACCGGCCAGAATGGCCATCATCAAAAAGTCTACAAACAATAAGTGCTGGAGAGGGTATGGAGAAAAAGGAACCCTATTACACTGTTGGTGGGAATGTAAGTTAGTGCAACCACTGTGGAAAACTGTGGAGATTCCTCAGAAAACTAAAAAGGGAATTAACATTTAATCCAGCAATCCTGCTCCTGGGCATCTATCTAGAGAAAACCACGATTCGAAAAGACACAGGTACTCCAATGTTCATTGCAGCACTATTTGCAATAGCCAAGACATGGAAACAACCTAATGTCCATCGACAGAGGAGTGGATCAAGAAGATGTGGTACATATACACAATGGAATATTACTCAGCCATTAAAAGAAATGAAATACCGGCATTATTAGCAACATGGATGGACCTAGAAATTATCATGCTACATGAAGTTAGCCATACAATGAGACACCAACATCAAATGCTATCACTGACATGTGGAATCTAAAAAAAGGACACAATGAACTTCTTTGCAGAACAGATACTGACTCACAAACTTTGAAAAACTTATTGTTTTCAAATGAGACAGGTTGTGGGGTGGGGGGATGTACTGAGGGTTTGGGATGGAAATGCTTAAAATTTGGTTGTGATGATTGTTGTACACCTATAAGTGTAATAAAATTCATTAAGTAATTTTAAAAAAATAATAAAGCTATCCTCTTGTGCCAGACAGCCAGGTTGTGAATGCAAAGTTTCTTTTTTTTTTTTAATTTTTATGTTTTGCTTTTTAGGACTGCACCCATGGCATATGGAGTTTCCCAGGCTAGGGGTCTAATCGGGGCTACAGCTGCCGGTCTACACCACAGCCGAAGCAACGCTGGATCCAAGCCACGTCTTCGACCTACACCACAACTCACAGAAACACCGGATCCTCAACCCACTGACTGAGGCCAGGGATCAAACCTGCAACCTCACAGTTCCTAATCAGATGTATTTCCAATGCTGCATTATGGGAACTCCAAGAAAAAGTTCTTGAAGGAAATTAAAAGTGCTACTCCCATGAGCACTCGAATGATAAGTCTTATTGCTGTTATGGAGAAAGTTTGAGTGGTCTGGATAGAAGATCAAACCATTTGCTGTATAGCTGTGGAAACTATATCTAGTCCCTTGTGATGGAGCATGATGGAGAAGAAGAATGTGAGAAAAAGAATGTACATGTATGTATGTGTGACTGGATCACAGTAGAAAATTGGCAGAACACTGTAAACCAACTGTAGTGGAAAAAATTAAAATCATTTGAATAAAAAATTTTTAAAATAAAAACTCAAATAATGATGATAACAAAACAAAACAAAAAAGATCAAACCAGCCACAACAATCCTTTAAACGAAAGCCTCATCCAGGGCAAGGCCCTAACCCTTTTCAATTCTTTGAAGGCTGAGAGAAGTGAAGAAGCTGCAGAAGAAGAGGTTGAAACTAGCAGAGGCTGATTCTCAAGGTTTAAGGAAAGGAGCAGCTCCCTAACAGCTGGCTGATGTAGAAGCTGCAACAGTTTTTCCAGGAGATGCAATAAGATAATTAATGAAGGTGGTTACCCTAAACAACATTTTTTTTTTCTTTTTTGGCTGCCCCAAGGCATATGGAGCTCCCAGGGCAGAAATCAGATCTGAGCCACAGTTACAACCTGAGCCACAGCTGTGGCAATGCTGGATCCTAACCCCCTGTGTCTGGCAGGGAATCAAACCCGTGTCCCAGTGCTCCCAAAATGCCACCAATCATGTTGTGCCACAGGGAGAACTCCAACATGTTTTCAATGTCAATGAAATAGTCTTATATTGAAAGAAGATGCCATCTAGGACTTTCATAGTGCCTGGCTTCAAAGGACAGGCTGACTCTCTCTCTCTCTTTTTTTTTTTTTTTTTGATTCCTTACTTTTATTCAAGAATTCATACAAAATGTTACAGATAAAGGAATTTCAATCCTCATCTTCTTCCTCCTCTTCATCTTGATTAATCTGGAAGTAACGTAATTCATAACTCTCTTTGCTGTTAGCAACGACACGTAACCAATCACGTAGGTTATTCTTCTTCAAATATTTTTTGGTGAGATATTTCAAATACCTTTTGGAAAAAGGCACCTCGGAAGTTACAATTATCTTGCTTTTGCTTCTTTCGATTGTTACAACCCCTCCTCCAAGGTTTCCAGCTTTTCCATTCACTTTGATTCTTTCCTGAAGAAACTGTTCAAAATTGGCCGCATCCATGATTCCATCTTCCACTGGGTGCGTGTGCAATCAAGAGTGAACTTAAGAACCTGCTTCTTTTTTTTTGCCCCCCTTCGCCACAAGTTTTTTCACAGGTGCCATGGCGGCAGCAGAGGCAGAAGGAGGCTGACTCTCTTACTCAGGGCCAGTGCAGCTGATGACTTGAAATTGAGTCCAGTGCTCCTTTACCATTCCAAAATTCCCGGGGCCCTTAAGAATTATGCTAAATCTACTCTGCTTGTGGTCTATAAATGGAACAACAAAGCCTGGATGACAGCACACCTGTTAACATCAATAGTTTACTGAATATTTTAAGCCCATTGTTGAGATATACTGCTCAGAAAAAAGGATTCCTTTCAAAACATCACTGCTCATTGACAATGCACCTGGTCACCCAAGAGCTCTGATGGAGATGTGTAACAAGATTAATGTTGTTTTCATCCCTGCTAACACAAGACCCTGCAGCCCACAGATGAAGGAGTCATTTAGATTTTCAAGTCATTTTTTTTCTTTTTTGTCTTTTTAGGGCCACACCCATGGCATATCAAGGTTCCCAGGCTAGGGGGTCGAATCAGAGCTGTAGCCGCTGGCCTATGCCAGAGCCACAGCAACGCAGGATCTGAGCCGTGTCTGTGACCTACACCACAGCTCATGACAACACCAGATCCTTAACCCACTGAGCAAGGCCAGGGATCGAACCCACAACCTCATGTTCCTAGTTGGATTTGTTTCTGCTATGCCGCGATGGGAACTCCCAAGATTGTTGAAATGGCAAGGGATACAGAATATTACTTAAACTGAGTTGATAAAACAGCAGCAGATTTTGAGAGGATTGACTGCAATTTTGAAAGTTCCATTGTGGGTAAATGTAATCAAACAGCCCTGCATGCTACAGAGAAATCATTCATGAAAGAAAATGTCAATCAATGTGGCAAATTGTCTTATTTTACAAAATTGCCACAGCCACTGCAACCTTCAGCAGCCACCACCATGATCAGTCAGCAGCCATCAAGGCAAGACGCTCCACTGCGCAAAGATTACAACTCACTGAAGGTTGAGAGGATGGTTAGCATTTTTCAGTAATAAAGCATTTTTAAATTCAAGTATGTTACTGTTTTCCTTAGACAAAATGCTATTGCACAGTTAATAGGCTATATAAGTAAACATATGCCCTGGAAAGCGAAAATATTCTTGTTACTTTATTTCAATATTCACATTATCGGAGTTGTCTGGAACCAAATTCACAAGATCTCTGACATATGCCTGTACAAGGGTTTCAGGAGCTCTGGGTTGGAGGCTAGGGATGAAGACTATAGATACTTCTTGTTATGTCAGACGATCACAGGTCCTGAGTACTCATGGCCCCACTCTGCCATCCTCTCTTAGGAAGAAACTCACATTGTCCCCAGCCCTTGGGGAAAGGTGAAGACTGACATGACTTGTTGTCATGTGCTTGAAGGTTCCCAAAAGTCAGCAAATGATGCAACAGTGAATAAAGCTGACTTTGATCTAAATTAGCTAAGCATTACTTGTGGCGACAGCAATCTATCAAAGGTGAAAACTGCTTTCACTTTGATCCAGCTCTGTAGATCATAGTTTAGCATCAAAAATAAAGGGAAACAAGAGGAATTCCCATCGTGGCACAGTGGAAACAAATCCGACTAGGAACCATGAGGTTTCAGGTTCGATCTCTGGCCTCGCTCAGTGGGTTAAAGATCCAGCGTCACCATGAGCTGTGGTATAGGTCTCAGACACGGCTCGGATCTGGCGTGGCTGTAGCTGTGGTATAGGCGGGTGGCTGTAGCTCCATATTTGACCCCTAGCTTGGGAACATCCATATGCCGTGGGTGTGGCCCTAAAAAGACAAATAAATAAATAAAATAATAAAGGGGAACAGATCATAAAGTATATTCTCTTTTTTCTCCCATGAAGTTACTGAAACTACATAAAAGGTTGAACCTTAGGATCTCCCCCTCAGCTGCACACTCTCTAAGTCTCACTCTTCTGCTTCATCTGGAAACCACATGAATTCCATCCTAAGCCATTCTGTCTTGTTCAACATAATCTTACTTTGATCAGCTGTTTTTTGTTTTTTGGGTTTTTTGTTGTTGTTGTTGTTGTTGTTTTTTGTCTTTTCTAGGGCTGCACCTGTGGCATATGGAGGTTCCCAGGCTAGGGGTCTAAATGGAGCTGTAGCTGCTGGCCTACACCACAGCCACAGCAACAACAGATCCAAGCTGTGTCTGTGACCTACACCACAGCTCACGGCAACACCAGATCCCTAACCCACTGAGCGAGGCCAGGGATCGAACCTGAAACCTCATGGTTCGTAGTCAAATTCGTTGACCACTGAGCCACGATGAGAACTCCTGTTTTTTGGTTTTTTTCTGTTGCTTTCTTTATGTATCACAGGCCCTTTCATTAATTTTTCACCTCTAGGAAATGGAATTGATGGACAAAGCCAAGAGAAAGAAAAGGACCAAGACAGATAAGTCCAAGGCACCCATGGGGGAGAGAAAAGGAAAGCTCCGCAGGGAAGCAGAGGCTGCTGTGGGTAAGGGACCACTCAGGAGAAGACACCTTCGGGGGTAGGGGGGCAGGGGCAGGAAATGTCCAAGGGAATCAGCATGGATCCAGTGGAATGAACTATCTGTTTGGAGTCTCCTTGACTATCACAGCTAAGACAGTATTACAGCCTTACTTCATGTATTTTAGGAGACAGGGATGGAAGAAACCTGTAGTGCCTAGATCTGTTAGCAAAAGAAAGAAAATTATGATAATAACACTAGCACCTACTAAGTGCTACCCACTATATTAGGAGCTCTGCATTTATGACATCATGATATCCCCACAACATCTCCATAAAGTAAGCACTGTTAGAATATCATGTAGCAGTTGAGGCTGAGAGAGGTTGAGTGACTTGCATAACATCAAACAGATCCAACAGTCAAGTGGTGGACCCAGGGTCTGGACCTACCATTTGATTCTAAACTCATCCCTCTCAAACAAACACCGCCCCTATAAATAATAACTATATCATCATCTGAGCATTGGGCCGTGAGAGCATTTGGGAAGGGGAAGGTTACAATGTGCTCTGAGTGGGGACCCCAGCTACCATCTTTCTTCTTGGTTCCTTGTGTTGCATCTTACAAAGAATTTAGGTTCCTATGCTTCTGAAGACTTTCTCTAACCTAAAACCTACACCCGATCTTCCCCGGCCACATGATACAGAAAACCCTTGAAACAAATCAAAGGCTGTTAGAAAGGAGGATATTGGATAGTTTCCTGGGCCAGATTTATTTTTGAGGTTTGCTTTTTTTTTCTTCTTTTTTTTAGGGCCACATCCATGGCATATAGGGGTTCCCAGGCTATGGGTCCAATCAGAGCTGCAGCTGCTGGCCTATGCCACAGCCACAGCAATGCCAGATCCAAGCCACATCTACAACCTATACCACAGCTCATGGCAACACTAGATCCAAACCCACTGAGCAAGGCTAGGGATCAAACCCAAATCCTCAGGGATACTAGCCCGATTCTTAACCCGCTGAGCCACAACAGGAACTCCAAGATTTGCTTTTTAAAGTCTTGCTGAATTTACATTGTTGTAGCCCATGATTCGGGGAGACTTGGCAGGACTGGAAAAGGAAATACTTGTAGCCCCCAGAGGTGGATTGAGGAAGAGGCCTTAGAGTAAGGAAGACTTAAACTTTGCCAAGTTATAAAGCTACATGTTCCAGCTAGACTCTAAGGCATGACTTTCCAGCTGTGTCTACAGGTCTTCCTCCAGAAAGTCTTGCCCCCTTCATAGGTCAGGGTGAATCAGAACTTTTTTAGCAGCAAGACTGCTGAATTATAGTTGATCCGAGTGGGATAAGGCAGTTTCTCAAAGGTGGTCTATGGACTATTCTTGTCAAAACTCTTGGAGTGGCTGTTAAAATGCAGATTCCTACAGAATCTGCACCCAACTGATTGCACTGCATATGGAAGTTCTAAAGTTACTGAAAAGGATGCAAGGATTGCGTTTACTTAGCTGTTCTTCTATCCCCCAATTGTTCTCCCCCAGGAAAGTCAAAGGAATCAAAGGCTGAAAGGAAATCAGAGCTTATTCCTAAAGAAAAAAAACAAGGAGCCAAAAGGAAAAGGACACAGAAGGAAGCAGAACTTAACTCTAAGGAAATGAAAGGCAGCTCAGATGGAGGTTTCTCTCCTTCGGGCTCCACTGAAGAGGACCCTTGGCTTTCTTCCAAACTTGATGCACCCGAGAGCCAAGTCTCTCTAGATGGAAGGTCATCGCCCACCAGAACTACAACCATCACTGGAAACTTGGAATCTGAAGAAAAGAAAAGCCATGAGGACCCTCCCAAGGTAGGTCCAGAATCCTCACCTTGGCCAGAGGGATTTCTGTCCTCACGGGTGCAACTGCAGAGGTGGGAAAATCTGCCCCAAATAATAGCGCAGTTCCCGAAACAGCTCTTACATAATGGTTTTATTTGTTCTGCTTTGGTACCTTCTGACCCTTTAAGAAGCCACACCTGATCAAATACCCAGGGTAGCAAAGCCCCTCTGAAATGATGCATTCTCTGTGGCTCCCAAACTGCCAGATCATGTACTCATCCCTTCCTTAAAGGGCAGGAAATTAGCATAGCACTCATTTGTGAGAGATACAGGCCTCACAGTTATAGGGAAAGATGGATTCTGGCCTCAAAGCACGTATCTTTTTTTTTTTTTTTTTTGCTTTTTAGGGCCACACACAAGGCATATGGAAGTCCCATGCTACGGGTTGAACTGGAACTGCAGCTGCTAGCCTACACCACAGCCACAGCAACGCCAGATCCAAGTCACATCTGCAACTTACACCACAGCTCACAGAATGTTGGATCCTTAACCCAGTGAGATGGGCCAGGGATCGAACCTGCATTCACATGGATACTCGTCTGATTCGTTACCACTGGGCCACAGCGGGAACTCCAAAGTGCATATCTTTGACTTGGCCTGAAGCTCACGCATTGCTTGCCTCCCAGAGGCTGTAGAAATGCCTCCATTCTGAACCTGCTTTTCCGTGGCACATGGCTGGGCCGCAGGCAACTAATACACACACATCTGCCTTTACAAGGTGTTTTGCATGTAAGAGTCATTTGGTTCCATGGGACTTTGATTCTAATGTCAAGGATTTAAGAGAAAAACTAAGTGAGTGTAAGGAAAATTGCTCTTGAAAAATCCTTGCAATTAACAAAAAATACCATATGGATACATCACTCGATAAGACCAACACAGCCAATTTTTCCTCTTGTTGTTGGAATAAGTCAGTATTTCTTCTATTACAATGAAGGTGCTGAACTGAATTTAGAGATCTTGTTGTACCAAAAAAAAAGAATACCTTTAGGGAGTTCCCATTGTGGCTCAACAGTAAAGAACCCAACTAGTATCCATGTGGACTTGGGTTCAATCCCTGGCCTTGTTCAGTGGGTTAAGTAAGGATCTGGCATTGCCGTGAGCTGTGGCGTAGGTTGGCAGCTGCAGCTCCGATTCAACCCCTAGCCTGGGAATTCCATATGCCGTGGGTGTGGCCCTAAAAAAGGAATATCTTTTAAAACTACAAATGTACCCACAGCTAAAGCACTATGGTTAAACTTGCATAAGATACATGCAAATATGGTACAAACCTGCTGAATTTCATTTAATCTTTACAGACACACTCGTGAGCCAGGTATAACTAGTCTCATTTTATAGACCTAGAAGCTAATGCTTAAAGAAGTTAGATGTTTGTTGTCAGAAGTTACACAACCATCAAGTGGTAGAGTTAAGACCTAAACTCAGAGTTCCCATCGTGGCACAGCAGAAACGAATCTGACTAGCATCCATGAGGACTGGTGTTGCCATAAACTGTGGTGTATATCACAGATGTGGCTCGGATCTGGCGTTGCTGTGGCTGTGGTGTAGGCTGGCAGCTGTAGCTCCAATTAGACCCCTAGCCTGGGAACCTCCATGTGCCGAGGGTGCAGCCCTAAAAAGACAATAATTAATTTTTTAAAAAAAACTAAACTCAGAACTTTTGACTCCAAAATTAAAGCTTTTGTCTCTGTTTTATATTATTATGTGGGAGGTCCCACTGTTGTGCAACGGGATTGGCGGCATCTCTGTAGTGCCAGGACGCAGGTTCCATTCCCAGCCTGGATCTTGCATTGCTGCAGCTGCAGCAACTGCAGTTCAGATCTGAACCCTGGCCCAGGAACTCCATACGCTGTGGGGTGGCCAAAAAAGAAAATAGTAATAATAATAAATTACCATGTATTTATTTTATAGCACCATGGTCTTCCAAACGAGTTTCAGAAAGTTTTTCCTTTCTAGTTCTCAATCTTCCCAGCTGCCTAGACTGCAGAATTCTGCTCTGTGCAGCGGATGAAAATTTTGAGCTGTGGGCAGAACTTTTCTGAACCTGCTAGAGAGTCAGAATTTTTTTTTTTTTTTTTTTGTCTTGTTCCGAGGCCTATGGAAGTTCCCAGTCAACTGTGGGCCAGAGCCCAGGCCCACAGTAGCAGTCAATGTTTGGAACTGCAGCTGCTGGTCACAGCCACAGCCACAGCCACAGCAAGACCAGATCTGAGCTGTGTCTGGACCTACACCACATTTCACGGCAATGCCAGATCCTTACCCCACTGAACAACACCAGGGATCAAACACCAGCTCTCATGAACACTGGTTGGGTTCCTTACCACTGAGCCACAGTGGAACTCCCGGGAGTCACAATTTTTAGATTTATTGTCAATCCACAGTACTGGGCTGCTTCTGTAAAGGCTAAAAAGCAAGGACGTACCCGCCCCAAGTTGGACACAGAGTTCCTGTGGAAGAGTTGCCATTCCGGGTTCCCCACATGGGCATATTTCTATCTGAGGGGAGGCATCATGGAGAAAAAGAAAGCTAAGACACCCTTCACATAAACTGAGAGAACTTTTGATTGCAAAGGGGGATTTTCAGGGGATTAACTATGAGTCTGACACATCTATACCTAAGATTGTCCTTAAAACAGCCTTTATCTGGAACTTCTGTTTCTGAACCCTGGCTTCCTGTTAGAACCACAGGAAGATGCTTTTTAAAACTCCCCAGGCTTCCAAGCTAGGTATTCTCATTTAATTAGTTTGAGTGGGGCTGTGGCCTCACGTAATTTTTAGAAGTTCCTTGGGCGATTCTAAAGTGTGTCAAGACAAATGATGTGTGAGACCTTATGTTGGCACTTTCATTGTGTCAGTTAATTCTGGTTAACACCCAGCCAAGAGGAAGACAATATCAGAGAAATTAAGTCGTTATCCCCCAATCCTGAAGCAAAAGAGACTTAGATCCAGGTCAGTCAGACACCAGAGCCCAGGCCCACAGTAGCAGTTTATTTAGCTGGGCTCAGCGTGTGGAAACCGCGTAATCTCTGATTAGAGGTTACATTGTGTTGATGGAGGAGGGCTTCCTGCTGAGACAAGGTCAGCTGGGATCACTGCGTTGTCCTTTGCACTCTGGAAGTTCCTGTCATGGCTCATTGGTTAACAAACCCGACAAGCATCCGTGAGGACTCAGGTTCAATCCCTGGCCTCATTCAGTGGGTTAAGGATCTGGCGTTGCCGTGAGCTGTAGTGTAGGTCGTAGAAATGGCCCAGGTCCTGAGTTGCTATGGCTGTGGCCAGCAGCTACAGCTCAGATTAGACCCCTAGTCTGAAAACCTCTATATGCCACGGGTGTGGCCCTAAAAGACAAAAAGACAAAAAAAAAAAAAAAGACACTCTCTTTCCTTAGGTCCTCCTCGCTAAGAGGGAGCAAGAGAAAGCTTCCCAGGACAGGCTGCGTGCAGAGAGGGCGGAGATGAGACGGCTGCAGGTGGAGAGGAAGAGAAGGGAGCAGGAGGAGCAGAGGCGGCTCCAGCAGGAGCAGCTGGAGAGGGCCGAGAAGATGAAGGAGGAGCTGGAGCTGGAGCAGCGGAACCGCGCCGAGGAGATCCGGTGGGTGGGGCGGCTACAGAGGCCAAGGCCACGGTAGGAAGCAGAAGACAAGGCAAGCATTGACCTCCACTAGGGGCTGAGTCGGTTCTGAGGCTCGTGTCCTGAATAAAACAGCCTGTCTCCTTATCCAAGGAACAACCTGGACCAAAGATAAGATGTAGCAGCTTAAATCGTTAGGTTCCTCCAGAAAGATGCTCACGGGATCTTCCCAGGAGGGTATGTGATCCAGTCCAGCAAATATTTGGTGCACCCCTTGCGGCGTTGTCTGCCTTGCACTAGGCCCGTTCATAAGCCTCTGGACTTATTAAATCTGCACAACAGTCCATGAGACAGGAATTTCAAAATCCTTTGGTAAGCATGGAAAATGAAGCTCTGAGAACTTAAGGCCCCTACCCCAGAGCACAGAACTTCCAGGCTGCTAGTTCCAGGCCTGCTGTGTTCTTGCTCTTCAATCAGGCTTCCCTTGGAAATGTGTGGCCTGCAAAGCCTCCACCGGAGGCACAGCTTGTCCCACAAAGACGCTCCAGTGTTTGCTGCCATTTCCCTGAACAATCTGTGGGTTTTCTCAGCTTGAGGAAACAGAGACTCGAAGAAGAACGGCAGCAGCAGGAGGAGGAGGAGAGAAAGCAGTGGCTTCAGGTGCAGATGGCCCAGGAGAGAGCTCGGCAGCAGCAGGAGGAGTTCCAGAGGAAACTGCAGGAACTGCAGAGAAAAAAGCAGCAGGAGGAAGCCCAGAGGGCTGGTGAGGGGGACTCGGGAACTATCTGCATCTCCTGTCTGCCTGGGACAGAAATACCGTTATTCCACTGTGGGTGTTTCTTTGATTCATCCCAGAGTTATTCCTATCCCAGGTCTCAGTGTGAAACACTAAATGGATAAGATAATTTTTTTTTCAAAGTGATTAATATGTGTGACTCTAGTGAATTGAGATAAAAGATCAAAATACCAAAGACTTTCTTGTGGAAATGAAAGACTCTTAGGTCCCACTCCCAGTTCAGTAAGTGGGACCTTGCACCTCTCATTGCCCTTCCAGCGTTGCTCAGGGGCTGCCTAAATTGGAGACAGCCCTGCTCCTCCCTTCCTTCCCTAGCAGATGGAAACGGACAGACACCTAGAGCTTCAGGGCAGCCTTGCAGGTGCCGATGTGTGGATTCCCTACAGCCTCATGTTTGAGGAATAGGAAAGACATTCAGAGGACACCTTTGAGACTCGTCAGTCCAGCTGCGTTAGCAGCAAGTTTCTCCAGACCCTGCTCTGACACCTGTCCCTGACCTATCTGATACTACCCATGAGAATACCAGGTTCTGGAAAACTCTCCCCCCAGGTTTTATGTTAATTGTAGGGTGCCCTGCACATAGTAGGTGCTTGATAAAGGACTCAAGTTGGTAAATTAACCCAAAGTAATCCCTACAGAGGACCTGGCAAATGGCTGTCAGGTAAGCTAGAGAATATGTCATTTTGGGAGTCCCTGAGAATCAGAATTGAGAGTCGGATCAGAGAAATGTTCTCCCCGATAGTGAGATGCCTGCTGAGCCTACCCGCTTTTCTGTTCTGCAGAGGCAGAGAAGCAAAGGCAGAAGGAATTGGAAATGCTGTTAGCAGAAGAACAAAAGCGCCTGATGGAAATGGCTGAAGAAGACCGGCTGGAGTACCAGCGACGGAAACAGGAAGCAGAAGAGCAGGCTCGGTTGGAAGCAGAGGAGAGACGGCAAAAGGAAGAGGAAGCAGCAAGGCTGGCTCTGGAGGAAGCCATGAAGCAAGCCCAGGAGCAAGCCAGGTACTTGATATTTGGGCAACAGCTGCTATAGGGGGATTGTTCAAAGCCTTGACTGCCTGCTTCTGGCACTAGCCTTGCACTGCTAGAGAAGTTTTCCCACTTCCCACAAGCATGGTTTGGAAGAACTAAAAAGCAAATAGGGGAGTTCCTGTCGTGGCGCAGTGGTTAACGAATCCAACTAGGAACCACGAGGTTGCGAGTTCAGTCCCTGGCCTTGCTCAGTGGGTTAACGATCCAGCATTGCCGTGAGCTGTGGTGTAGGTTGCAGACGTGGCTCGGATCCCGAGTTGCTGTGACTCTGGCGTAGGCTGGTGGCTACGGCTCCGATTGGACCCCTAGCCTGGGAACCTCCATATGCCGTGGGAGCGACCCAAGAAATAGCAAAAAGATAAAATAAATAAATAAATAAAAAGCAAATAGAAATTTTGCTGCTGCAAATGTCACAGAATTTCTTCATGGCTTATAGAACTCATATTGAAATTAGAAGGGAATTCATGTGGCTCAGCGGGTTAAGAACCCAGCTAATATCCGTGAGGACGTGGGTTCGATCCCTGGCCTCCCTCATGGGTTAAGGATCCAGCATGGCCACGAGCTTCAGTGTAGGTCAAAGACACAGCTAGGATCTGGCATTGCAGTGGCTGTGGTGTAGGCTGGCAGCTACAACACTGATTTTACCCCTAGCCTGGGAACTTCCATATGCTGTGGCCCTAAAAAGATGGGAGGGAGGAAGGAAGGAAGGAATTAGAAGGGAGTTTAAAAGAGGGAGGGAGTGGGAGGGATCGGGAGCTTGGGGTTATCAGACACAACTTAGAATAGATTTACAAGGAGATCCTGCTGAGTAGCATTGAGAACTATGTCTAGATACTCATGTTGCAACAGAACAAAGGGTGGGGGGAAAAATGTATACATGTAAGGATAACTTGACCCCCTTGCTGTACAGTGGGAAAATAAAATAAAATAAAATAAACAAAAAAAAAAAAAAAGAAGGGAGTTTAGAGATTGTCTATCTCAGCCTTCTGGTTTATAGATAAGAAAAGCAAGTTCCATTGATCAAGGCTAACAGTGAGTTAGGGGCAGTGCCAGGACCAGATGTAAGACCCCTGATTCTGAACCACTGCCTTTCTCAATAAGTATTTAGTGGGTACCTATTATATGCCAAACACTGTTCTGGACACTGGGAATTCAGAAGTAAGCAACACAGACGTCTCTCTTCCCATGGCATTTAAATTCTAGGGATGGGGAATTTAAAAACGGACTCTAAACAAATAGATTTTTTAAGCTGGAAATAAATGTTATTCAAAAAAACTTTAAAAGATGTGATAGGATTGCAAGAGGCTTAGTTTAGACAGGTTGGCCAGGGCAAATCCTCTCAGAATGAAATCTGAATGACAAGGTGTTAGCCATGTAAACTTTTGGAAGAAAAAATATTCTAGTAGGTAAACAGCAAATGCAGAAATTCAAAGAAAGGAATTCCCTTTTTGGCTCAGCAGGTTAAGAACCCAACTAGAATCCATGAGGATTTGGGTTCGATCCCTGGCCTTGCTTAGTGAGTTAAGGATATGGCACTGCTGTGAGCTGTGGTGTGGGTCACAGATGTGGCTCCATTTTGCCCTAAAAGGGAAAAAAACATCCATTTTGCCCTAAAAGGGGAAAAAAAAAAAAAGTTCAAAGAAAGGAATGAGGCTGGCATGGTGTAAGAATAAAAGTCAGCATGGCTGGAATGAATAAGGCACAAAGAATACTTCCAGATGAGGTCAGAGAGGTAGGCATTGTCAGGAGAAACAGCATAAATTTAGCCATCAGGGGCCAACAGCATTCCCTTTATTCTCTTACAGTAGCAATGATCATTGCATCTTTCTAATAATAGAATCTCTTGAGTAATGTGGTTTCAATCAACTCTTTTTAAAAAAAACTAGGTCCTCTATAGTTGCTCTATCATGTCTTTCCCTCCTTAATCAAAGCAACAAATAGTCACTCCCCTTTAGAAGCATCAAAATTGAAAGGTAAAGCCCAACACAGAAAGCCATGTGATTCCAATCTTTTTTTTTTTTTGTCTTTTTGCCATTTCTAGGGCCACTCCTACAGCATATGGAAATTCCCAGGCTAGGAGTCTAATTGGAGCTGTAGCCGCCGGCCTACACCAGAGCCACAGCAACTTGGGATCCGAGCTGCATCTGCAACCTACACCACAGCTCACGGCAATGCTGGATCCCTAACTCACTGAGCAAGGCCAGGGACCGAACCGCAACCTCATGGTTCCTAGTCGGATTCCTTAACCACTGCACCATGACAGGAACTCCCAGAAAGCCATGTGATTCCAATCTTAACTGTAAATCATTTACCCTTTGAATTTATTTCCTATAACTTAAGCTGAATCTAACCTAATAAAGTCTTTAGAGGATCAGAAAAAGAAGGAAGCCAGAACAACTCTATTTCAAGGTTTTCCACCCAACTTTGAGTTGTTCCTCTCCTGAACATCCCTGCTGTGACATGAATTACAAAACAGATCATTAGAAGAAGTCTTCAATTTCAAATTTCAATTTCAAAATTATGTCTTCCATGTATCATATCAGTAGGGCTGGGTCATAAATACTGAAACCAAAAGCAAGCTATTGGAGTTGCAATTTTCCACAAAAAGAAAACCGGCAAATAGTAAGAGGGAAGTTGAGCAATTAGGTAACACCAATCCAAGTAGCTGAAAGCAAAAAAACAAGTAATTAATCAGGTGTGTGAGGGGTAGAGCCTCATTCCAGGGATTACGAGAACCTGATGCCACGTGGTTTCATTACATTTTCACTTGTGTGACCTTGACCCAGGTACTTTAACTTCTCTGGCTTGCTTCTTCACCTCTAAAACAAGGGAGACCCTTCCAGTAATAGTTTTAAGAAGTAGTACACCTTTCCTTTTACTGTTCTAGTAGGAAGCTCATGATACTCTAAATCACACCAGTAAAGTTACTAAAGGAACAGAGTATGATCTTCCACTAAAATGTAAGATCAATAGCCCTAAGTCTAACTGATGATTATTCAAATCGCAAATTCTTCCAGTGGCTCATAAGCAATTTCTAGGATGCTTAATCAGTATTGTGATTGTGGGTGGGGTTGTTAACTTAGGCAAAAAGCTGCTTTGAAGAAACATCTTCATTTCCATCAAGAACTCCATAAGGAAGCCAGCGGCCTACAGTGGACACAGAACATTTCTAGACCATGGGTCTACTCTTACTTCCAGTTCCTACAAATACCCAGACCTTAAGACCAGAAGAAAACTAAAAGTTGGGAGGTGGTAACAGAAGAAGAAACTTCCTTCTATAATGAAGTTCCATACCAAGCCCAGTTAGTTCCATTTCATCTGGCTCACCTCACCCCACAGCTAACTTCCCTCTGGCTCTTCCATCCCCCTCACCCCTCCCCACCACACGAACATTACTCAACCCAGTTAAACTCTTCACTCACCTAAATCCGTTACGTTTCCTAGAACCACTTAAAATCCAGAAGATTTGGTGCCTAAAATTGGCCAGTGACTTCGTAATTTGGTTGAATTTTAGTAAATTTCAGTTTAATTTCAGTTAATAAGATATTAACATACAAATTTCCCATTGTGGTGTAGCAGAAACAAATCTATTATCCATGAGGATGTGGGTTCGATCCCTGGCCTTGCTCAGTGGGTTAAGGATCCGGAGTTGCCATGAGCTGTGGTCTAGGTTGTTGATGCGGCTCGGAGCCTGCATTGCTGTGGCTGTGGGGTAGGCTGGCAGCTGTGGCTCTAATTTGGCCCCTAGCCTGCAAACTCCCACATGCTGCACCTGTGGCCCTAAAAAAATAAAAAAGATTTTAACATAATCTTATGGTAGTTGAAGTATTTCATTTCAGTCAATATGTTGAGAGTTGCGGGTAAATGTAAATTCTGTAATGCAGTAAGTCTGAATCAGCTAAGAGCTAATTCATAAACCACATTCATTTTCTAAGACTCTAAAATTTAATGTCTATTTCAAACAAGGTAATTTCTTGAGAAATGTTCATTTGAGCAAAATAAGCTGTTCTGTGTGGGGATTCTCATACCCTCAAAGCATAGATTAAGAGCTGCAGTGTCCAGTAAGTAGCCACATGTAGCTATTTAAGTATAAATTAAAACATTCAGGCATTCCCTGGTGGCACAGCAGATTAAGGACCCGGGTTGTCACTGCTCTGTCTCTGGTCACCGCAGGTTCAATCCCTGGCCTGAGAACATCCACGTGCCATGGATGCAGCCAAAAAAGCCCCCAAAACATTCAGTTCTCCAGTCACACTAGCACATTCCAAGTGTTCAATAACCAGATGTGGCTACTGGCTAACTGTATTTGACAGCACAGACATAGAATATTTTCATCATCACAGAAAGTTCTATTGGACAACACTGTATTCTAGAGCCCTGAAAACCAACCAGTCTTGAGGTTTTGCTCCTGTGCCTTGAAGAACCAGTCACATAATTTCCTCATCTTTAAAATCACACTGACTCTATCGTGGAAGAGTCCTGATTAAATAATTTGTCTTTAAGGAGTTCCTTGGTGGCTTGGCGGGTTATGGACCTAGCACTGTCACTGCTGTAGCTCAGATCACTGCCGGGGTGTGGGTTCAAACCCTAGCCCCGGACCACTGCCTGCCTCGGTCATGGCCAAAAAAAAAAAAAAAAAGACAATTTGTCTTTACTATTTCTTTAGTACCAATAAGTATCTTTATCATAGAATGATCATTAAAGTGGATGAAAGACCTTCAGCAAACAGGACATATAAAAGGTTATTTAAGTAAGCAGTATCTGAACCTGAATTTTCCCACACATCTCCTTTGGCCATACCCTATACTTCAGTCTGCAGCTAAAAAACTTAGTATTTCCAGATGATTCCCTCAGATTTCCCACTGACGCTTGTAAGGTATTTGCTTCCTATAGAAACTGCAGTTCCACACCATAATCCAGAAGTCAAGCTTAACTTTTAGTCTGTATTGCTGTTATTGGACTTGCTTAGATTTGTTCATTTTCTCCTTGCTTTATGTAAAATAGAAATAAAATGGCCCAAACACTGGCTATGATAGTGAATTTAAATATGTCTCTTAAAACTTTTCTTGAACTTGTCAACAGTACTTGCACATTCATTCATACATTCAATGATACTTAAATGAAAAAGGAGCATCTCAAGTAGTTCAACCAAGAAAAGAAAACACTCAAGGAAAACATCCTTGTAGGGGAAATTGCCATTACTGTTTTATTTTCTGTCTTTTACAAATTTAGGATGTTGTAGTCAAGCACCAGGTAGAGTGGCTACACTAAATGTTATTCGAGATCCCTTCCAAATCTGATATTCTTATTAAATTGTTGCTGTGAAAGGCCTATTTTTATCAGCACTGCTAACCAGGTAAGCACATTTTTCAGTTGACGAGGAGGATGCAAAATTTAGAAGAATCCAATAAACTAAAATTAAGAAAATTATATCCCTAATAGCTGAGCTTCAAAACCTAAATGCTGAGAGCCTTCAGAGAGAGATGTAAACAAAAGATAGCAAACTACACATTCACACATTCTGGATAGCTCAAATAGCCTATCAGGTTTGTCACCCAGACCAGACAGAAGTGTGTAGCTCAATGGGGACTTTTTAGAAATGGGCTTAATTCCTAATTACTGTTCAATCTAATGATAAATACCAAGTGATGGTCTAAAAGCTCTAATTTACCCAGAATACCCATGTACAATACAAATACTTTTTCATTTAGGGTCAAATATAAATTTATAAGGCAAGCCAATTATTTTTCAATAGGTAACTTGAGAATGTATTCAAAGTATAACAGTTTATAAAATGCATTAGTGAGAGGCTTTTATTTGCTCTTCTAAAGTAGTTAGATGACATTCAATTTGGGATAACATGAAATTGGATTATGCATATGCATGTATACTGATTTCTGTGATTCATTAAGGAATTAAAAGAAAATGTTAAACCCTCTAATTAAGGAACTAATTTGATATTTTACACAGTTTAAATAGAATAAAGAAATTAAAAAAAAATAAACTGCATCAAACCTTAACTTAAACAGAGAACATTTTATAAATTGTTACGGGAAAAACTGAAATTATCAATGTCAATCACTTAAGAATTTTTGGCGTGCCCATTTATTCAACAGATTGGGTAACTGTATCATATATATATGCACCATACAGGAATATCAAGTTTTTTTTTTTTAAAAAAAACAGAACACTGAGTATGTAAGAAGGTATTGTGGCCTTAATTAAATCCTTAATGCAGAAGGCACTTCAGTAACTTTCAGTGCTTCAAAGTCATGATCATCACTGTACAGTACTGAAGAAAACATTTGTACTATGTACAAACAGTAATTTCCAGTATTATGCAAGAAAACCTTATGTTTTTAAGCAATTTCTTTTCTATACAATTAAAAATAAAATGAACATTTGTACGGTTTTTACAAATATTTTGTTTATTTTAATGAAGCTGGTACAGACAACGTCCATTTAAAACCCATATCCCAGGCCAAAAAGTACAAATAAAATCAAAAAGAGCAGTGTTCTGTTGTATACACTTCTGCATGAATAACTTTTAACTGCTAATGAAAGTTAGAACTTTTCTGGGATCTTCTGACAAGGTTTCTCTTTCACCTTAAAATGCTTTCTCTTCAGTGAAGCCATCTTTGGAGTTAGTCATTATTCTCACGATCTCTGTCATTTTTGACTCCAACTTGATACTCTTCTTCTTTTGGTCCAGACCCTCAGATATTAAAAGTAGCTTCGAGTTAAGGAAAGGTCATTTTTCCACAGTTCAGTTCTCTGAAAAACTTCCATCTCCCACTGAAAGTCATAGTCCAGGAGTGAAGCAATCACATGCTAGAACTTCAGGGCCAGTTGGAAAGTCAATTGAACACTCAAATCAGTCGATCCTATTTATCACAAGCCTGCAAATGCACAGTCCTGGAAAAGGTGGCCTCTCTGTGCACACATGTAATTTTTAAAAAGGAGAGGGCAATATGAAGGGGGCTGAGGTTTGATCACCAAAAATCAGCACAATGAAAACAAACAATAATGAATAATGGGCACTAGAATTCAAATTACCAGATGTCTTAAAGAGATGGGGTGCCAGTTTTCAATTCTGTTTTGAACACCACATTACAAAAGAACTATTTTTTAAAAATAAAAAAGGATTAAGGGAAAAGAAAAAAATAAAAAGAATATCTAAACCGTTGAGTGACCCCCTGTTTGTTCCTGATAAACTTCAATCACATCTTCTTCCTCCATTCCCAGCTGTAAAAAGAATGAAAAGTGTTAGTAGCAGAATAAAAAAGTACTATTTTTAACTGGCTGCAATTATGTGGTCGCTGTTTTAAAGTGCAAAGAGATATAAAAGTGATCCACAGTTATCCTGTTCTAAAATTAGGCACTGTTTCCTTTATTCTAAAGAAAGGAGCAGGAGTTTCCACTGTGGCTCAGTGGTTAAAGAATCCAACTAGGAACCATGAGGTTGCGGGTTCAATCCCTGGCCTCGCTCAGTGGGTTAAGGATCCAGCATTGCCATGAGCTGTGGTGTAGGTCAAAGACGTGGCTTGGATCCCATGTTGCTCTGGCTCTGGCGTAGGCTGGCAACTGCAGCTCCAATTGGACCCCTAGCCTGGGAACCTCCATATGCCATGGGCTCGGCCCTAGAAAAGGCAAAAAGACAAAAAAATTAAAGAAAAGAGCAGTAGGTATATCTCTCCTGACAATGTCTACAACGTCATTCATGTCACTCTGCTGAGCCAATTCCACTTCCCAGGTTATTCGCCATATAAAATCTAAATGTTTTTACAGAGTTCCCATTGTGGCTGAGTGCTAACGAACCTGACTAGGATCCATGAGGATGTGGGTTCGATCCCTGGCCTCGCTCAGTGAGTTAGGCATCTGGCATTGCTGTGACCTGTGATGTAGGTCGCAGATGTGGCACAGATCTGGAGTTGCCATGGCTGTGGCCTAGGCCGGCAGCTGCAGCTCCATTTCAAGCCCTAGCCTGGGAACTTACATAGGCAAGTGGGGCCCTAAAAAGACCAAAAAATAATAATAATAACAATAATAATAATAATAAAATTTAAATGTTTTTGAAAAGTACCTTAAAAGTTTAAATCTAACGAAACATGTATTTAATAGTTTGATGGCATAGTTTCTAAAAAGCATTTTAATTCTAGATGTAATCACTTAATAGAATCTTTCATCTCTTTCAAAAAACCTGATCTTGCTCTGAAATATTTTAGTTAGAAAAATACTGCCTAAGGATTCATTTCTAAGTGGTGTGCTTTGCCATCTCCAATTCCTTATGGCATATAACTATTATTTTCTTTGATAGTGACCACTCTCAATGCAAAAGAGTTACTATGCATCTACTCTTATTTGACACCTCCAATTTTTTTTTTTTTGGTCTTTTTAGGGCTGCACCTGAGGCATATACAAGTTCCCAGGCTAGGGGTCGGAATCAGAGCTACATCAGCCAGCCTACACCACAGCCATAGCAATGCCAGATCTGGGCCACGTCTGTGACCTACACAATTCACAGCAACAACGGATCCTTAACCCACTGAGCGAGGCCAGGGACTGAACCCACATCCCCAGGGATACTATGTCAGGTTCTTAACTCACTGAGCCACAATAGGAACTCCTGGATTTTTTTTCCTTAAAGACACTATTGGAGTTCCCGTCGTGGCTCAGTGGTTAACGAATCCAACTAGGAACCATGAGGTTGCAGGTTCGATCCTTGGCCTTGCTCAGTGGGTTAGGGATCCGGCGTTGCCGTGAGCTGTGGTGTGGGTCGCAGACTCGGCTCAGATCCTGTGTTGCTGTGGCTCTGGCGTAGGCCGGCAGCTACAGCTCTGATTCGACCCCGAGCCTGGGAACCTCCATATGCCGTGGGAGCAGCCCAAGAAATAGCAAAAAAAAAAAAAAAAAGAGAGAGAGACACACACACTATTAATAATGGTTGCCTCTGAGAAATGGGAATGCAGATACCCAGAGTGTATTTATTTTCCATTTTATGCACTTTGGTAGTTGGTTTTTTTAATACTTTTATTTTTAACCACAAGGATTCTTTAATTAAAAAACAGAACAGTACATAAAGGGCTTGGTGTCACACAGAAACCCAGGTGTTGCCCTTGGGCTTGTAAAGAACCGTAAATCTGTTGATTCTGGTTTACAGCCAGGGTTAAGAAGCACTGTAACAGGCAGACTGAAAACAAAACTAGCATTGTTTCCAGTGAACTATAATGAATCAAGAAACAAATGAAAAGTAACATTTTAAAGGAAAGTCCAAGTTCAGTAATCTCTAGTAAGAAAAGTTTTATATTTTATAGGTGACAAATGTGTGCAGAATTACAAAATGTGAAAATTAAAATATACTAAGAAATGTAAAAATAAAACACAGACTTACATGGATTTAGAATTTTTTAGTGTTATGATATCTTGGTTGTGATATATATGTGAATATTAAAATAGTTATTAAATATTTAAATATTAAATATTAAAATAATTGTTAAAGATGCTAGAAAAAGTTAATACCTTTTTTTTGCCTTTTTTTTTTTTTTTGCTTTTTAGGGCCACACCCTCGATACATGGAGGTTCCCAGTTCCCAGGCTAGGGGTTGAATCGGAGCTGCAGCCTCCAGCCTACACCACAGCCACAGCAATGTGGGATCCGAGCCACGTCTGCAATCTACACCACCACTCATGGGAACACCGGACCCTTAAGCCACTGAGCGAGAACAGGGACCGAACCCATATCCTCATGAATACTAGTTGGGTTCATTACCATTAAGCCACAACAGGAACTCCCTAAAAGTTAACATTAATTGCACATACAGCCTTGTAAATACTGCAGAGATTAAAATTCCAAACATTCTAAGGAAACTTTAAATCAGGAAGGCAGCACATGTCCTCAAACTATGGAGAATATGAAGCTATCAGCTTTAAAAGTAGTACATCAGTAAAGATGAGTACACAGCAATGCAGGAGGTTGCTCCCTAAATACCTACTCTGTCCTACTGCCCCATTATTCTTCTAAAAAGATGATCTCTTATTGATAGTGAAGGAGCTGTCACTAAAACATATTCAGTATCTCCTGTGTTGTAGAGATTATGCCAACCTAGGACAGGGAAAATACAAGATGAGTTTGGAATATCTTATGCTAGACAGTAAGGAAGTACTCAAGAAAAGTGGATAGATACTAAACCTTCAAGGAAAAGTCTGATGAGAAAGGATAATCACATAGTTTCAAAGTAAGTGCCCACAAATTATTCAATTACCACACAAAAAATAGTAACTAGAAAGCATAGAAAAAAGATATAAACTCAGAAGGGGCTTCAGGTATTCCAGACAGAACAACCTGAGAAAGACACATCTCCATCTATGTACTCAAGAAAAGTGGATAGATACTAAACCTTCAAGGAAAAGTCTGATGAGAAAGGATAATCACATAGTTTCAAAGTAAGTGCCCACAAATTATTCAATTACCACACAAAAAATAGTAACTAGAAAGCATAGAAAAAAGATATAAACTCAGAAGGGGCTTCAGGTATTCCAGACAGAACAACCTGAGAAAGACACATCTCCATCTATGTAGTATTCCAGCCAAAATTCATAATCTGAATAGAGTCATGAGGAAATAGAACAGCCCAAATTGAGAGATTTTATAGAAAATAATAGGTCTGTATTCTTCAAAAATGAAAATGTCCTTAAGACAAAGAAAGGCTGAGAAACTGTTCCAAACCAAAGGTAACTAAAGAGACATCTAAATAAAATGTTGACACTGAACTGGATCTGGTGACAGGAGAAAATTTATTATAAAAAACATAATTGGGACAAATGACAAAATTAGGTTGTAGATTATAGAGTATTCTAGGCGTTTTCATTATGGCTCAGTGGTAACGAACCCAACTAGTATCCACAAGGATTCGGATTTGATCCCTGGCCTCGCTCGGTGGGTTAAGGATCCGGTGTTGCCGTGAGCTGTGGGGTAGGTCACAGACACGGCTCAGACCCTGTGTTACTATGGCTGTGGCATAGGCTGGCAGCTGTAGCTCCAATTGGACCCCGGCCTGGGCACCTCCATATGCCATGGGTACGGCCGTAAAAAGCAAAAAAAAAAAAAAAAAAAAGAAAGAAATACACACTAAAATATTTAGTAAATGGCTGTGGTGTATACAACCTACTCCCAAGTGGTTCGGGTGATATATATATACACACACACACACAAATAGAGGGGAGGGAAATAATAAAGCATAGGTAGCAAAAGGTTAAAAACTGGTGAATCTAGCTGGAAGAGGGTACAATTTTTTGTACTATTCTTGTAACTTTTCTATAAGCTGAAAATTATTTCAAAAGAAAATATTTTTATTTTTACTTATTTTACTTTATTTTTGCCTTTTATGGCTGCACCTGCAGCATATGGAGGTTTCTAGGCTAGGGGTCTAATTGGAGCTGTAGCCGCTGGCCTACACCAGAGCCACAGCAGCGCCAGATCCAAGCTGCGTCTGGGACCTACACCACAGCTCACAGCAACGCTGGATCCTTAACCCACTGAGCAAGGCCAGGGATCGAACCCGCAACCACATGGTTCCTAGTAGGATTCATTTACCACTGAGCCACGACGGGAACTCCCCAAAATACTTTTTAAAAGATGAAGAGATGTCAAAAAGAACAGATGCCAACTTGAAGGGGCCCCTATTGGCCATTATCCAAAGAACATCATTCACACTGTTTCAAAGTATCTCCCCACAAATTACTTATTAATTACAAAGGAAAATGATGACTTTACAATGGATAAAAAATCTGACAGTTACCCTATTAACTAAGGAACCAAAGTTAATACTACCCATAGCAGGACCAATGGACCTCATATAGTGCCTGATGAGATGCACTCAGAATTTCAAAGATTCACTCTGTGCTATTCCTACCAAACATGCAAAACTGAATCTAATTATGAGCAAATAACAGACAAACCCAAATTGAAGGACATTTTAAAAGGTAGCTGGCCTGAATTCTTTAAAAAAAAAGAAAAAAAAAGAAATGTCAGTGTGATGAAAAACAAAGACTATTCCACATTAAAGAAAGCAGGACTCCCGTGTGGCTTGCAGCATAACTACACATTAAAGGAAGCTAAGAAGCGTGATAACTAGTTAGAATGTATGGAGTTCCCGTCATGGCTCAGAGGAAACAAATCCGACTAGGAACCATGAGGTTGTGGGTTCGATCCCCGGCCTTGCTCAGTGGGTTAAGGATCTGGCACTGCCATGAGCTGTGACATAGGTTGCAGATGCGGCTCAGACCCTGCATTGCTGTAGCTCCGATTTGACCCCTAGCCTGGGAACCTCTGTATGCCATGGATGCGGCTCTAAAAAGCAAAAAAAAAGACTAGTTAGAATGTATATCCCAGACGGAATCCCAGGTCAAGTTAAAAAAGGGGGGAAGGGGGGTCTGTATAAATATAAATACATGTATACATATTCTCTTACACTTTAATACTTCCAGATGCCTGGTTGGGTGGGTGGCAGTGGGATTAGGGAGGGTGAAATATATTTAAAAAAACAGTCTATACATGCATACAATAAAACAAAGGCACAGAGGTATTTAAACACATGAACCAAGATGACAGAGCCAAATATATTAACATACACTAAGCTTCTGTATTAAATTCTCAAAAAGGGTCAGAAGTCAAAATCTAACTGTAAAGGTCATCATCACCATGAAAGTATACCAGAAATCTGCCAAATTTGAGGACCATCTGTCCATCTTCAGAAAGACATAATATATGCCTTTTTACAATTTCAGTACTCCATTCCCACTCTTTTTACTAGCACCTTTGAAGGCAACATAAGGGAAGTTCAACTCAAAAGATTATTTTTCTCCAGAGTTTCCATCATGGCTCATCGGAAACAAATCTGACTAGCACCCATGAGGACACAGATTCAATCCCCGGCCTCGATCAGTGGGTTAAGGATCTGGCGTTTCGGTGAGCCATGGTGCACGTCACAGACCTGGCTTGGATCCCGCATTGCTATGGCTATGGCATAGGCTGGCAGCTGTAGCTCCGATTTGACCTCTAACCTGGGAACCTCCATATGCCCCGGCTGTGACCCTAAAAAGACCAAAAGAAAAGATTATTTTTCTGACAAATGATATACCACTTAGATCAGGAGAATATCCAAGAAAAGGGCAGTTTAATACCAGTGAACCAAATCACTGAATGCGAATTTTAAATCTATCTTGATTTAGAGAAGAAATTATACTCACTTCTTTTGGAGTGTGATTATCAGCAATTCTCTGACCTTCAAAGAGAAACCTGAGTGAATTCATTGGAACGCCCTGAAAATGTAAAAAACATAAAAATATAAAAATCTTGGAACAGATAATAGCAATTTTTACAAAAAAAGCAAGTATGAAAACTTCAACAGAATACATGGAACATAAAACTACCCAGCTAATTCTATCATAATTACCATGTATCAAGTACCAATTATTTTGCTAGGGACTTCAAGTATACTGTACCGAATACTTAATATACATAATAATAAATTTTCGTAACAACAACCCTAGAAGGTAAGTATTATCAGCTTATCTTCATTTTATAGTTAGGGAATCTAAACATGAAGAGGGCACACAAGCTAGCCAAGAATTTAAGGACAAATCTACTCTTAAGCCTGTGTGCATTCTCTGCTACGGATTGAACTGGGGCTGCAGCTGCCAGCCTATGCCATGACCACAGCAATGCAGGATCTTTAATCCACTGAGTGAGGCTAGGGATCGAACCCGAATCCTCATGATACTAGTCAGGTTCACTACAGCTGAGCCACAACGGAAACTCCAATATTCTTAACCACTAGACTATATAGTTTTCTCTCAAATCTGTAAGCTAACATAAACTTCCATATGCCATGGGCGTGGCCCTAAAAATAAATAAATAAATAAAAAGCAGGGGGCAAAAAAAAAGCTAGAAATGATTCTAACTTGATGTTATATTATATCCCCAAATCCAGCACCTTCAATTCTGGATCAGTTTAGTTTTCACCCTGCACTATTGTTTCCTCAATAATTAACTGATTAGCCCCCATTAGTAAGACTTTACTAAGCGTAACAATTAACATAAAAAACAGAGACTAATGTTTGCATTTTACTTATCCTAACATCTAAGTGATCTCTTTTTCTTCTGGCAAAAGTGATTTTAGGTAAGTTACAAATTCCAATTGTAAAAAGCAAATCTTCTAAAACTAAAACCTGTAATATCTGAGTTAAGAATCATAGAATTCAATTATTACAATGTATTTTAGTTGTCTCCTACATATTAATCTAATTCCAATTAGATTTATTTCAAAAGTCTTTTATTAGCAATAATAACAATGGATAGCATTTATTATTTCTAGGCATCGTGTTAAGAGCTTTATGTAGGTCGCCTTATTTCATCCTCATGAGGTAGGTACCATAATATTCTCATTTTACTAAGAGGGAGAGAAGGCACATAACTTGCCCAAGGTCTCACAGTCCAACACTGGTGGAGCTTGAATTGTAATCCAGTAGGCTAAAGGAATTATTTATCTAATAATCTAGTTCATGAAGGTCAGAATCTAAGTATCTGGCATCAATAAATTAATCAGATCTCTTTATGATTTTTTTTTAAAAAGGGGAAAACTTCCTTGATGTTAAATATAGAATATGATTAGCAGTAATTTACAACACTATGTATAAAGATATGAAACTAATAATATTAGTACTTAAATTTAACATATGGCTAAACATCCATGGTTAGCAACAGGAAATTTCATAGTAACCACCCAAAATTACTTGCCTTTATTATTTTGTTTGCTTATTTGTTTTGGCTGTACTTATTTGTTCCAGGGCATGTGGAAGTTCCTGGGCCAGAGGCCAGGGATTGAACCTATGCCACAGCTGCCTCCTGTGCCACAGGTGCAGCAACCAGATCCTTAACCCACTGTACCACAAGGGAACTTCCTTGCCTTTCTTGTTATAAACATCAGTTAAGCCATTAAGATAAAAATATTCATAAAGCCATCTTTACAACTACTCCAAGTTATTTTTCAAATTTGTTCCACATATCTTATAAATTCAAATTTTGGAATGGGCCACAAGGGGGAAAAGACAATTACATAGAGTATAAAGAGTTTTTTCCTTGAGCTGCTTAATAATGAAAATTTATAAAGATTGCTTTTTTTCTCCTTTTTGGCTGCACTGTGGCACATGGACTTTCTGGGCCAGGGATTAGATCTGAGCCACAGTCACCAGCGGCAACACTGGATCCCCAACCCACTGTGCTGGACCAGGGAATCAAACCCATGTCCTAGTGCCCCTAAGACATCACTGATCCCGTTGCGCCACAGCAGGAATCCCAAGATTACTTTTTTTTTGACAAGCTTTCTTAAAAGAAAAATTAATGATACATAGGGCACTGAATTTAATACCATAACATACAAACCTGTCTTTGACAGTATGATTCTTTGAGTTTCTTGAGATGTGTCGTCATTTTCACTTTGAAGTGAATCTCACTGCTATCCTAAGGAGATAAGAAGAAAAAAATTATCACTCTTTGTGTAAACTATTTGCTTTGCTTGAGACAAATTATTTAATTACACTTATACTATAAAGAGAAACATATACCTTGTCACATGTATTTTTCCCACCAAAATACTCTTTTAAGCATTCCTAACAAGTTTTATTAAAATACTCTAATTATCCTCAAAGTTGCTTTATATCCATTTCAAAATAAATCTAATAAAGGAAACAATCTATTTGGGGTATTAAAATCAGCAGTATGTGTGTCAAAGAATGCATTCCTTCAGAATTGCATATCTTCTATTTCAAAACAAAAAGCTGAAACTATCACAAACTCCAAAAGCAACTCAAAACAAAAGATACAGTAACTGAAGTGTCACTGAGGGTGGTCAAACCTACAAGAGAGACATATACCATAAAATAACAGACTGAGACACTTACTCCTGCCATAAAAAGTCATCCCACAGAGTCTGACATCTCTTGCATGAGGTAAATGAGCAATAACCTGAGTTAGTCAAACTGATATAAGGGCTCACCGATAGTTTTCTTCTACCCAGAGTACCAAGCAAACTTATCAGGAGACCATCAGAAAAAAATACTGGCACTTGCATAAAAATTTCAAAGCCAATCCTTATGATTACATATCACATTCACACACATTATTTTAGTGGGAGTTGCAAATTCACAGTATTTTTGTTTGTAACTTCTATTTAAAAAAAAAAAAATTCTTGTCCTGTGGATTTCATGACAGAGAAAATTTTATCAGCAGTATCTCACACCACAAGCTTGAAATCATTTCCAAATGAATTTAAGAACTAACATTAAAATTTTTTAAAAATATTTTTTCTTAGGGAGAGAATTTTTTTCCCTAATCTTGAAATTGGGGGAAACCTTATTTTAAAGCAAATTTTGGGAGTTCCCGTCATGGCACAGTGGTTAACGAATCCGACTAGGAACCATGATGTTGAGGGTTCAATCCCTGCCCTTGCTCAGTGGGTTAACGATCCAGCGTTGCCGTGAGCTGTGGTGTAGGTTGCAGACGCGGCTCGGATCCTGCGTTGCTGTGGCTCTGGCGTAGGCCGGTGGCTACAGCTCCGATTAGACCCCTACCCTGGGAACTTTCATATGCTGCAGGAGCGGCCCAAGAAATGGCAAAAAGACAAATAAATAAATAAATAAATAAATAAATAAAAATAAAGCCAAAAAAAATTTTTTAGGGGGTCTTTTTAGGGCCACACCCTCAATATACGGAGGTTCCCAGGCCAGGGGTAGAATCAGAACTACAGCTACTGGCCTAAGCCACAGTTACAGCAACGCCAGATCCAAACCACGTCTGTGACCTACACCACAGCTTGTGGCAACACCAGATCCTTAACCAACTGAGCAAGGCCAGGGATCAAACCCCATGTCTTCATGGATACTGGTCAGGTTTGTTACCACTAGGCCATGACAGGAACTCCAAGCAAAATTGTAACTTAGAAACCACTTTTTAAAAAAGGAGATTCACGAGTTCCCGTTGTGGCACAGTGGTTAATGAATCCGACTAGGAACCATGAGGTTGTAGGCTTGGTCCCTGGCCTTGCTCAGTGGGTTAGGGATCCGGCATTGCCATGAGCTGTGGTGTAGGTTGCAGACGAGGCTTGAATCCCACATTGCTGTGGCTCTGGCATAGGGCAGTGTCTACAGCTCCAATTAGGCCCCTACCCTGGGACCCTCCATATACTGCTGGAATGGCCCTAGAAAAGGGAAAAAGACAAAAATAAATAAATAAATAAAAATGAATAAATAAAAAATGAGATTCATAAATCTGACTTAATAAAAACATAAAACCATCTATACAGTAAGAAGTACCAAAAATGTTGAGACCCTGAAGAAAATACTCACAATATACATAGCAGACAAGAAAAATCAAACAAATATTAAGAATTCCTTCACATCAGAGTTCCTGTTGTGGCTTGGTGTTTTAAGAACCTGACTAGAGGAGTTCCTGTCGTGGCACAGTGGTTAATGAATCCAACTAGGAACCATGAGCTTGCAGGTTTGATCCCTAGCCTTGCTCAGTGGGTTAAGGATCCGGCATTGCCATGAGCTGTGGTGTAGGTTGCAGACGTGGCTCGGATCCTGTGTTGCTGTGGCTGTGGCGTAGGCCAGCAGCTACAGCTCTGACTGGACCCCTAGCCTGGGAAACTCCATATGCCACAGGAGCGGCCCAAGAAATGGCAAAAAGACAAAAAAAAAAAAAAGAGAGAGAGAACCTGACTAGCATCCATTAGGATGTGGTTCAATTGCTGGCCTCTCTCAGTGGGTTAAGGATGTGGTGTAGTTTGCAAATGCAGCTTGGATCTGGGGTTGCTATGGCTGTGGAGCAGGCCAGAGCTGCAGGCCCTATTTGACCCTTAACCTGGGAACTTCCATAGGCCACAGGTGTGACCCTAAAAAAAAAAAAAATTCCTACAAATCAGTAATTCTTAAAAAAGGTAATCCATGGCATAGGACAGACATACACAAGTATACCTCATTTTACTGCACTATGCTTTATTGCACTTTGCAGATACTGTGTATTTTACAAATTGAAAGTTTGTGACAAATCTACATTGAGCAAGTCCATTGGCACCATTTTCCCAATAGCATTTGCTCACTTCATGTCTCTTTATGTTTACATTTTGCTAATTCTCGCAATATTTCAAACCCTCCACCAGCAAAAAACACTTCCTGAAGACTCAGATTATGGTCTGCCTTTATTAGCAATAACATATTTCTAAATTAAGGTACATACATTGGTGTTTTAGACATAACGCTATTGCATATTTAACCTACATAATAGAGTAAATAAACTTCTGTATGTGCTGGGAAACAAAAAAATTCATGGGAATCACTTTATTAAAGAAGACGGATGGCCAAAAAACACATGAGAAGATGCTCAACATCACTAATAATTAGAGAAATGCAAGTCAAAACTACAACAAGGTAGCACCTCACAGCAGTCAGAATGGCCAAGCATCAAAAAGTCTACAAATGGAGTTCCCATCATGTTGCAGTGGAAATGAATCCGACTAGGAACCATGAGGTTGCAGGTTTGATATCTGGCCTTGCTCAGTGGGTTAAGGATCCAGCGTTGCCAGGAGCTGTGGTGTAGGTTGCAGACATGACTCGGAGAACCCTGGCCTGGGAACCTCCATATGCTGCAGGTGCAGCCCTAAAAAAAAGGACAAAAGACAAAAAAAAAAAAATCTACGAACAATGAAAGCTGGAGAGGATGTGGAGAAGAGAAGCTTCCTATGCTGCTGGCAGGAATGTAAATTGGTACAACCACTATGGAGGACAGTATGGAGTTTCCTTAAAAAACTAAATACAGAACTACCATATGATCCAACAATCAACTCCTGGGCATATATTCAGAGAAAACCATAATTCAAAAAGACACATGCACCCCAATGTTCACGGCAGTACTATTTACAATAACTAAGACATGGAAGCAACCTAAATGTCCATCGACTGAGGAATGGATAAAGATGTGGTACACACATACCACGGAATATTATTCAGCCATTAGAAAGAGTGAAGTAATATTATTTGCAACCAATGGAGCTGGACCCAGAGTGAAGTGAGTGAAGTCAGACAAAGACAAATATCCTATGATATCACTTATATGTGGAGCCTAATAAAAAAAATGATACAAAAGAACATATTTACAAAACAGAAACTAACTCAGATTTCAAAACCAATCTTATGGTTAACATAGGTGAAACCACTGAGGGAAAGAAGAATTGGGAAGATGGGTATAACATATACATACTATTGTATAAAATAGATGATTAACAAGAACCTACTGGATAGTACAGGAAAATCTACTCAATAGTTCATAATAACCTATAAGGGAAAAAAAGAATGGATATATTTATATGTATAACTGGTTCACTTTGCTGTACACCTGCAACTAAGACAGCTTTGTAAGTCAACTATATGCCAATAAAATTTTTAAAATAAAAAAAAAATGAAACATGACTCGCTTTACTGTGTGGTTTGGAACCAAACCCACAATATTTCTAAGGTATGCCTATAAAATCAATGGAAGAAAATTGAAAGCCCAGAAATAAACTCATATATACCTATGGTCAACTGATTTCGATAAAAATGCCCAGTAGGAGTTCCCATCGTGGCGCAGTGGTTAACGAATCCGACTAGGAACCATGAGGTTGCGGGTTCAATCCCTGCCCTTGCTCAGTGGGTTAACGATCCAGCATTGCCATGAGCTGTGGTGTAGGTTGCAGACGCGGCTCGGATCCTGCGTTGCTGTGGCTCTGGCGTAGGCCGGTGGCTACAGCTCCGATTCAACCCCTACCCTGGGAACCTCCATATGCCGCGGGAGCAGCCCAAAGAAATAGCAAAAAGACAAAAAAAAAAAAAAGCCCAGTAATTCAATGTGAAAAGGGCAGATTTTTAATCACAGGTCTGGAACAGATAGCCACATGTAAAAGAAGGAAGTTAGAATGTACTTTCAAACCCCATATAAAAAGTACACAGAAAGTAGTCAAAATGATCAAAAACTTAATGTTAAGAACTAGGAGTTCCCGTCGTGGCGCAGTGGTTACCGAATCCAACTAGGAACCATGAGGTTGCAGGTTCAGTCCCTGGCCTTGCTCAGTGGGTTAGGGATCCGGCATTGCCGTGAGCTATGGTGTAGGTTGCAGACACAGCTCGGATCCTGAGTTGCTGTGGCTCTGGTGTAGGCTGGAGGCTACAGCTCTGATTAGACCCCTAGCCTGGGAACCTCCATATGCCACGGGAGCGGTCCTACAGAAGGCAAAAAGACAAAAAAAAAAAAAAACTAAAACTATAAAAACCTCAAAAGAATCTTTAAGTATAAATCTTTGTGACCCTGGATTAGGTAGAAGTTTCTTAGATATGACACCAAAATGACTGCAACAAAACAAAAAATAAATTCAATTCACTGAAATTAAAAATTCTACTGCAAAGTACACAACCGAAAAAGTGAAAAGACAACACAAAGGTGGGAGAAGACATTTGCAAACCATCTACCAGATAAGGATCTAACATCCAAAATATATATGAAGAGTTTACAACTCAAAAATAAAGACCAGGAGTTCCCGTCGTGGCGCAGTGGTTAACGAATCCGACTAGGAACCATGAGGTTGCGGGTTCGATCCCTGCCCTTGCTCAGTGGGTTAATGATCCGGCGTTGCCGTGAGCTGTGGTGTAGGTTGCAGATGCGGCTTGGATCCCGCGTTGCTGTGGCTCTGGCATAGGCTGGCGGCTACAGCTCCAATTGGACCCCTAGCCTGGGAACCTCCATATGCCGCGGGAGCGGCCCAAGAAATAGCTAAAAAAAAGACAAAAAAAATAAATAAATAAAAAATAAAGACCAATAATCCAATCTAAAAATGGACAGATGATCTGTATAGGTATTTCTCCAAAGAAGATGTAGAGTGGCCAGTAAGAACATGAAAAGATACTCACTAATAGCTATCAGGGAAATGAAAATCAAAAATAATGAGATAACAACTTCACATTCACTAGGATGACTATTAAAATAACAAGACAGATAACAGCAAATATTGACTAACTACCTAAAATGTAGAAAAGCAAGTAAAAGAAAGAATTAAAAAAAAAAAAGAATGTAGAAAAGCAAACCTTCATTTATTATTGTTGGAAATGTAAAATGGTATAGCCATTGCTAAAAGCAGTTTGGAGGCTCCTCAAAAAAATTAAACATAGTTACTACTATATTAGATCCAACAAGCCCACTCCTAGATATATAGAGAACTGAAAACATACCCACATAAAACCTGTAATGAATGTTCACAGCAACATTATTCATAATGACCAAAATATGGAAACAACCCATGAACAGATAACAAACTTGGTATATCCGAAAAAAGAAATATTATTCAGCCATAAAAAGGAATAGAATACTGAAACATGCTGCAACTTGGATGAACCTTGAAAATATTATGCCACATGAAAGAAGCCAGACACAAAAAGTCACATATCGTATGATTCATTTACATGAAATATCCAGAACAGGCAAATCCATAAACACAGAAAGTAGATTAGTGGTTACTAAAGCCTGGGGGAGAAAGGAAGATGGGGAGTTATTGCTAATGAATAGTGTGTCTTTTTGAGGTGATGAAAATATTCTGGAATTATATAATGATAATGATTAAGTAATGAGGTCCTACTATACAGTACAGAGAACTACATCCAATCTCTTGGAATAGAACATGACGGAAAAAGTATGAGAAAAAGAATATATATATATGACTGGGTCACTATGCTGTACAGGAGAAATTGACACAACACTGTAAATCAATTATACTTTAATAAAAATAAAACTTAAAAAAACTAAAAAATAATGATAATGGTTACATAGCCTGCGAACACACTAGAGCCACTGTAATTATAATTTTTAATTTTTTTTTTTTTTGCTTTTTAGGGCTGCACCCTCAGCATATGGAAGTTTCCAGGCTAGAGATCAGATCAGAGCTACAGCCGCCACCCTACGTCACAGCCACAGCAAGTTGGGATCCAAGCCACCTCTACCACCTACACCACAGTTCATGGCAACGCCAGATCTCTGACCCACTGAGCAAGGCCAGGGATAGAACCCGAACCCTCATAGATACTAGTCGGACTCGTTTCCAGTGCGCCACAATGGGAACTCCTAAATGATGAATTTTATGGTATGTGAATTATATCTTAATACGAATCTTCAAAATAAAATGATCACAGAAAATGGGAGGATACAAACACATGATTAACACCAAAAAATTTCACCTCATTGATAATTAGAGAAATGCAAGCTAAAATTTTTAGCTACCATACTACCCAAAATTGAAAGACTTAATATTTCATGTTTCAGAGAATGTGGAGAAATGCTGCTCTCACACTTTGATGATAAGTCTACCAATTCTGTCTTTTGTTCCTTAAAAAACAACTATGAAGACTCATTCCTCTAGTAACTTTCAGCTAACCTTAATTTAACTTACACATCTCAAAAAGGGTCAATAAGATACAGGCCAGAAGCCGAAGAAATAAGGTGCCAAGAAAGAAAAAGGCCTGAGAGGCCCTTTTAAAGGGCTCTAGTTTTATCACTCATTATCACTGTATTTGCCACGCTAACCAAGAAAAAGGTTTTATTTGGAGAAATTAAGATGATCTAAATCTGCCTAACAGAGCAATTTAAAAAAACAGTATCACTCTTTTCTACCTCCAATAGACATGGTAAATAAAACGCCATTTTTAAATAACTTGCTTTACTTAAATCATTCTTCCTGTGTCAAAAATTACTCATACATTACAAAGGAGAAAAATAATGAAACTCACCTGTCCAATGACTTTGAGTTTAATGTACTCTCCTTCCTTCTTATCCCCCAAGTCCTCAGTTGAAGGTTTTGCCTCCTGAAAGAAAAGTACATATAAAGTTACAAGTTCCTATATGCTATTTTAATTACTCACTTATGAGTGGCCATTACTTTCACTTAGGGTACAAAATTTGTACCTTATTTTTCTCTGACAGCCAATTACACAAAAAAGGTCCTAAGTCAATTACTATTTCAAACACCAGTTTACTTAAAATCAAGGAAAAATTCTTTTTTATCATAATCCTACAAGAATGCTTCTAAAACCTCATTGTGCGTCAGAATCATTGAAGGACTTGTTAAAAGACTGCTGAGCCTCATATACCCAGATTTTCATTCAGTATGTCCAGGGTAGGGCTGTAATACGCTTTTCTAACTAGTTACCAGGTGGCGCTAATGCTGCTGGGCAAAGGAACAACGTGGAAACCATTATCTTTGCAGTCAACACCTATGAAGTCAAAGAAAGCTTGTTGTCCATAAATTCCTAACCAAATATTTTGAATCCAAGATTATTTTCTCATAGCCTATTGGGAGAACTTTAACTACAAAACTACTAAGAAACATAAATTAATCATATAAACATAAGCAAAGTCTACTTAGGAAGAGAAAATTAAACAGCAAAGTATTGGCCTACTGTACTCTGAGTCAAAACAAATCAGTTTTATATCAGCTATCATTTTATCTATCTATTTATTTATTTACTGTCTCTTTTAGGGCTGCACCCGCGGCATATGGACGTTTCCAGGCTAGGGGTCAAATTAGAGCTGTAGCCGCCAGGCTACACCACAGCCACAGCAAAGCCAGATGTGAGCCACGTCTGCCAACTACACCACAGCCCACAGCAACGCTGGATCCCCAACCCACTGAGAGAAGCCAGGGATTGAACCCACACTCTCCTGTACACTAGTCAGATTTGTCACCACTGAGCCATGACAGGAACTGCCAGCTTTCATTTCGGACTAGCAGAAGCTGTATACCTTTTTTTTCCTTTTCTTTTCACCACTGCACCTACGGCATATGGAAGTCCCTGGCTGGAGGCAGAATCAGAGCTGTAGCTGCAGGCCTATGCCACAGTCAGAGCAAAACCAGATCCAAGCTGCATTTTCAACCTATGTTGCAGATGTGTAAATATCCACTTATTTAAATATATACTTTTTTATTATTCATAGCAATTTCAAACTGTTAATCCACACTTGATAAGAATATAACCAACTACACTGCATTTCAGAATTAACGAGGCAATTACCTGATCACTTCATGCCATAACTTAGAACTAACAAACTATTTAACATTCAAAATTTAACAGACCATATTAAACCAGAAGTAGCTTTTAACTTTAAAATACAGGCTAGAGTCCAGGGATATGCTTAGATAACAGAATTGACCTCATTAGAGTGAATTCTTACCTATTTATCATTCTGCAGTACTTTCAACATTTGCTGACTACTGCATATTACAGCAGCAGGCAAAATTAACCTTCTTTGGTGAGACAATATTTCATCTGAAAACTAGAAGACTGTTTTCAAACACAGTCTCACCACCATATTTCTATGAATTTATATTCAAAGTACACAGTTGCTTCTTCCTTTAAATATCCAGAGAGGACAGGGGCAGCTTATCCCATGCACTGAAGAATAAAGAGCAAAGAAACCTTGAGTCCTCTTTAACTGAAAGGGGTTAAGAAGCTTTATTTGAGTTTGCACAACCAGAGCAGCAATACATCAGAATGATGGGAGTGATTTTGCGCCAGTGTTTCCTAGACAGAGTAGCTACAGAGGATACTAAGAACAAAAGAGTTCTTCCCCCATCTCCGATCCATTGTCCACATTGCTTCAGAACTCTCTAAAGCACAGCTTCTCTGACCGTGTAACTGCCCATTAAAAGCATTCACAGCCTCCAGTACTTTCAGGCCTAGAACCAACCACCACAGCACCACATTCGGTTCCTCCATTTCCAAGCTCAATTCTCACTGAGAACTGCAGGAAAGGGCAAGCTTGGTATGCCCTTCCCTACAGTTTACAGGGAGAGGATCCAGGTTTTTCATCTTTATAATAATCTCTGTAGTGTCAAATGCCAGATAACTTTTTATTGCTTGCTGAATTAAGCTGAAAGCACTATTTTCTGCATCATACCACAGATCTTACCAATGCTTCATACTTCTACTTCTACTGTAGAGAATAGTCAGTCCAAACAAAAATCCTTTCTGTGTTTTATATTTACAGTTGGGAATAACGGGCAATTCAATTCAATTTCATAAGAACATGTGAACCCTAGGATTTGAAATTTCCAAAAATAAGCTGCCACTTTCTCTAGTCACTTAATTCGGGTGATCTCTCCCCAACCCTGAAGCACTAGAGCAATGGCATCTGTACCCTCTTGTTTAATAGCCTCATGCTCGCCTAACGCAGTCATTCAACCTTTCACGTGCTGTCTTTTTTTTCCTTTGACAAACTAGTCTGGAAAATGAGACCTTGGGCAAAAAAGGCCAAAGTTTGTCTCCAGTGACCTCAGTGTCTTGTATGCCTTCTTTCCTTCTCTCCCCCGTAAAAGAGCAGCCAATACAGAATGGTATGGCACACTAGTCACCAAACAGTGAAAGCATTCAGCACTTGGTCTGGAACAGTAGGTCATCACAGAAAAGACAATCCCAAAGAGGGCTAGTTGGTTTGGCTGGAAAGGTTATACAACCCCAGAACAGAAAAAACTAGTAAAGAAAAGTAAATGTATATACACAATCAAAGACAGAACTAGAAACCTCCAAATTTTCAGGTGTGTGTCATATGGAGATTAAATCATAGTAACTGGAAATGGTAAAAGCAATTTATCAAGTACCAGGCACCACCAGTTCTTCTTGCCAAGATATAAATGAAACAGCTTAGAAATAGTAGATGGCTTGATCTGAAAAGAGAACTAGACAAGAAAGGACAGAAAACACAATTTACAAATGTACAAATTTCAAGAGAATCATTTTTTGGTGCCATTTCCAAGTCAAAAGAATAAGAATTGGAGTTTCCCTGTAGCTCAGCAGGTTAAGTATCTGGTGTTGTCACTACAACAGCTTGAGAGGCTGCTGTGGCACAGGTTCATTCCATTGCCTGGGAACTTCCAAATATCACAGATGCAGGCAAAAAAAAAAAAAAAACACTGCTAAAAATCACTACGGCAATCGGTACGTTGACAATTCAATCACAGGGAAAGAGCAGCACACTTAACTACCCTCAATCTGTCACTGACCCTTTCAGTTATACAAGGATTATGCATTATTCTGGAAGAGGGGGAATTGTGGAGAAAACCAAAAATAAAGAAGTTATTTACTCTTTTCTTTGGCCACCCCACAGAATATGAAGTTCCCAGGCCAGGAATCAGACTGAAGCCACAGTTAAAGCCTACACCACAGCTATGGCAATGCCAGATCCTTAACTCACTGTGCCAGGCCAAGGAGCGAACCTACCATTCCAGTGCTGCAGAGACACCACAAATCCCGCTGCACTACACCAGGAACTCCTTTACTCTTATTTGATGACATTAATGAACCTGATAGATTTTAAAGGTCTGATAACAGTATCCTAATTAGGTTAAAAGAAAATGTCCTTGTCTTTCAGAAACACATATTGAAATATTTATGGGTGAAATGATACAATGTCTGAGATTGGTTTCAAAATAATATGAAGTAATGGAGTGTGGTCATGTAGATGAAATAAGATAGGCCAAGAGATGGGTGTACAGGTATAATTACATATACATTAAATTTTTTCATAAAACATTTCATGAAAAATGCAAACTTTCCAAAAATTCTGTTAACCATAGGTCTTACTATACATCAGCTTATTTCATTTCCTAATGAATACAGCTCAACAAGAATTACACTGGATAATTCTAATTATTATATCCATTATTAAAACATACAAACCGGGAGTTCCCATCGTGGCTCAGTAGAAATAAATCTGACTAGCACCCATGAGGGCGAAGGTTTGACCCGTGGCCTCATTCAGTGCGTTAAGAATCCGGAGTTGGTGTGGCTGTGACATAGGCCTCAGGTGTAGCTTCAATTTGACTCCTAGCCTGGGAACCTCCATACGCCATGGGTGCAGCCCTAGAAAACAAACAAACAAAAAACCCCCAGAGGAGTTCCCGTCGTGGCACAGTGGTTAACGAATCCGACTAGGAACCATGAGGTTACGGGTTCGGTCCCTGCCCTTGCTCAGTGGGTTAAGGATCTGGTGTTGCTGTGAGCTGTGGTATAGGTCGCAGACGCGGCTCGATCCCGAGTTGCTGTAGCTCTGGCATAGGCCGGTGGCTACAGCTCCAATTAGACCCCTAGCCTGGGAACCTCCATATGCCACGGGAAGTGGCCCTAGAAAAGGCAAAAAGACAAAAAAAAAAAAAAACCCCAAAGAATCTGTTGTTGCCATGAGTTGTGGTGTAGGTTGTAGACGCAGCTCAGATCCTGCGTTGCTGTGGCTCTGGCGTAGGCCGGTGGCTACAGCTCCAATTAGACCCCTATCCTGGGAATCTCCACATGCCACAGGAGCGGCCCCAGAAAAGGCAAAAAGACAAAAAAAAAAAAAAAGATACAACCCCCCCCATTACAATAACATAATTTCTCTAATATTTCAAATAGATTTACTATAATTCTAAATTTAAAAAAAAAGAATTTTTAGCCACACCTGTAGCATACAGAAGTTCCCAGGCCAGGGATAGAACCAGCATCACAGCGGTAACACAAGCCAGAGCAGTAACAATGCCAGATCCTTAACCCACTGTGCCACAAGGGAACTCCCAGATTTACTACAATTCTAAAAACACAAACATACGCATATATTTTCAGCTCATGATACATATGTTCAAACTTAATAAGACAGTACTAGACATTTGGAATTAAAGTGACCAGACTTTGAGTTTGCATTGTGGCACACCAGAAATGAATCCGACTAGGAACCATGAGGTTGCAGGTTTGATCCCTTGCCTTGCTCAGTGGGTTAAGGATCCGGCACTGCCGTGAGCTGTGGTGTAGGTTGCAAATGCAGCTCGGATCTGATGTTGCTGTGGCTGTGGCGTAGGCTGGCAGATGTAGCTTCTACTCGACCCCTAGCCTGGGAACCTCCATAGGCCTTGCGTGCAGCCCTATAAAGCAAAAAAAAACAAAACAAAAAAAGGGACCAGACTTAGCTCCGTAACTTCAAGATTTAAGTCAAGCTGTCAAGACACTGGGACTTCTGTAAATTTACATTCAACCCCAGAACTGCAGTTAATACTAGATAGAGGAGTTCCCGTCATGGCTCAGTAGTTAACAAATCTGACTAGCATCCTTGAGGACACAGGTTTGATCCCTGGCCTAGCTCAGTGGGTTAAGGATTCGGCGTTGCAGTGAGCTGTGGTATAGGTCACAGACGTGGCTTGGATCCTGCGTTGCTATGGCGGAGGCCAGCAGCTATAGCTCCAATTTGACCCCTCATCTGGGAACCTCCATGTGCCACAAGTGTGGTCCTAAAAATCCAAAAAAAAAAAAAATGCTAGATGTACACAGACAACTTCTCAAGAACTAAAAATTAAAACTGAAAATCCCACTGGTTGTACAAATCCAACTTTCTGCAGATACAATGTGGACCTATGCAAAGCCCAGAACACACTGGCTTCACTATATCCAAAAGTACTAGGAGACAGATTTTAGAGGCATTGTCATCTACCTAACCAGTGTCCATTTTACCCTTCTTGTTTTACAAAGGGAAGCCTAAATTTGCCAGCCCCCCAAAAACAAAACAAACTGCAGTAAAAACAAACAACAGCAGCACGTGATGCATTTCTGGCCATCGAGATAAAACGTGACATACTTTTTGGAATACTTTTTCCCTTTGCTCCATTCCTTTCTTCTTCATGGAACAAGCCACAAAAATCTTTGTGCCTAAAAGGACACAAGCATCAGAGTGAAGACATCTGCTAAGGGCAGAGGGAGAAATGAGTATGAAGGCACAGTGGAGCTGTCTTATAATCCCTGAACTTCCTGTTTCACAAGAAAAATAAACTGAATATTTGTTTAATATACTATAGTTCAGATTTTCTGGTAGTCCAAAAGCAATCCAAATTGACAGAGGAGATGCTTTAAATAGGTAGCATTTGGATTATGTTAAAAAAACAAAAACAAAAAATAGTTCCTAGCTCTCTTACGGCTCAGTGGGTTAAAGATCCAGCATTGTCCCTGCACCAGCTTGGGCTGCCGCTGTTGCACGGCTTTGATCCCTGGCCTGGGAATTTCCATATTCCATGGGTGAGGCTAATAATAAACAAATATAAATAAATAAACAGTTCTTAGAAGACCACCTCAGTTTGCATCAAAAGAAGAATAGCTAAATAAACTGTGGTACAGTTACACAATGGAATGCAATATAGCGTGAGATTTAACACATAACAACTACACACAATATGGACAAATCTCAAAACAATGTTAAGCAAAAGAAGCTCTACAGAGAGGTACATTCTGCATGATTCCACTACATAATTTTATACTGTATAAAAACAGGCAAAACTAAAATGTGTTAGCATCAGGACAGTGGGTTTTGTTTGCTTGTTTTTGCTTTTTAGTAAAGGCTGCATCCATGGCATATGGAAGCTCCCAGGCTAGGAGCAGAATCGGAGCTACAGCGCATGCCACAGCCACAGCAATGCAGGATCTGCGCTGTGTCTGTGACCTACACCACAGCTCAAGGCACCAATCCTTGACCCACTGAGCAAGGCCAGGGATCAAACCCGCATCCTCATGGATACTAGTCAGATTCGTTTCCATTGTGCCACAACAGGAACTCCAGGACAGTGGTTCTTAATCTGGGTGCTGGCTGCATGGATGTGACTAGTTTGTGAAAATACAGCAAACTATACACGTATACTTTTTCATACATACATTAATCTTCAATAAAACCGTTAAAAATAACTGGCCCTAGATGTTGAGAACAGTGAGTCCAGCAAACAGGACTCCACCCTTCCTTCCTTCGGGTCTTCTCCTTCTGAGTAATAGTCTTGATTACTCAGTTAAGGCAATCAAATGCAAAAAGAATGATCAACATGTAAAATGATAACATATACAACATAAATAAGCTTAAGTCATGCTGCAGGAATTCCAAATTTTAAACTGTAAAACTAAGGTGCTCAATAACAGGATCTGTGTGAATTTACTCACATGACCTTTTAATAGAATATCAGAGAATTATCTACCAAAAAAACCACACTCAATAAATTCCAAAACAGGATACCAAACATGACTTAGAGAAAATTACCCATAACAATCCCAGTGTCCTGGACGAAGCAAATGATTCAACACTGAACATGAAGTTACTAGGTCTATTGCTAACAGAAGTAAAGATCAAGAAGATACAACAACGCATTATAAAAGGAAAACTACTGTATGACAACCAACCCCTTCCCAATAAGAAGACATCATGGGAATTTAAAGAGGAGGAAGTAAATACCTGATTTCACATTTCTGAGGCAACCTTCCAATTCTAGGGCCTAGAATGGTGCCTAAAACATACTGACATTCAATAAATACTTGTTAAATGAATGAATCTAACCATTCATTTCTTCAAAAACTTTTTTTTTTTTTGGCTTTTTGCTATTTCTTGGGCCGCTCCTGCGGCATATGGAGGTTCCCAGGCTAGGGGTCGAATCGGAGCTGTAGCCACCGGCCTACACCAGAGCCACAGCAACGCGGGATCCGAGCCGCGTCTGCAACCTACACCACAGCTCACGGCAACGCCGGATTGTTAACCCACTGAGCAAGGGCAGGGACCGAACCTGCAACCTCATGGTTCCTAGTCGGATTCGTTAACCACTGCACCACGACGGGAACTCCTCTTCAAAAACTTTTACTGCGTATTCAGTCACTGTGCTGGGCACTTCAGGAAAAAAAGGGTGAATAAAGCCTGATTCCAGATCCTGGAAAGTAGTCTAATAGAAAAAGGCATTTATTTTTTATTTTCTGCTTGGGGGGGGGCCACACCACAGTATATGGAGGTTCCCAGGCTAGGGGTCGAATTGGAGCTACAACTGCCAGCCTACACCACAGCCACAGCAATGCAGGATCCAAGCCGCATCTTCGACCTACACCACAGATCTCTAACCCACTGAGCAAGGCCAGGGATCAAACCCACAACCTCATGGTTCTTAGTCATATTCTCTGATAAAGGCTTTTTTCTTTCTTCTTTTTTTTTTTTTTATCTTTTTGCCTTTTCTAGGGCCGCTCCTGCAGCATATGGAGATTCCCAGGCTAGGGGTCTAATTGGAGCTGTAGCCACTGGCCTACACCAGAGCCACAGCAACGCAGGATCCAAGCCATGTCTGAGACCTACACCACAGCTTGCGGCAACGCCAGATCGTTAACCCACTGAGCAAGGCCAGGGACTGAACCTCATGGTTCCTAGTTAGATTCGTTAACCATTGAGCCATGATGGGAACTCCTGATAAAGGGATTTAAATAAATAATTGCAACACTATATATAAACACTACAACAGAAACATTCTAACTGGTGGGGGGGGGGACTAATGAGTGTCAAGAGATATTTGACAACTGCTTTAAAGTTCTCAGATCTGATCTACTCCACTAAACCTCATGATTACTCTAACCATAACAACCATACTCAGTTTTTAAAACACTATTAAATAATGTTCAGGTAACATTTTATTTGAAATGCTGTATCATAATCTACATGTCTGCAACATCTACTAGCAGTACCTCATACATATACCTACCAGAGAGGTCAGAATACATCATTCCAGGGAGTTCCCGTTGTGGCGCAATGGTTAACGAATCCAACTAGGAACCATGAGGTTGTGGCTTCAATCCCTGCCCTTGCTCAGTGGGTTAAAGATCCGCCGGAGCTGTGGTATAGGTTGCAGACGCGGCTCGGATCTGGTGTTGCTGTGGCTCTGGTGTAGGCCACCGGCTACAGCTCCGATTAGACCCCTAGCCTGGGAACCTCCATGTGCCAAGGGAGTGGCCCAAGAAATGGCAAAAAAAAGACAAAAAAAATACATCATTCCTCTCCTAGGGCATGGAATGCTTAGTATGTGTATCACTAACTACATGCTCAAGTCCAGTTTAACATACTTATTCTATATATGAACAGTATACATTATTATGAATTTTAACATACACCCAGTTTATCATTTTCTCCTCCTATCTCAAGCTAACAGGAAGTTCAGTAACATCAACAAGGAGATATAAAGTATGCTGCAGGGGGAGCTCTCTTGTGGTGCAGTGGGTTAAGGATCTGGCAATGTCATAGCTGTGGCGTGGGTTCAATCACCGTCTTGGGCACTTTCAAAAAAAAAGAATGCTACACCTGGGAATGATGCTATCCCAACAAATGAAATACAATTAATGCAGTATATTAAAGATAATTACAGAAGTGTTCTTGTGGAGCAGCAGGTTAAGGATTCGGTGTTGTCACTGCAGCAGCCCAGGTCACTGCTGTGGCACGGTTCAATCCATGGCCCAGGAACTTTCTCATGCCTTGGGTATGGCCAAAAAAAGGGGGGAGGAGTAGACATGCTTTTCCCTTGGTAGCTATAGCTAATAATTCTGTATTATATATTTGAAAGTAGCTGAGAGTAGATCTTAGAAATTCTCATCACAAGAAAAATACGTAATTACATGTGGACAAATGTTAACTAGACCTACTGTGGTGATCACTTCATGATATATTGAATATTGAATGTGAATAATGAATGTTAAATCATTATGTTGTACACTTGAAACTCATATGTTACATGTCAAATATATCTCAATAAAAATAAATAAATGCCTTTCCCTTGAATTTGGGCTGGACTTAGTGATCTGCCTAACCAACAGAATGCAGATGTAACTTCCAAGGTTAGTTGCTAGGAGGCTTGGGGTTTCCACCCAAGGTTCTCTGGAACACTCTCTCGGGAGCCCTGAGCTGCTGTAACTCTGAATATCCTGAGGTCCCCATGCTGAAGGGAATACATGACAAGACCACTTAGAGAACCCATCTATTACAGCCCACAATCATGTGAGTAATCCTGGCAGAGGCTCCACACGCCAAGGAGCAGTGATGAGTCCAACTCTTAGAGCCCTGCCCAAATTACAGATTTATGAGCAAAACAGAAGACTGTTGTTTTAAGCTACTAGTTTTGAGGGAGTTTGTTAGGTACCAACAGATAACTGGAATTACACAATGCTTCCAAATCCTTGACTGAAGTTAAAAGAAGATCATTCATTCAATCTCTCTCTCCCCATCCCCTTTCTCCCTCTCTGAGGTGTGAGTAAAGAGAGTTAACCTGCTACAACAGATTCAGTCAGCATTTGAAGCAAATCAGCCATCCAATTATTACAAATTAACAGACCTGAATTGAACAGTGGCAGTCCATGCTGCCTTTGATGATTTGGTATGGGAAGAAACACTATAAACATTAACACAGGGAAGAAGGTAGGAAAAATACCTGTAAAAATTACCTTATCAGTTTGATATTAAGCTTCTGGTTCTATATAAGTGCTCAGATTTACTCCAAGGTGAGATATAGCTAAAAGTGAGCACGCAATCAAATCTCTATTACTGCTCAAAGGCTAGTCCTTAACCTTTTTGAGGGATCATATACCCCTAATAAAAGCAACAGATTCTTTCTCCCTTAAAAAAATACACAGGCACAAATATAACTTCCACACGATTTCAATGGATTTTCAGCCCTTAGGGTTCATAATCCTCTGGTTTAGAACCTGTATTAGAGGATTATTCAATAACAGTCCACTGGATAATGCTGGCATTGTTAGAATTAAAGTATTTCACTCAAATTCCAAAAATAATCATTTTTCATTTATCAATGGAGAATCCAGCAATTCAAGTCTTGTGTGACTTTCATGTCCACCTATTTTAACTTGTAATTATTACTCAATTTCACTATTTTAGCACCACACATAAACTTCTGAGAGGTGTCTCAGAAAGTACATCATTCTAAAACAACTTGGTTTATGTTAAGATTGTCCTTTGGGGACAGTGGTTTAGACTCATGCTGCTGATACGAGTCTTACTCTCACTCATAAGCCTCGTCAGAGTAAGTGTTCAGCTTCATACATCTTTAAATCCTTAGCACTGCAACACTAAAATTGTACTGGGTCCTGATTATTAATAATGATGCTGGTCAATCAGCCTAGAGCAACGGTTCTCAAATTTTATGCACTCAAGACTCTTTTACACTCTTAAAAATTATTTAGAACCTCATAAAGCTTTTGTTAGGTTGGTTATACCTATTGAGATTTAAGTATTAGACACTGAAACTGAGAAATGTTTTAAATGCATGTTAATTCATTTTAATATATTAGCAAATATATTTTATTAAAAATATTTTTCAAAATCAAAAGTGAGAAAAGTGCCAATGTTCTGCATTTTTGCAAATCTCTTTAATGCCTGGCTTAATAGAAAGCAACTGGATTTCCATATCTACTTCTACAGTTCAATCTGCTGTGGTATTCCAGGTCATGCCCATCTTTAGAAAACTCCATTGGGCACTCATCAAAGAATGAGAGTGAAAAAGACAAACAATGTTCTAGTATTATCATGAAAATAGTTTTGGCCTCAAGGACCCCCTGAAAAGAATCTGAAGAACCTCTGGCTTAGAGCCACCTGTTAGTATCCTAGGTCTTTTATTTCTTCCTTTGTGTCACTTTTAAATGGCTGGAATTCAAACTGGAGCAATAAATTCTACAATTGACTTTATAATTCCTTCTGTACATTGCTCTTTCATCAGACTATAGTAAAATTTCAACATGATTCTTAGCTACTTCTGCACATCAAAATAAAAGGCTGATGAAACTAGGCATTTACACCTGTTCTTTCCTGTCTGGTAACCAAGTAAACAACTATCTAGGGAGATAGTTATAATGCCATTCCTATACCAATTTGAGAATTAATCTAGACTGTTAGTAAGAAAATCGACCCAAAACCAATCTAAATTATGGTTTAACTTTAAAAAATAATGTACGTTTTGCCCAACAGTACAAATCCACAAAAGTTTCACTTGCTATCACCAAGTGGTACAAAACTGAACTAGGTTAAAAGCCAAGGGAATAAGTGTGTTAAATTTAAAAGTTCAAGTAACTTATAGCTGTTGAATGAAAAACAATTTTCTAGGTAACTATCACTAAACAAGCAAGGTCCAAAATTACTTTAAAAAGTCAAAGTCATCTAAGCGACAAAACAAAGTCCAGACCAAAAACCCTATAATGTAAAAATCGGTCATAAACATGGTTACCTAGAAAAGGACGAGGAAGAAAAATTTACCACGGAAAATCGAACACTCCTGATTGAGTGCAAATTCCAAGTAAACTCCTGATATTAATGAGACAGAGCATTTTGCCGTAACAGGTACCTTTCTGCAAATGTTTGCAACTGCTCTACATACAAGACGTTTTCCTATCCTTTTCCTCAAAGGTATCAGTCATCTTCAGATTAACGCCCAGATGAAATGCTTTCTGTTGCTCTAGAAGTTCTGTTCTACTTTGTTTCTCGGTTATTCTGAGTGCTCTCTTGCAACTGGAGAGCTGCTGAACCAATCCCGAGTAAGAAATGGGAAAGTACAAGAAAAGAGGCGACAGCTCTGCACCCCCACACGGAAAAGACTCAGAGCAGAGCGGCGGCGGCCCGGCCCTAGCTGCAATCCCAAAGGAAAGCAGAGCTTTCTAGGTTCCCAGCAACACGAGAGACAGCGTCTCCCTCCCCCCGGCCCCCACGCCCCCACTCCGGGACTATCTAAAGACCAAGAACCAGAAAGTGGAGTCCACCCGCATTTCAGGGCAACAGAGCTTCCTGGGCAGGGATTCTCTCCCGTTACATAACTGGGGCCTAGGGCCCTGCTTCTGCAACCAGTCCTCTGGAGAGGCAAGACGACGGGTTCCGCAGGGACCCTCTCGGGGAAGTGGAAGCTGGGCTCTGCACCTGGTCGGCCCCGGAGAAAGAAGGGGGACGACTTAAGTGAGGCCGCGGCCAGAGGCGCTGGGGCACAGGGGGTGATGAGTGAGCCCAGTGAGGGACAGGGCGGCTCCCAGAGGCCCGCGGCAGGCCCCGGCGTCTCCAGCCCTAGTCCACTCCCCTCCCTTGCCAGCCAAGTCCCCACCGGCCACCCCCTCCCCCCATTTCGCGCTCCCCTCCCCCGCGCCTCCATCCCCCCCCCCGCCCCAGCCGAGCAGCAGACCGACCTACAGAGTAAGGCCTCCGCCACCGCCATCGGACTGCTCCCAGCCCAGTACCTGGTCAGACATGGTGACGGTGACTTCACCCGGGGTCTCCGCACAGCAGCGGCCTCGGGTAGGCAGAACCTCGCTCCGGGGTTTACAAATCCGTCTCTCTTCCCCACAGCACAACACCGCGGCTGGAGGGACTTCCGCTACGCCTCGCGTCACTTCCGCTACGCGCTGTGAGGAGGGATGGGGAAAAGAGGAAAGGCGAGGCGGGAAAACGGGTGGAGGGGCTTCCCGGAGGCGGGAGGGCTGAGGTCGGCTTTAGTGGTGGCCGCGCGAGTGAATTAACGAGGCCCCCTCAGCAGCCCCGAGACCAGGCCCTGTGCCTCGGTCCCGAGCCCATCCCCCGGGGAAAAGTTCCAGGTGCCTAAGTCTCAGCGTTCGGAACCGTACTGACAGCCCAGACTCCTCCCTCTCTCTCGGACACCTTGCGCGTTTCTGAAGGCTGAGCCAAGATACTTCTATTGTCTCTCCCTGGCCTTGTTTGACAACCTCCCAAAATCAATTGGACTTCTTACCCTAGAGCTGTCATTTTTGGTTAACCAACCCTGGCCAACACAGGACCGTCATTAAACGAAATAAAACACGATCCCATTGGACACGATTTTGATGGCTATAGATGAAAAAGATGCTGCTGAAAATTTCTAAACCGGTGGAGCTAATTTCAATACTTGAATTTGTTGCTTTGAGTTTAAAAATGGTCTGTCTATGAGGTCTTCAAAATATCGTGGCCCTACTGGCAAAAGCATAGAACATAAAGATATAGATGAATTGAATAGAATTGAGATTCCAGAACAAATCAATAAATCTTCACACATCAATTAATTTTCGACAAGAGTACCAGGATAATTCAATGGTAAAAGAAGTCTTTCAACAAATGTTAATGGGACAACTGGATATCCATATGCAAAAAAAAGAATTTGGATCACTATCTCCCAACATTTGAAAAATTAGCTTAAAATGGATCAAGTCCTAAATGTAAGAGCTAAAACTATAAACGCTTAGAAGAAAATGTAGGTATAAATCTTCTTGTCTTTGGATTAGGCAGTGGCTACTTAGATATGACACCAAAAGCACAGGCAGCCAAAGAAACATAAATAGACTTCATCAAAATTAAAACTTTCTTTTATGTTGAAAAAACAACTTAAGGAATAGGAAAAAATGTTTGCAAATAATATATCTGATAAAGGTCTAATATTAAAAATATGAAAAAGAACTATTATAAGTCAACTATAAAAAAGAAATAATCCAATTTTTAAATGGACCAAAGATCTGAATAGAAATTACTCCCAAGAAGATATACAAATGGATTTGAAAAATGCTCAGCATCATTAGCCATTTGGGAAATGCAAATTAAAGCCACAATAAGGTACCATTTCAGACCCATTAGGATGTTTATAATCGAAAAGAAAAATAGCAGGTGCTGAAAAAGATATGGAAAAATTGGAACCCTTGTATACTACATAGTGGCAACGTAAAATACTTTGGAAAACATTTCATTTGAAAAACATTCCAGCAGTTCCTCAGACTGGTAAATATACAGTTACAGTGACCCAGCTGTTCTACTCATAGATATATACCCAATGTGCCCGAGAGAATTGATGATATCTGTTCACACAAAAATATGTACACAAATGTTCACAGCAGCATTATTCACCATAGCAAAAAACTGAAGACAACACAACTGTCCATCAATATGGATGGACCAACAAAAGTGGATAAACAAAAGTGGTATATCCATACAAAGGATTATGATTGGTCTATAAAAAGGAATGAAGTACTCATACAACATGGATGAAACTTGCAAACATCATGCTAAATGAAAGGAGCCGGTCACAAGGTATGATTCTGTTTATTATATGACATATCCAGAATAGGCATATCTGTAGAGACAGAAAAGAGATCAGTGGGCTGCTGCTCCAGCATTCTACTAGGGCTGGAAGACTTGGGGGAAATAGGGAGTGACTATTAAGATGCACAGTTTTGGAGTTCCCGTTGTGGCTCAGTGGAAACGAATCTGACTAGTATCCATGAGGACACAGTTTCAATCCCTGGCCTCACTCAGTGGGTTAAGGATCTGGCATTACTGTGAGCTGTGGTGTAGGTCCCGGATGCAGGTCAGATCTGGCGTTGCTGTGGCTGTAATGTAGGGCAGTGGCTACATCTCCAGTTCAACTCTATCCTGGGAAACTCCATATGCCATGGGTACAGCCCTAAAAAGACCAAAAAAAAAAAAAAAAAGCACAGTTTCTTTTGAGGGTGATGAAAGTGCTTTAAAATTGAATGAAGATTGCACAGCTCTATAAATATACTAAAAAGCTAAAAATTGTACACTTTAAGGGAGTTCCTGTCGTGGGGCAGTGGTTGGCGAATCCAACTGGGAGCCATGAGGTTGCGTGTTCCGTCCCTGCCCTTGCTCAGTGGGTTAATGATCCGGCGTTGCTGTGAGCTGTGGTGTAGGTTGCAGACGCGGCTCGGATCCCGCATTGCTGTGGTTCTGGCGTAGGCTGGTGGCTACAGCTCTGATTCGACCCCTGGCTTGGGAACCTCCATATGCCGCGGGAGCGGCCCAAAGAAATAGCAAAAAAAAAAAAAAAAAAAAAAAAAGACAAAAAAAATAAATAAATAAAAATTGTACACTTTAAATAGGTGAACGGCATATCTTATTATATCTCAATGGAACTAATATTATATAAAACAAAAACAAAAATGCAATGCTAATAAGTGAAGAGCTGTTAATAAGTAAAGTATACTGTATACTGGAGTGAAGTATACTGATCATTAAGGGTGCATATAGGACTCTCACATCCAACCAGCATGGTCATGAAAAGCTTCCAAAAGAATAAACAAAATCTAAATTGAAATCCAAAGGGGAGGAGTTCCCGTCGTGGCACAGTGGTTAACAAATCCGACTAGGAACCATGAGGTTGCAGGTTCGATCCCTGGCCTTGCTCGGTGGGTTAAGGATACGGCATTGTCGTGAGCTGTGGTGTAGGTTGCAGACACGGCTCGGATCCCGAGTTGCTGTGGCTCTGGTGTAGGCCGGTGGCTACAGCTCCGATTCGACTCCTAGCCTGGGAACCTCCATATGCCGAGGGAGCGGCCCTAGAAAAGGCAAAAAGACAAAAAAAAAAAAGAAGAAGAAATCCAAAGGGGAAATTGAAATAAGCTAGAGCAGCAGTTTCTAAACATTTTGGTCTCAGGACTCCTTTAAACTTTTTAATCTATTGAAGACTTTTTAATTTATTTTTGTTTATGTGTCTTTTGATGTTTACCACTTAAAAATTAAAAATGAGAAAAAAATTTTTTCACAAATGCATCATAATTTTTAGCTCCCCGTCCCTTTTTTTTTTTTTAAGCCACACTCAGCGCACAAAAATTCCCAGGCCCCACACCACAGCAGCAAGCTGAGCCACAGTAGTCACAACACTGGGTCAAGTGACAGCACTGGATACCTTCTTCTTCATTAAGTTGTTGCCATATTGGTTGGAGTTGGTTAAAATATGAAAATCCAGCCTTATACAGACATGTGAATGGAGCAGGAGAGGAGGACTATTTTAATAGGTTTTGTTGATAACTGTAAATATTTTCTTTCATAGCACACACAACCTCGACATATATAGTTTTTTTGTTTGCTTGTTCGTTTCTTTTTTGGCCATCCCATGGCACATGAAGTTGAGTTATTAACACTGCTATACTTTGGCAATGCCAGATCCTTTAACCCACTGTGCCTGGTTGGGGACGGAGCCTGTGTCCTGGCACTGCAGGGATGCCGCCAGTTTCTTAATTGAAATGTGAAACTTGAAACAATATCAATGAACTTTTTATGCTCTGCTGCATTAAAAATCCATTGTTCTGTCTTGCACTTTGAATAGATCTTTTACCCACGCATAATTTTGTAACATCATAGATTGATCATGTAGAAAACATTGATTCATGAGTTATACAGATCTCTTGACACATTTCATTATACAATATCTAAAAAATCATATTCAGGAATTCCTGCTATTTCACAGCAGGTTAAGGATCTGGTGTTGTCTCTGTGGCAGCTGGGCTCAATCCCCTGTCTGGCGAAGTGGGTTAAGGATCCGGCATTGACACAGTTATGGCATAGGTGGCAGCTGTGGCTGGGATTGGCTCCCTGACCTGGGAACTTTCATATGCCTTGTGGGTACAACATAAAAAAAATAAAATAAAAAAAGTTTTTAAGTCATATTCTTTGTTTTCACAGACTTATCAGAAAAAGTCTTTAAGTATTGGGAACTGTCAAATTCATAGTGATAAATCCAGTTTTTCCAAAATGCTAATTTTTATGTGAAAGCTCAAATTTTGTCATTGACAAATAGTTGTTTTCTTTAAGTGTGAGGCTCATCTGCTCAAATTTTTTTTTTGAGAAAATATCTGCTATATTTCCAAGTCTGAATAACCACTAATTTTTTCTTTTTGTTTTTTTCTTTTTAGGGCCACACCCACAGTATATAGAGGTTCCCAGGTTAGGGGTCCCATCAGAGCATGCTGCTGGCCTGTGGCACAGCCACAGCAACGCCAGATCCAAGCTGCATCTACAACCTACACCACAGCCCATGGCATGACCCTTAGCCCACTGAGCAAGGTCAGGGATTGAACTTGTGTCCTCATGGATATTAGTCAAATTCATTTCCACTGAGCCATGGCAGGAACTCCTGAATAACCACTATTGACCTGCCATTTGTTCTGTCACATAAAAATAGTGTTCCTTTTCTTAAAGAGCTATGTAAGCTTATAATTCTATCTCTTATGAGCTTTTCCTGGAGATAGCCATTTTATAGAGCACAAATAGCTGATTTTCTCCACATAGGATATTAAAAAAATGTTACTCAAGCATTGAAATTTAGCAAAATAAATGTTTTAGTTTCCTGAAGTTCCCTAGTGGCTCAGCGGTTAATGAAGCCGACCAGCATCCATGAGGACGCAGGTTCAATCCCTCATCCCTTTCAGTGGGTTAAGGATCTGGTATTTCAGTGAGCTGTGGTGTAGGTCGAAGACAAGGCTCAGATCCTGAGCTGCAGTGACAGTGGCATAGGCCAGCAGCTACAGCTCTGATTGGACCCCTAGCCTGGGAACTCTATATGCCGCAGGTGCAGCCCTAAAAAGACAAAAAAAAAAGTTTTAATTTCCTATTTATGCTAACAAATTACCGCAAACTTCATGGCTTACAACACAAATGTATTATCTTATACCTCTGGAAGTCAGAAATCCTAAAATCAAGATGTTATCAGGCCAAATTTCTTCTGGAGGCTCTAGGGGAGAATTTATTTTCTTTCAGCTTCTAGAGACCATTTGCATTTTTTTAGTTCATGGCCCCTTCCACTATCTTCAAGGTCTACTGGATGTTTAATAACTCCCCTCTTTCCTTCCCCCTCCTCTCCCCACTCTCCCTCTCTCCCTTTCCTTAGTTTCTGTGATCATGTCTCCTTCTCTGACTCTGACCCTTCTGTCTTCCTCTTTAAAGGACTCTTGTGGTCACAATAAACTACCCAGATAATCTAGGATAACCACCTCATCTCAAGATCCTTAACTTAAATCACATTAGCAAAATCCTTTTTGCCAAGCGAAGGTTTCAGAGATTAAGAAGTGGATATCTTTGAGAGGCCCTTAATTAGACTACCATAATTGATTTTTTACTGTTTCATCAAGGACATTTGAAGATGAAACTTTTTTTCTAAATGCATTTCAGTGAGAAATACAATAACTACCAGTACAATTGGGTGTCACTGCCTTGATTCATGCTAAAATGTCAACAAATCATTGCATTTGCACTATTAGTGCCAATGTCCACACAATGAAAAAAGCAGATAATGTCTCAATACTATTATGAAAATAGCTTCTGCCTTTGCAGGCCCCCTGAAAAGGTCCTCCAGTAGTCTACAGACTGTATTTCGAGCTAGAGGAAGAAAAGTAAAAGCTTTTCCTGGCCTAGGCAAGTGACAAGAGGGAATGAGGCAAGCATAACAAGTTCTGTGAAGAAGGAGCATGGTTTGGAAAGTAGAAGCTAGAACAAACACCAAAAAGAAAAGTAAGAGTCCTTCCTTTACAGAAAGTCTAGTAAACCATATTTGAAATTTGGACTTAATCCTGAAAGGCCTTAGGTTGGAAGTGATATAAGTTAGGAAGCTGTAGGAGTAGACCAGAAGAAAAAAAGAGAACGATAGTAAAACAGATCAATGATAGTAGAGTTGGAAAACGAAGATGATACTATCAACATGTTTTAGAAATTTATTAGATTCTGGAGTTCCCGTCGTGGCGCAGTGGTTAACAAATCCGACTAGGAACCATGAGGTTGTGGGTTCGATCCCTGCCCTTGCTCAGTGGGTTAACGATCCAGCGTTGCCGTGAACTGTGGTGTAGGTTGCAGACTCGGCTCGGATCCCGCGTTGCTGTGGCTTGGCTGTGGCGTAGGCCAGCAGCTACAGCTCCGATTCGACCCCTAGCCTGGGAACCTCCATATGCCGAGGGAGTGGCCCAAGGAAATAGCAAAAAGACAAAAAAAAAAAAAGAAAGAAAGAAAAAAGAAATTTGTTAGATTCTGACTTGGATAACTTGACGATATCATTTTAAGACGTAATAGAAAACCTTGGACAGGAGGAACAGATTTGCAAAGAAAAAAGTAATTAGTTCTAGCTGTAAGTGTGCGGGGTGCCCAGAGTCACCCAAGGAAACCTGTCCAGCAGGCAGTTGATATGATTTGGAGCACTGAAAGAAATCTAAGCTTAAGTTAAGAGATTTGGGGGAGTTCCTGTCGTGGCTTAGCAGTTAACAAGCCAGACTAGGATCCGTATAAGGACGTGAGTTTGATCCCTGGCCTCACTCAGTGGGTTAAGGATTCGGCGTTGCCGTGAGCTATGGTGTAGGTCACAGATGCGGCTCGGATCTGGAGTTGCTGTGGCTGTGGTATAGGCCAGTGGCTGCAACTCCAGTTGGACCCCTAGCCTGGGAATCTCCATATGCCAAGGGTGCGGCCCTAAAGACAAAAAGACAAAAAAAAAAGGACAGATTTGGAAATCAACGGCATATAAATGTTATTGTGATGATCATTCTTACATTTATTGAGCTGCAGACCCGCTTCCAAGTACTATACATTATTATTTTACATAATCCTATAAAGTAAGTAATAATACTATCCTCATCTTACAGATGAGAAAACAAGCAAGAGGGATTGTACTCACCCAAATAAGTGATGGAGTCAGTATTTGAATCCATATTTTTACTCCAGTTCCTTCAATGATCTGTAACAGGTAGAAGGGGCAGAAGAAATGCTACCTATAGGATGCCTATCAAAATTATCTGTGGGGGTTTTCAAATTTGGCAAACCTTTGAGATTCAGATGAATGCCCTTAGGAATTTACTCCTTTCTTCCTCACTCCTCACCTTGAAAATAACAGTCAAGGTAAAGCACAGTTATTGCCAGAGGTCTTGCATTCCTCAGGTGTGTTATGGCAATAAGACAGTGGCTTGAATTGAAGATTTCAAAGGTGAGAAATTCCTGACTATAACAAGGGGTAGGGTGTAGCCTTGGCATTGACTGGCTAAGGTGTCCTCAGAAATGAGGAGCTAGAGGAATGTAAGGTTAGTGTGTTGGATGAGTTATAACATAAAAATTGAAGTCACTCTAGATGACAGCAGTACTTGTAGGAAAGCCAGTGCACCAGTAAATGAGTTTGGTGTATGTTAGTAAAGAGGAAAAACAAGTTTTCAAACTAAACAGAAGAAAGCTGGTCTGAAAGTAATAGAGAGACCAGGGAATACAAAGAACTTTGAACGATCTCCTAGGGTTTCTCATGCAAAATTCTTGGAGAAATTAAAATTGAACATTACTTCCACATCTGGGCCTTTTTTTTTTTCTCTTTTTTGTATCACCGGTTCTTTGTCTCTTCTCTCCTTCCCTTCCCTTCAAAAGAATGACGACAGTTTTTTCCTACATGAGGGTGGCCCTGTGGGTAAGGCACAATTCCATAGCTGTGTTAATTGGTAGACAAGCCAGCCAAGTGTAAATTCCTGCCTTGAGGGATAAACAGCTTCTTTGCCATCTGAGGGAGGTAAGCCCTGTCTGTGGAAGCCATTGGTAGTTGAAACATTTTTAAGAGCTGGAAAAAGCGGAAAAGGTAAAAAATAAGGGATAGTAGCAAGTAGTAAAGAGAGTTGCCTTTTTTGGGAGGTGGTACCCCCACCTTTTGTCTCAGGTGCATTCAAAAGCAAAGAAGCAAAAAAATGGAAGCATTTCCCATCCATTGGCAGATCATTCAACAGGCTCAGAAGAACTTCAGCTATTTCAATTTTTCTAATAATTTCCCTATTATATTATCAGTAGCTCTGAAGAAGAGGCCTTTTCAATAAAACTACATGTGCCATTAACATATGTCTTCTATGTATAGAAACAGTACATAAAGTTAGAAACTAGTGAAGCCTGCAATCCCCACCCTCGTATTTTCTCACTGGGAAGAGAAAAGAAGTCAGAAAAAGAAGTTTGCTTTAAAAAAAAAAAGAAGAAGAAGAAAAAGAAAATTGGGTGAAAGGGGAAAATACACCAAATGAAAATTTTGACTTCTTTTCCACTTGATTTTTAGAGTCAAAATACAATTTAGTGGAGTTTTCCCATTGTGGTTCAATGGGTTAAGGACCCGGCATTGTCTATGAGGGTGTGGGTTCAATACCTGGCCTAATTCAGTGGGTTACAATCTGCATAGGTCCCAGATGTGGCAGGAATCCAGTGTGGCTGTGGCTGTGGCCTAGGTCCCAGCTGCAGCTCTGAATGATTCAACCCCTGGCCTGGGAACTTCCATGTGCAGCAGGTAAGGAAGATAAAAAAGACATAGATGCTCTTTGGAATGGTGATTTTGAGACTTGATCTATTTTCTCTTTCTGATTTCAAAATTTTAAGTATATTGCGTTCATTTCAACAAATCCATCTTTTTTTTTTTTGTCTTTTGTCTTTTTAGGGCCGCACCCTCAGCATATGGAGGTTCCCAGGCTAGGGATCCAATCGGAGCTGTAGCTGCCAGTCTCCACCACAGCCACAGCAATGCCAGATCCAAGCCACGTCTGCGACCTACACCACAGCTCACAGCAAGACCGGATCCTTAACCCACTGAGCAAAGCCAGGGATCGAACCTGCAGCTTCATGGTTCCTAGTTGGATTCATTTCCTCTGTGCCACGATGGGAACTCCTCAACAAATCCATCTTAAAAAGTATTTAATATTGATTAAATTCAGAGTAAATTTTTTTGGAAGTCGAAAAGGAAATAACCCATTCAGATGAAAAGAACAGATAAATTTAACAAGGGGAAATATAAACAAAATATTTTAGCTAAGTTACTATACCTCATAAAAATTGGGACATAGTGACTATATCTTATTTTTTTCATCTTTAAAAAAAAAAAAAAGTTCAACCCAAACTGTGTATGAAATCAATGACCCAATGTTTAGTGAAGGATTATTCTAAAGTTCCTCAGTGGGTTAAAGATTATGCATTGTCACTGCCCTTGCTCTGGTTACAGCTGGGGCAATGGTTCATTCCCCGGCCCTGGAACTTCTACATGCCACAGACCTAGTCAAAAGAGGAATTATTTCAAGGATAGTAGTTTGATTGTACATAGCTAATGGATATGTTCTAGAACCAAAAAGCACAATCTTAAATGAATTTAATAGTAATGACAATGTTAGCATCGTTATTCTGAAACTGTTGTATCTAGTATAGAGTAAAACATATAAATATTTTATCTTTTTTGTGTGTGGTCTCAGCATGGGATCTTGATGTGGGATCTCAGTTCCAGGCCAGGGATGGAACCTGGGCCATAGTGGTGAAAGTACCAGATCCTAACCCCTAGACCACCAGGGAACTCCCTTTGTTATCTTTTTAATGTCAATAGAATCAATAAAATGCCCTCCTTTTTATTCCTGATATTATTTGCACTTTCTCTTTTTTCTTGAACGGTCTCATCAGGATTGTATTAATTTTATTAGTTATTTCAAAAAAAAGATTCTATTGTAGGTTTATTGCTTTTTATTTTTGTTTTGTTTTGTTTTACTATATTTTGCTTTTTCTAGGGCTGCACGAGCCACATATGCAAGTCCACAGGCTAGGGAGCTACAGGTGCCGGCCTACAACACAGCCACAGCAGCTCAGAATCTGAGCTGGGTCACAGCAGTGCCAGATCCTTAACCCAGTGAGCGAGGCCAGGGATGGAACCCACATCCTCATGTGTACTACTCGGATTTGTTTCCACTGCGTCACAATGGGAACTTCCGGTTTATTGCTATTTTATTTTTGCTTCTATCCTGTTTCCTTCCTTTTGCTTTCTTTGGGTATAATTTGCTCTTCTTTTTCTAGCTTCTTGAAATTAATACTGAGATTTAACTTTATCTTCTTCTTCTTCTTCTTCTTTTTTTTTTTGTCTTTTTAGGGCCACACCCTCAGCATATGGAAGTTCCCAGGCTAGGGGTCAAATCGGACATGCAACCGCCAGCCTATGCCACAGCCACAGCAACGCCAGATCCGAGCTGCATCTGCAACCTACACCACAGCTCACAGCAACACCGAATGCTTAGCCCGCTGAGCGAGGCCAGGGGTCTAACCTGCATCCTCTTTGGATACTAGTCAGATTCGTTTCCACTGAGCCACAACAGGAACTCTGACTTTTTCTTCTTTACCTCCCATAAATGGTAAATATTTCTTTCTAAACACAGCTTCAGCTTCATCCCATAAAATGTGACATACTGTAGTAATATTTTCATTATTATTTAACTCAAAATATTTTATAATGCTCACTGTAATTTCTTCTTTAACTCATGGATTATTTAGAAGTGTATTCTTTTTTTTTTTTTTGGCTTTTTAGGGCTACACCTGTGGCATGAACATTCCCAAGCTTGCGGTCAAATTGGAGCTGAAGCTGCTGGCCTACATCACAGCCATAGCAACACCAGATCTGAGCAGCATCTGCAACCTACACCACAGCTCACCACACTTAACCCACTGAGCCAGGCCAGAGATCAAACTCAAATCCTCGTGGATACTAGTCCAGTTTGTTACCACTGATCCACACTGGGAACTCCCTAAAAGTGTATTCCTTAATTTCAAAATGTATGGGCATTTTCTATGTGTCTTTGTTATCACTATCTAGCTTAATTTCACTGTGGTCAGAGAATACACTCACTCTGCAAAATTTCAGTTTTTTGCAGTTTATTGAGACTTGCTTTAAAACCAGCATATGGTCAGTTTTAGTAAGTGATATACATGTGCTAAGAAAAAAAAATACTTACTTTTCAATTGAATTCCAATTTTTGTCCCCCCTCCCCTCCAAAAGCTCTGTTTAGCTTTGCCATCTCTCAGCCACTGCTTTCTGTTCAGTTTTTCATCCCCCTAGTCATCACCTTTGGGTTAGCAAATTCCACCATGAAAAGTGGCACCAAAGTAGGGCTTACTTCTCTAGACTTCCCTCCTCTCTGACTTCTTTTCCTTGAAAATCTTCACTGTCTTGGTAAGCCTCAGATGCCTTCTAAAAAGTGTGTCTTTTTCTTTCTTTTTTCTTTTCTTAAATTTTTTTTTCTTTTTGGTACACCTTTTCTAGTTGGTTTTAACAGATGAGTTAGTCCAAACAAGCCAAACTCTCACTACTAGAAGTAGAATTTCCCAAAAGACCTGGGTTCTTGAGAGAATTGTATTGCTCCAAAGAAACCACAATCCTGGATTGAAAAAATTACAGCTATGGAGTCTTTAAACAAACCTGGGGGCCCCAACATTTTGTGTGCAGAGAGTAGACTGACATGGCAGAGCAGACCCCCCCAAAATACATGCTCTACAGTGTCCACTTCACATATGACCAAGAAGAATAACATAAAGAACCTCCCAGAATGCAACAGTAAGAGGCCTGGGGAGCAGTGGACAAGGGATTAGCTCCCAAAGACCAGAACTAAGGCATAAATAAGATCACATTCCTGGAGTTCCAGTTGTGGTACAGTGGAAATGAATCCTACTAGTATCCATGAAGATGCAGGTTCAATCCCTGGCCTTGCTCAGTGCATTGTGGATCTGGCATTGCCGTGAGCTGTGGTGTAGGTTGCAGACATGGCTCAGATCCTGAGTTGCTATGGCTGTGGCCTAGGCTTGCAGCTGTAGCTCCAATCAGACCTGTAGCCTGGGAATTTCCATGTGCCATGAGTGCAGCCCTAAAAACAAAACAAAACAAAACAAAAAAAAGACCACATTCTCCACCGCAAAGATCAGGGGGTCCTTAGACAAGTGACTGCTGCTCATTCTTCCCCCTTTCCAAATGAGAATTTTATCAAATTTCCCCTGTCCTGCTCCACCTTGGCATTCTGAGTATCTGGGTGTAGGTATTTTGCCCCAGTAGTTCATAAGTCTCTAGATCAAAAGGGACCTAGATCTGGACATACTCAAGAGATGTCCCCACAGCTTCCTTGATGTAGAAACTGCTGTGTATTACCCAGAAATCCTGGATTGTGAACTTGGTGCTGTGACTGGATGGCACTTTGGTTTGTTTCCCTAGAGGGATGGTGAGTGTATTTTACCTGCAGGAAGAAGAGTGAGCCAAGGATTTTATAACCAGAAAGGCAGATTTGGGTATTTGAGTGTTATTCACCAAATATTTGGACTCCCAACCTTTCAAGCACATGAGAGGATTACTGGCTCCCCTTTGTTTAAGTGAGCTCATGTGACTAGTATTGGCCAGTAGGTTGTGATTGGAAGTGACAGATGTCATTTATTGGAGAACTTGGGATGTATGATCTACAAAGCACAAAACCCTGTTTTCCTCTGGTACAAAGTTCAGCTCCTTTGGAGATGAGGATTGCTCCATTAGCATAAGAGCTTAAGTGACTGAGTAGAGACCCTTCCCTCACCAAGACGCAAGAGACACATCATGTGAGCAAGAAATAACACTATTGTTTTAATCCACTGACATTTTGGAGTTGACTGCTGCATGATCTAGCCTATCCTGACTAACAGTCTTAAGGAATTCATGACTTCCTACTACTGTATTCTAATTATAGTCAATAATTACCTACTCACCCTACATTTATACAAAAAGTGCTGCTCATGTGATTCTTTGCAGGCGAAAGTAATTTTTTTTTTTTCCGCTTTTTAGGGCTACACCCAAGACATATGGAGGTTCCCAAACTAGGGGTCAAATTAGAGCTACAACTGCCGGCCTACACCTGAGCCATGTCTGCGACCTACACCACAGCTCACGGCAATGCCAGATCCTTAACCTACTGAGCGAGGCCAAGGATGGAACCTGCAACCTCATGGTTCCTTGTCAAGTTCTTTTCCGCTGAGCCACAACAGGAACTCCGAGAAAGTAATCATTTTAATAAATTAAAAGCGCAAATAAAGGAGTTCCTGTCATGGCTCAGTGGTTAATGATTCCAACGAGGAACCATGAGGTTTCGGGTTCGATACCTGGCCTCTCTCAGCGGATTAAGGATCCAGCATTGCCATGAGATGTGGTGTAGGTCACAGACTCAGCTCGGATCTGGCGTTGCTGTGGCTCTGGCATAGGCTGGCAGCTGTAGCTCTGATTCGACCCCTAGCCTGGAAACCTCCATATGCCATGGGTGTGGCCCTAGAAAATACAAAAAACAAACAAACAAACAAAAAAAGAGCAAATAAAAATCACAGTGAAATACCACTTTACAGAGTTCCTGCTGTGGCTTATCAGGTTAAGAACCTGACATAGTATCCACAAGGATACAGGTTCAATCCCTGGCCTCACATCGTGAGTTAAGGATCAGATGTTGCCACAAGCTGCTGCATAGGTTGCAGATGTAGCTCAGATCTGGCATTGCTGTGGCTGTGGGGTAGGCCTGCAGCTGCAGTTCCAATTTAGCCCCTAGCCTGGGAACTTCCATATGCCGCAGGTGCAGCCCTAAAAAAAAAAAAAAAGAGTTAAATGTAGAACTAATATATGACCCAGCAATTCCACTCCAAAAGAAATGAAAGCATATATCCCCACAAAAACTTGTACATGAGTATATATAGCAGCATTAGCCACAGTAACCGAGAGGTGAAAGAATTCAAATGCCCATCACAAAATTAATGTAACATGATTGCTAGGTTAGGAATCTGTAGTTTCCCTATGTGATGTGTCTCATAGTGATTTGAAAATCATTGATTTGATAAGGTATTTATTTGTTTGTTTACTGGCTGCACCCACAGCATTCAGAAGTTCCTGGCCTAGGGATCAAACCCATGCCACAGCAGTGACAACAATGAATCCTTAAACACTAGGCCACCAGGGAATGTTGGATAAGGTATTTATAATGGAGATACTTTGCAATAATGTGAAACTGTCATTTAAAAAACACTGTATAGAATACTACTCGGCCATAAAAAAGAATGACATAATGCCATTTGCAGCAACATGGATAGAGCTAGAGAATCTCATCCTGAGTGAAATGAGCCAGAAAGATAAAGACAAATACCATATGATATCACTTATAACTGGAATCTAATATCCAGCACAAATGAACATCTCCTCAGAAAAGAAAATCATGGACTTGGAGAAGAGACTTGTGGCTGCCTGATGGGAGAGACAGGGAGTGGGAGGGATCGGGAGCTTGGGCTTAGCAGACACAACTTAGAATAGATTTACAAGGAGATCCTGCTGAATAGCATTGAGAACTTTGTCTAGATACTCATGTTGCAACAGAAGAAAGGCTGGGGGAAAAATGTAATTGTAATGTATACATGTAAGGATAACCTGACCCCCTTGCTGTACAGTGGGAAAATAAATAAATAAATAAATAAATAAATAAATAAAAATAAAAAACACTGTATAAGGAGTTCCTGTTGTGGCATAATGGAAACAAATCCGACTAGTGTACATGAAGAGGCTGTTTCAATCCCTGGCCTCACTCAGTGGGTTAAGGATCTGGCACTGCTGTGAGCTGTGGTATAGGTCACAGACACAGCTCAGATCTGGTGTTACTGTGGCTGTGTTGCAGTCTGGCAGCCGTTGCTCCGATTCAACCCCTCGCCTGGGAATTTCCATCTGTCACTGGTGCAGCCCTTAAAAAGTAAAAAATATAAAAAATAAAAACAAAAAAACACTGTATGGATGAATGTTAACTTTTGCTGCAGTACAAATGTTGATAATCTTTCCTGAGTATCAGTTGCATCTTTATTGGTTCACTTGCTCAAAAACTGAAGGAATTGTGGACTTCCTTTGTTCTCAATAAGTCTAACCAAATATGGTAAAAAGACAGCTGATTCTTTTTATCCTAATGTCCAACCCCATGAAAAGAAGGTCAGCATCTCTAATAAAATAAATGCACTTAAAATGAGATACAGAGAGTTCCCTTTGTGGCTCAGCAGTAACAAATCCAACTAGTATCCATGAGGTCGTGGGTTTCGATATCTGGCCTCACTCTGGATTAAGGATCCAGTGTTGCTGTGGACTGTGATGTAGGTTGCAGACGAGGCTTGGCTCCCCCATTGCTGTGGCTATGGTGTAGGCTGGCAGCTGTAGCTCGGATTCTACCCTTAGCCTGGGATCTTCCATTTGCTGTGGGTAAGGCCATAAAAACAAGACCAAAAAAAAAAAAAGAGCGAGAGATACAATCTTTCACCTACCTGTTTCACAAAGATTAAAATAAGAGATAATACCCAGTATTGCTGAGGGTTGGAAAATGAATACTTTCAATCATGGATGGTAGGAGTATAAATGATGGTTTTATTGCAGGACAAATTGACAATATCCATCTATATTTTATACATACTTTTTTTTTTTTTGCTTTTTAGGGCCGCACTTGCAGCATATGGAAGTTCCCAGACCAGGGGTCAAATTGGAGCTGCAGCTGCCGGCATACATCACAGCAATGCCAGATCTAAGCCATATCTTCGACCTATACCACAGCTCATGGCAATGCCAGGTCCTTAACTCACTGACTGAGGCCAGGGATCGAACCCACATCCTCATGGATCCTCGTTGGGTTCATTAACCACTGAGCCACGAAGAGAACTCCTACATACCTAACTTTGATGTGGCAATTCCTAGTCTAGGAATTTATCCTTTAGTAATGCTGACATGATTGTTTATAGGATATATATTCAAAGAAGTTCTTTGTAGCATTGTGGTGATAGCTAAAAAACTGTTTTCAATTCTATGTCTATCAATTGGGAATGAGATAAATTATACTACATCCTTAGAATAGAATTATATGCCCTCATTTTTTTAAATTATATTAATCTATAGGTATTGACATGTTAAAAATGTCCAAGCGGAGTTCCCGTCGTGGCGCAGTGGTTAACGAATCCAACTAGGAACCATGAGGTTTCGGGTTCGGTCCCTGCCCTTGCTCAGTGGGTTAACGATCCAGTGTTGCCGTGAGCTGTGGTGTAGGTTGCAGACGCGGCTCAGATCCCGCGTTGCTGTGGCTGTGGCGTAGGCCAGCAGCTACAGCTCCGATTAGACCCCTAGCCTGGGAACCTCCATATGCCGCGGGAGCGGCCCAAGAAATAGCAAAAAAAAAAAAAAAAAAATGTCCAAGCTATGAAGTTCCCATTGTGGCTCAGCAGTAATGAACCAACAAATACCCATGAGGATGTGGGTTCGATCCTTGGTCTTGCTCAGTGTGTTAAGAATCCAGCATTGCCTTGAGCTGTGGTGTAGTTCGCAGATGGAGCTTGAATCCTGCATTGCTATGGCTGTGACATAGGCTCTGATTCAACCCCTAGCCTGGGAACTCCATATGCCTCAAATGCAGCCCTTAAAAGTAAGGAGGAAAAAAGTCCAAGGTATATTTAGTGTTTTAAAAAAAAAAAAAAAAAAAAACTTGTATGTTTATTACGATTTCCATTTCTGTAGGGAAAAAAACCTGCTACTAAAGTAGTACTATTACTAATAATAGCAAACACTTACCATTCGTTAAGACCCTGCCCTAAGCAAAGTATATAAATTATTTCATTTAATCTTCAGAATGACGCTATGAGATTACACTGTTTGCAAATGAACAAAATGGGGAACCAATAGGTCAAGTAACTTGCCCAAGACCTCATAGACGAAAAGCTGGAAATTGAACCCAGGCAGTCTGGTTCTGGCATCCATCATATTAACCCACTATGCCAAGTTACCTGATATATGTGTGTAATCATATACACACAAAGTGTACAATCATATACATCAAACTCTTTTTTTTTTAAGGCCTTGCCTTTGGCATGTGAAAGTGCCCAGGCTAGGGGTCAAATCAGAGCTGCAGCTGCAGGCTTAACGCCACAACTTGCGACAATGCTGGATCCTTAACCTACTGAGTGAGGCCATGGATCAAACCCACATCCTCATGGACACTAGGTCAGGTTCTTAACCTGTTGAGCTATGGTGGAAATTCCCAAATAATGGTTCTTTATCAATGAAGGATTACAGGCACTTCCAAATTCTGTTACTTTGGGGGGTAACATTTTGATTCTTTGTTAAAACATGAACATATTCATTCCCCCCACCCCCCCACCCCGCTTTTTAGGACTACACTTGCAGCATATGGAGATTCCTAGGCTAGGGTTTGAATCAGAGCTGTGGCGCCAGCCTATTCCACAGCCACAGCAACACAGGATCCAAGGGGCATCTGCGACCTACACCGCAGCTCACGGCAATGCCAGATCCTTAACCCACTGAGCAAGGCCAGGGATCAAACCCGAAACATCGTGGTTCCTAGTCAGGTTCATTTCCACTGCGCCACGATGGGAACTCCATGAATATACTGCTTTTGTAAAAAAATAATTACTTGGAGTTCCCGTCATGGCGCAGTGGTTAACGAATCCGACTAGGAACCATGAGGTTGCGGGTTCAATCCCTGGCCCTGCTCAGTGGGTTAACGATCTGGCATTGCCGTGAGCTGTGGTGTAGGTCACAGACGAGGCTCGGATCCTGCGTTGCTGTGGCTCTGGCACAGGCTGGTGGCTACAGCTCCAATTAGACCCCTAGCCAGAGAACCTCCATATGCCGCGGGAGCAGCCCAAGAAATGGCAAAAAGACAAACAAACAAACAAACAAACAAAAAATAATAATAATAATAATAATTACTTAGTTCCTGCCATGAGCCAGGCACTGTTCTGGATACCAGTGAGAGCAGTATTTTAGTAATAAGGTAACTAGCTACTAACAAATAACTCAAAGATCTCAATGTCTTAATAAAATGAAGCTTTATTTTTCATTCACATCACAGACTAAATTGAGTATTCAGCAAGTATATTTTGATTTAAGGATTCTGTCTCCAATCAGCTAGTGGTGGCACCATCTTCTCAGGCAGGGATCCCCAAATATTTTCTTTTTTCTTTTTTTAATTTAGGGCCACACCCTCACATGGAGGTTTCCAGGCTAGAGGTCAAATTGGAGCTTCAGCTGCCAGCCTACACCACAGCCACAGCAACATGGGATCCGAACCTTGTCTGTGACCTACACCACAGCTCATAGCAACACTGGATCCTTAACCCACTAAGTAAGGCCAGGGATCAAACGTGCAACCTCATGGATACTAGTTGGGTTCATTACCACTGAGCCACAACAGGAGCTCCTGTGAATATTTTCTATAAGGGGACAGATAGCAAATATTTTAGGCTTTGTGGGATGTATTGTCACAACTACTCAATGCTACCATTGTGGCATGAAAACAGCCATAGATAATGTATAAGTGAATGGGCGTGGGTGTGTTCCAATCAACCTTTATTTACAAAAACATATGGTGGGCTAGATTTAACCCATGGGCCATAGTTTACCAATCTTAGTTCCAGGGTCTTCTCAGAGTCCTGAACTGGATCCTCTGCATTTGCATGTTCCAAAAGAAAGAATGAGGCAGGCCTAGAAATAGAGCATAACTTCAACTCTTATCCTGTTGGCTAGAACCCAGTCACATGTCCTCAACCAAATGAGTCTAGAATATGTAGTTTTCTTATGACTCAATGGAAGAAAAAGAGATTGCTGACCCTCTGGCAAGCCTGTGGCACAATTAGCTCTTTTTCTCACCATGTATTCTATTCACTATTTTTCCTTTGTATAGAAAATGCTTTCTCAGAGTTCCTGTCGTGGCTCAGTGGTTAACAACTTTGACTACGAACCATGAGGTTGCAAGTTCGATCCCTGGCCTCACTCAGTGGGTTAAGGATCCGGCGTTGCTGTGAGCTGTGGTGTAGGTCACAGACATGGCTCAGATCCTGCTTTGCTCTGGCTCTGTTGTAGGCCAGTGGCTACAGCTCCAATTGGACCCCTAGCCTGGGAACCTCCATATGCCACGTGTGCGGCCCTAAAAAAGACAAAACAGAAAATGCTTTCTCCATCTGCAAAGAGAATCCCAAAGTCCCACCCAGTAAATACATCCAGCTCGAAGTCTGAACTCTCCAGTTTTCATCAGGCTCAGATATGACTCTCTATGGCCTGGTGACCTATGAACTAAAATACAAGTAATCTGAAGTTCTCTTATGGTGCAGCATGTTAGTATCTGGCTTTGTCACCATAGTGGCTTGGGTCACTGCTGTGACTTGGGTTTAGTCCCTGACCTGGAAACTTCCACATGTTCCAGGCACGTCCAAAAAAAAAGTAATCAAGTAATCCGCCCAGACACAGCCACAGTAAGATGGAAAAACATTCCCATTCAGAACAAGGAAAAACTGTTGGGCCATAGCAATTCTGAAATCCCACTAGGTAAATACTGTGAAGGTATCCTTTTATGGGGTAGGTCTACCCCTCTGGTGGATCTGATGCCTCACCCCAGGCTGCTATCCCACAGGGATGCCCTCACTCCACTCAAGCTCTAATATCCTGTGCTGGGCAGCCATCCACATGAATGTCTCCTTTCCCTGCCCAAGTTCTGACACCCCTTGCTAAGGACACCATTCTCACCCCAAGCTCTAACATTCCTGATTAGGTGACACCAGATTAACAGTTTCTCAACTCCACTCAATGACTTGAATGGAATAGTTCAGGAAGGAAAAGAGAGGAAAAAGGAAGATAAGAATGAAGGGGATAGAGGAAGAAGAAAAGAAAACCTCAAAGCCTTTCTTTTCTTTCTTTTTTTTTTGTTTTTGTCTACGCCAAGACATGCAGAAGTTCCCAGGCCAGGGCTTGAACCTGCACCACAGCCACAGCAGTGACAACACCAGATCCTTAACCAGCTGTGCCACCTGGGAACTCCTTAAAGCCTTTCTTGTCTCTTATTATTGAGGTCAAGAAGCAGCCAGAGTTTTTACCTGAAAGACCCCAAATTTTAGACTCTATTCTCTTCTATTTCTTACAATCCCATGAGGGAATTCTTTCCTGATTTCATCTCTTTCTTATAATATCTTGCTACTGCTAAAAATAACCTTTATTAAGTTTCTATTTCCTATTCCCATCCCCCAGGACTCAGTAGACACATGGTCTGCTGCTCAGATAATCTCAGGCAACAATTTTGTCAAATGTTTTGCCTCTGCATCTTATGGTTAATCATCTTTTCAGCCAGTGACACTAGGTTCATTGCAGCCCACTAGCCATCTGCTCTATAAATGCCACATAGATACATAGATTTTTGTGTGTGTGTCTTTTTGTTTTTTAGGGCCACACCCATGGATACGGAGGTTCCCAGGCTAGGGGTCTAATCGGAGCTGTAGCCGCCAGCCTATGCCACAGCCACAGCAACGCCAGATCCAAGGAGCATCTGCTGGATCCTTGACCCACTGAACAAGGCCAGGGATCGAACCCACAGCCTAATGGTTCCTAGTTGGATTCATTTCCGCTGCACCACAACGGAAACTCTGATATTTCTTTACAGTAGTATTCCACTTCAAGTAGTGAACAAAAAAGATAAAGCATCTCTTCTCCCCAAGCTTACACTCTATAGTATTCTTCTAACTCTTCATATGGTTTTATCTTGAGAGGGACATTCTTGTTTTAAAATATGCTCAGGATATGTTTTAGTCACTAAGACATGCAGACATGGAAATGACTGTCCCAAAGGAAGAAGGTTTTATCCTCGAAGATCCCTAGAAGCAAGAAGTATGGTACACCACACAGAGCCACTTGGAGAAGCACCATGAGGCCAGGGAGTAAGGGGAAACTGTGAAGACTTTATTGTGTTTTTCATAGGAAGGAAGGAATGAGGCAGGGTATGTAAGGTGAGCAGGTTTAGGATTGGATAATTCGAGGAGTTCCGAAAACAAATCCAACTGGTATACGTGAGGATGCGGGTTCAATACCTGACCTTGCTCAGTGGGTTAAGGATCCAGCATTGCCATGAGCTGTGGTGTAGGTCACAGATCGAGCTTGGATCCCTCATTGCTGTGGCTGTGGCGAAGACCAGCATCTGTAGCTCCAATTCAACCCCTAGCCTGGGAACTTCCATATGTCACGAGGGTGGCCCTGAAAAGCAAAAAAAAAAAAAAAAAAGGATTGAATAGTTTGATTTTGGTGGTCCCTAGGTGCTTCATCCTGGGGTGGTATAGGGCAGGAAGATAGCATCCTAAACTGCAAAAGCCTGAAAGAAGGAGGTGAGTGGAAGCGTGAACTCAGGATTGGTTGACTTGCATATGCCAACAGACATGTAAAGGCCTGTTCCCAGGCAAATTCTTCACTATCTCTAGGAATTAGAGATAATCCCTCCCTGGGCCCTTAAGGTGTCAAAGCATCATAAAATATAGAACATTTTGGTATTCCCACTATAGCAGAGTGGATTAAGGATCCAGCATTGCCACAGTTGCAGCATAGGTCACTTCTGTGGCGTGGATTCGATCCCTGGCCTGGGAACTTCCATATGCCACAGATGCAGCCATAAAAATAAGTAAATGAAATATAGAACATTTTTAAAAAGTGATTCATATTGGGAGTTCCCTGGTGGTCTAATGGGTAGGATTTAGCACTTTCAGTGCTCTGGCCTGCATTCCATACCTGGGAACTGAGATGCCACATCAAACCACTGCATGCCACAGCCAAAAAAAAAAAAAAAAGAAAAGAAAAGAAAAAAAATGGTTAATATAAAACTGCACTCCCTGGAGTTCCCATCATAGCGCAGTGGAAACAGTCTGTAGAAAACAAGGTTGCAGGTTCAATCCCTGGCCTCGCTCAGTGGGTTAAGGATCCAGGGTTGTGGTGTAGGTCACAGACGCTCCTCGGATCTGGAGTTGCTGTGGCTGTGGCGAAGGCTGGCAGCTGTAGCTCTGATTCAACCCCTAGCCTGGGAACCTCCATATGTCTCAGGTATAGCCCTAAAAAAAGGAAAAAAAAAAAAAAAACCTGCACTCTCTGACTATAGGAGACAGTCCTATCCCCTTCCTAGTTCACTTCCCTTGTATCATTCCTCTATATTTAGCAGGACTCAAATGATAGCTCCTTCGGTCACCTTTTCTCTTCCCCAAATGTATATCATCCAGTCTCAAACATCATCAAGAATTTGAACAGTTCCTTCCTATCCCCCTCTCTCACCTTCTTTCTCTCTCTGCTGAATTCTCTTAAGGCAACCCAGACATGTCGTCTCACTCCTATATACTTCAGAATGCAGTGCTTTTTTTAAAAAAATGGATATTTTCTTAAGTTACTATATTATTTCTAGATACCTGGAAATAAAATCACTCTTCTTTTAAAAAGAGTAAACAATCTGTTGACAGATAAAATGCTTGTCTGTGGTGGGGGAAAAATAATGCCCCTCTCCCAAATGTCTATTTCTAACCTCCAGAACCTGTGAATGTACAGGACAAAAAGGACTTCACAGATGTGATTAAGTTAAGCATCTTCCCCACACACGCACACCTCCCGGCCATGCCCTCAGCACATAGAAGTCCCCAGGCCAGGGATCAAACCTGCAACACAAATGTAACCAGAGCCACAGCAGTGACAATGCCAGGTCCTTAATCTGTTGAGCCACCAGGGAACTCCTATGCATCCTGAGATGGGGAAGTTATGCTGAATTTTCCAGATGGGCCCAATACTATCACAACAATCCCTGTAAATAAGAGGGAGGCAAGAGAGTCAGGATCCGAGAGATGTGACAATTGAAGTAGGACCATGAATGTAGGAAACCTCTAGAAGCTGGAAAAGGCAAGGAAATAGATTATTCCCTGGAGTCTTCGAACTCTAGACACCCTGCTGACACTCTGATTTTAGCCCATTTTGGACTTCTGAAACTATGAGAAATTTGTATTGTTTTAAGCCACTAAATTTGTGGTAATTTGTTACAGCAACAATAGGAAACTAATACACTGTCTTTGTATAAGTGTGTTTCTAGATAACCTTAAAAGTACGGAATTACTGAAACATAATCATACCAATAATTGATATTATTTTGATTATACATACTTATAAAAGATGAGCTTTTCTTTTTTATTTAGCAGTTCTCCAATTTTGAGCTTGAGAAGTAAGAGAACTTTGATAGTAATGTTGAAATAATTAAATATCTGGGAGTTCCCGTCGTGGCGCAGTGGTTAACGAATCCGACTAGGAACCATGAGGTTGCGGGTTCGGTCCCTGCCCTTGCTCAGTGGGTTAAGGATCCAGCGTTGCCGTGAGCTGTGGTGTAGGTTGCAGACGCGGCTCGGATCCCGCGTTGCTGTGGCTCTGGCGTAGGCCAGTGGCTACAGCTCCGATTAGACCCCTAGCCTGGGAACCTCCATATGCCGTGGGAGCAGCCCAAGAAATGGCAAAAGACAAAAAAAAAAAAAAAAGAAAGAAATAATTAAATATCTGGAGAATGCCAAACATATTTAATTATAATTGGCATCATCTCCTTTTATCAGGTGAAAGAGAACTTTTTTTGGTTTTTGGCCACACCTGAGGCATATGGACGTTCCCTGGCAGGGATCAAATCCAAGCCCCAGCTGTGACCCGAGCTGCCATAGAGATCCTTAACCTGCTGCACCTCAACAGGAATTCCCAAGAAAACTTCTTTGTGATTGTATACTGCTGTCTAGGAAACTCCAAATAAGGGTTAAATGTAAAAGACATTTGAACAGTTGTATTATTTTGTATTTGTTTGAATTTGAAAAAGATCATAATTTTAAAACTTACCAGGCCTCGCTTCTGAAACACATACACTAAAATTGAAACGATACAGAGATTAGCATGGCCCCTGTGCAAGGATGACATGCAAATTCGTGAAGCATTCCATATTTTTGCTAAGTGAAGTCAGTCAGACAATGAGTCACACCAAATGCTATCACTGACATGTAGAATCTGAAAAAAGGACACAATGAGCTTCTTTACAGAACAGATACTGACTCACAGACTTTGAAAAACTTATGGTTTCCAAAGGAGACAGTTTGGGGGGTGGGGAGATGTGCTGGGGTTGTGATATGGAAAGCCTATAAAATAGGATTGTGATGATCATTGTACAACTATAAATGTAACAAATTCATTGAGTAATTTAAAAAAATAAAGTACTGCATTAAAATATTAAAAAAAAAAAAACTTACCAGAAGAGACAATATAGGAGCTCTGTTAAACTTGAGATAATTTTTATTACTTTTTTCCTGGAGATAGGCAAAAGTATATTAATATATTTACTCAGACAATATTTCACACTCAAACAAAGGTAGAATCTTATTTAAAATTTAAATTCTGGGCAAGTTAGGGATTTCTGAAGAATTTTGTAATTAGATCTCTCCTTGAGTCATTATGCACTGTTTGGTAATATTTGTTCAATCAGATTATGGATTAATCTAGGGGCACTTCTTTAGGATGTATTAGTACTTTGTCTACACATGGAGTTTTTCCCTCACACCTTGACTCAGTTCATTTTTATATTCTATGGGACTTTTCTTTCTCCCTTAGAGAAAGGGGAGAGAAAAAGTCATGCTTCCAGAAACTTTTAGATTTCTCAGGAGATCATGAAGCTCCAGACAAGTCATAAACAATAAGTCCTGCTCTATTTAGATTTCCATTATACCACACAGTCAGGCTCATCCACATGTTGGGTTTCTTTTATAACTTTTTTTATTACTCAACGAATTTATTACATTTATACTTGTACAATGATCACCACAATCCAATTTTATGGGATTTCCATCCCACAACCCCAGCACATCCCCCCACCCCCCAAACTGTCTCCTTTGGAAACCATAAGTTTTTCAAAGTTTGTGAGTCAGTATCTGTTCTGCAAAGAAGTTCATTGTGTCCTTTTTTTAGATTCCACATGTCAGTGATAGCAATTGATGTTGGTGTCTCATTGTATAGCTAACTTCATGTAGCATGATAATTTCTAGGTCCATCCATGTTGCTAAAAATGCCGGTATTTCTTTCCTTTTAATGGCTGAGTAATATTCCATTGTGTATATGTACCACTTCTTCTTGGTCCACTCCTCTGTCAATGGACATTTAGGTTGTTTCCATGTCTTGGCTATTGCATATAGTGCTGCAATGAACATTGGAGTACCTGTGTCTTTGCCAGTCGTGGTTTTCTCTGGATAGATGCCCAGGAGTGGGATTGCTGGATCAAATGGTAATTCTATTTTTAGTTTTCTGAGGAATCTCCACACTGTTTTCCACAGTGGTTGTACCAATTTACAATCCCACCAACAGTGTCATAGGCTTCCTTTTTCTCCACACCCTCTCCAGCACTTATTGTTTGTAGACTTTTGGATGATGCCATTCTGGCCGGTGTAAGGTGATACCTCATAGTGAAATGATTTGCATTTCTCTAATAATGAATGATATTGAACATCTTTTCATGTGTTTCTTGGACATCTGTATGTCTTCTTTGGAAAATTGTTTGTTTAGATCTTCTGCCCATTTTTTGATAGGGTTGTTTGTTTTTTTGCTATTAAGCTGTATGAGGTGTTTATAAATTTTGGAGATTAATCCCTTGTCAGTCGCTTCATTTGCAAAGATTTTCCCCCATTTGTCTTTTGGTTTTGCTTAGGGTTTTCTTTGATGTGCAGAAACTTTTAAGTTTAAGTCCCATTTGTTTATTTTTGTTTTTACCAACATCACTCTAAGAGGTGGATCTGAGAAGATGCTGCTGTCGTTTATGTCAGAGAGTATTTGGCCTTTGTTTTCCTCTAGGAATTTGATAGTGTCTGATCTTATATCTAGGTCTTTAATCCATTTGGAGTTTATTTTTGTGTATGGTGTTAGGGAGTGTCCTAATTTCATTCTTTTCCATGTGGTTGTCCAGTTTTCCCAGCACCACTTATTGAACAAGCTGTCTTTTCTTCATTGTATAGCCTTGCCTCTTTTGTCATAGATTAGTTGGCTGTAGGTACGTGGGTTTAATTCTGGGCTTTCTATCCTGTTCCACTGATCTCTATTTCTGTCTTTGTGCCAGTACCATATGGTTTTGATGACTGTTGCTTTGTAGTATAGTCTGAAGTCCGGGAGCCTGATTCCTCCAGCTCCATTTTTCTTTTTCAGGATGTCTTTGGCTATTCTGGGTCTTTTGCACTTCCAAACAAACTTTAAAATATTTTGTTTGAGTTCTGTGAAAAATGTCCTTGGTAATTTGATAGGAATTGCATTGAATCTAGTGGATTGCCTTGGGTAGTATAGTCATTTTGATAATATTGACTCTTCCAATCCAAGAACATGGTATGTCTTTCCATCTATTTGTGTTGTCTTTGATTTCTTTCATCAGTGTCTTAGAGTTTTCAGAGTACAGGTCTTTTGTTTCTTTAGGTAGGTTTACTCCTAGGTATTTTATTCTTTCGGGTGTGATAGTAAATGGGATTGCTTCCCTAATTTCTCTTTCTGCTTTTTCATTGTTAGTATATAGAAACACTGTCAATTTCTGTGTATTGATTTTGTATCCTGCGACTTTGCCAAATTCATGGATGAGCTCTAACAGTTTTCTGGTAGAGTCTTCAGGATTCTCTATATGTAACATCATGTCATCTGCAAATAGGGATAGTTTTACTTCTTCCTTTCCAATTTGGATTCCTTTTATTTCTTTTAATTCTCTGATTGCTGTGGCCAGGACTTCCAAAACTATGTTGAATAGTAGTGGTGAGAGCAGACATCCTTGTCTTGTCCCTGGTCTCAGCAGGAATTCTTTCAGCTCTTCACCATTGAGAATGATGATAGCACTGGGTTTGTCAAATATGGTCTTTATTATGTTGAGGTAGTTTCCCTCTATGCCCACTTTCTGAAATGTTTTTATCAGAAATGGGTGTTGAATTTTGTCAGAGGCTTTTTCCATGTCTATTGAGAGGATCATATGGTTTTTATTCTTCAGTTTGTTAATGTGGTGTATCACACTGATGGATTTGTAGATATGGAAGAACCCTTGCATCCCTGGGATAAATCCCACTTGATCATGATGTACAATCCTTTGAATGTATTGTTGGATGTGGTTTGCTAGTATTTTGTTGAGGATTTTTGCTTCAATGTTCATCAGTGAAATTGGCCTGTAGTTTTCTTTTTTTGTGGTGTCTTTGTCTGGTTTTGGTATCAGGGTGATGGTGGCTTCATAGAATGAGTTTGGGAGTGTCCCTTCCTCTGTGGTTTTCTGGACTAGTTTCAGAAGGATAGGTGTTAGCTCTTCTCTAAACGTTTGATAGACTTCGCCTGTGATGCCATCTGGTCCTGGGCTTTTGTCTTTTGGAAGTTTTTTAATCACAGTTTCAATTTCAGTTCTTGTGATTGGTCCGTTCATCTTTTCTATTTCATCTTGGTTTAGTCTTAGAAGATTGTACTTTTCTAAGAATTTGTCCATTTCTTCTAGGTTTTCCATTTTTTTGTTTTTGTTTTTGTTTTTTCCTTTTCTGGGGCCGCTCCCACGGCATATGGAGGTTCCCAGGCTAGGGATCGAATCGGAGCTGTAGCTGCCGGCCTACACCAGGGCCACAGCAACGCAGGATCCAAGCCAAATATGTGACCTACACCACAGCTGACAGCAATGCTGGATCCTTAACCCACTGAGCAAGGCCAGGGATCGAGCCACAGCAACACAGGATTCGAGCCAAATATGCAACCTACACCACAGCTCACGGCAACGCTGGATCCTTAACCCACTGAGCAAGGCCAGGGATCGAACCTACAACCTCATGGTTCCTAGTCGGACTTGCTAACCACTGAGCCACAATGGGAACTTCAAGATTTTCCATTTTTTTGGAGTATAGTTGCATATAGTAACAACCACATATTGTTAAAGTATATCTATTTTAACATTCTCTTTTCTTTGTTCTAAATCCATACACCTGGAGTTAGCCAAACCAAAGAGTTTAGAGCCAACTGTCATGTTTAGAGAGCACATAGTCCTCCATAAGACTGCCCTCACTTCTGACACTAACTGTAAATTTAGAGGGTTCTCCAAACCATTCTAAGATCTGATGGTTTACTAAAAGGGCTCACAGAATTTATTGAAAATTGTTATACTTATGGTTACAATTTATTACAGGGAAAGGATATGGACCAAAATCAGCCAATGGAAGAAACACATAGGGAAAGGTCTGAGAAAATTCCAAACACAAAGCTTCCAGTGTCCTCTCCCATGGAATTAGGATGTTGTTACCCTCCAGCCTTGATATTTGACAATATTCAGGGAGTATCACCAACCTGGGAAGCTCACTTTAGGTTTCAGGTCCAGAGGCATGATTGACTGAACTCCATCAATCCATGTGGTTGTACTCAATCTCCAGGTTGGTCACATTGTTGTTCTTTCTGACATGGCAAAGTCCCACTTTTTTTTTTTTTTTTTTCTGTGCTCATGGCATGTGGAGTTCCTGGGCCAGGGATCAAACCTGAGCCACAGCACTGACAATGTCAGATCCTTAACATGCTGCACCACCAGGGAACAATCCCAACTTTAACGCAACACAGTCCTGGAGTTCCCATCATGGCTCAGTGGAAACAACTCTGACTAGCATTCATGAGGACGCAGGTTCGATCCCTGGCCTTGCCCAGTGGGTTAAGGATCCAGCGTTGCCATAAGCTGTCATGTAGATCTCACACGAGGTTTGGATCCCAAGTTGCTGAGGCTCTGATTAGACCCCTAGCCTGGGAACTTCCGTATGCCACAAGTGCGGCCTTAAAAATCCCCCCCCAAAAAATCCACTTTTTTCATTGTATACATTTTCTCCCTTTTGATGGTGATCTTTCTGATCACAAGCAAATGACAGATTTTTACGGCCAATTGATTTCTAATAGTTTTCAGAGAGAGATTAGGTGCCCACAGATACAGAAATATAAATTAACTTTTTAAAAGACAAGCTATCTTCCTTTTTTTTTTGAGACGTAAAATACAATATTTTATTGTCTATAGACTATATGCAACCAAACTACTCACTCTGAGAACAGCAAGTTCTGGCTTTTCTCAGAGCCCCCAGAAGAATAGAAATGGGAGCCTCTGGGAGACAGTACCTTCCCCAAAGGGAAGTGTGAGAGAGACTGTGTGTGTATACGTGTGCATGTAACGTTTTGATCCCATGAGGTCTGGTCAGCCTCATCTGGAGCTGCATACCCCTCCTTGCTTTAAACTCTGGCTCCAACTTCTCTGGTCCAGGAGGAAGCCTCAACCTGGGGCAGAGGTAAACCAGTCAATCAACTTCCATCTTATTCTTCTGTAAAGAATCAACAAAGGCTTGCCATTTCGCTGGGTAAAAACACTTAGAGACGTTGATCTTATTTTGAATCTGTTTTGGGGTGTCTTAGTAATTCTTCTCCTCCAGCGCCATAGCCTTGTAGTCCTCTCCGTGGTTCTCCACCATATAGCAAACGCAGTCAATGAGGTCCTGAGACAGCATATTTCCTTTCTTTTCTGGAAGGCTGGCTTCTCCCTCTAGGTCATTGAGCACATAGGGCTTCCACACAAGCTCCTTCAGCCTCTCCTCTCCGTCCACCTCCATGGCTTTTACCTTTCTCTTAATAAGGGGCACTGCTCTGTTGGGGTCCATAGCCAAACCCATCTCGGCCAGGTTCTGCCGCACCGATTTGGTCTGGTCCCAGGCATAATGGATGTGGGAGCACTGGATTCCTCCGTGGAGCATTCCTGTTCAGGCGCTTCAGGTTAATATTGCAACCAAACTTATGCCTCCGGGTCTTCCCCTTGGCCTTGGGCATTGCGCTGACCACAGAACAGGCAATTCAGACTCGTAGCCACCTTTCTTTTGCAAGGAAAGAAAAAGTCTTTTTCATTCACACACAGACAGAAAACCAGTAGCTGTAATTCTCTAACGTCAGCCAAGGGTTGAGGGGAAACAGAGCACAACACTCACCAGTTGGTTATAGCAATTCCAAACCTCAAAAAGCTGTTTTCTATTGAAAGACATAAAATATTTTCAGTTCTTTAATTCTCAATGACCTACAGACAAGACAAACAACACAGAGTGCCAGGACAAACAAACAGAAAGATAAACCAACAAACAATTTTTAAAAACCAAACATAAAAAGACAGATACTTTGACTTCTGCTACCCAATCATGACCAGATTCCCTGTGTCTGTCTGCCATCTGGCATAGACCAAATGGTTATATCATAAACAAACAAACAAATAAATGTCACATTCCATGTTTCTGCCACCAGCAGTTGTGCACAAATCAAAACCAGAACCACATCCCAATTTGGCCATTAAACTGGAAACATTGTACCAGAAACACAGAAGGAGATTTAGTCAGAGTAAAGCTCTGTTGCCAGATAAGAGTGAGCTCAGAAAGCAGAAAGATTATGTCTAGGTGAAAATAGCCCTCTCTCTGGCAATGCAGTATACTCAGATCTGATAAGTAAAATCCACCTGGAATTTTCAGTGGAATCTAAAACTGCCAAAAAAAGAAGTTCCCATCGTAGCTCAGCAGAAACGAATCTGACTCGCATCCATGAGGACGTAGGTTCAATCCTTGGCCTCACTCAGTGGGTTAAGGATCAGCATTGCTGTGAGCTGTGGTGTAGGTCACAGACTCAGATCAGATCCCCCGCTGCTTCGTCTGTGGTGTAGGCTGGCAGCTACAGCTCCAGTTGGACCCCAGCCTGGGAACCTCCACATGCGGTGGGTGTGGTCCCAAAAGACAAAAACAAAACAAAACAAAATCCCAAAATAAAAAACTGCCAAAAGAAGACCAAGCGAGAAAGTAATTTAGAAAAAAAAAAATTAATTGCCAAGAAAGTTATTAAGGAGGTCAATATTTAAAAGGCTTGATCACTACAAAAAAAAAAAAACAGAATAAATGAACAAAAATGTATTAAAAGGAAAATACCGGAGTTCCCGTCGTGGCGCAGTGGTTAACGAATCCGACTAGGAACCATGAGGTTGCGGGTTCGGTCCCTGCCCTTGCTCAGTGGGTTAACGATCCGGCGTTGCCGTGAGCTGTGGTGTAGGTTGCAGACGTGGCTCGGATCCCGCGTTGCTGTGGCTCTGGCGTAGGCCGGTGGCTACAGCTCCGATTCAACCCCTAGCCTGGGAACCTCCATATGCCTCGGGAGCGGCCCAAGAAATAGCAACAACAACAACAACAACAAAAAGACGAAAGACAAAAAAATAAAAAATAGATTAAAAAAAAAAAAGGAAAATACCTACAAAGTTACCAAGTTAACAGTCTGTTAACAGGGGAAAAATAGCAATTTCTCACACAATTATCTTATCTGTAAAACTTCCCCCCACATATCCTCAGATATAAGCATTACAAAAGTCAGAAATAGAATTGTTTTTGCTTGAGAGTCAGTAATTTACAGGAAGGCTCAAGGTTTCATTTAATTTGGTATCTAGAACTAAACTCTGGTCTTGTCATGTTTTGGTTTTATTTTTTTTCAGTGCGCAAAGTGGTGTGTGTGCATGTTTGTTTCCCATCTGTAGGATGTGACATGCATGCTTACCCTCAGGGGAAGCAGGCAGTGTCAGTTTTGTTCCACATTTCTTTAGTTTTCTTTTTTTTTTTCTTTTTGCTTTTTAGGGCCACACCTATGGCATATGGAGGTTCCCAGGCTAGGGGTCTAATCAGAGCTGTAGCCGCTGGCCTACACCACAGCCACAGCAACACCAGATCCGGGCCTCGCCTTCGACCTACACCACAGCTCACGGCAATGCCAGATCCTTGACCCACTGAGCGAGGCCAGGGATAGAGTCCGAAACCCCACGGTTCCCCAGTCGGATTCGTTTCCTCTGTGCCATGATGGGAATGACTCTTTAGTTTTCTTCTTGACATCTCTGTCCTCTAGTCTATTTGAATTATTGGGTTTTTTTGGTAGTTATTATTTTTAAGATTTTTATTTTTTCCATTTTAGCTGATTTACAGTGTTCTGTCAATTTCTACTGTGCAGCAAAGTGACCCAATCATATATATACTTTTTCTCACATCATCCTCCATCATGTTCCATCACAAGTGACTAGTTACCTGTGCTATACCGCAGGATCCTATTGCTTATCCACTCCAAATGCAATAGTTTGCATCTATTAACTCCAAACACCCAGTCTATCCCTCTCCCTCCCCCTCCCCCTTGGCAACCACAAGTCTGTACTCCAAGTCCATGGGTTTCTTTTCTGTGGAAAGGTTCATTTGTGCTGTATATTAGATTCCAGATATAAGTGATATCATATGGTATTTGATATGGGACCTAATCAAACTGACAAGCTTTTGCACAGCAAAAGAAACCATAACAAAACCCAAAAAGACAACCTACAGAATGGGACAAAATAGTTTCAAAAGATGCGACTGACGAAGGCTTAATTTCTAAAATATAAAAAACAACTTATGGAGTTCCCGTCGTGGCACAGTGGTTAACGAATCCGACTAGGAACCATGAGGTTGCGGGTTCGGCCCCTGCCCTTGCTCAGTGGGTTAACGATCCGGCATTGCCGTGAGCTGTGGTGTAGGTTGCAGACGCGGCTCGGATCCTGCGTTGCTGTGGCTCTGGCGTAGGCCGGCAGCTACAGCTCCGATTCGACCCCTAGCCTGGGAACCTCCATATGCCACAGGAGCGGCCCAAGAAATAGCAAAAAAAAAAAAAAATTATACAATTCAACAGCAAAAAAACCAACAACTCAATTGAAAAATGGGCAAAAGATCTGAACAGACATTTCCTTGAAAAAGATACATGCACCCATATGTTCATTGCAGCACTATTCACAATAGCCAAGACATGGAAACTACCTAAATGTCCATTAACAAATGAATGGGTTAAGGTGTGGTATATATACACAATGAAATACTACTCAGCCATAAAAAAAAATAATACCATTTGCAGCAACATGGATGGAACTAGAGACTCTCATACTAAGTGAATTAAGTCAGAAAGTGGATTATTGTTTTACTGTAACTTAATTGCATGGTAACAAAGGCCATTTATTGAGCATTCAAGCTATGTCAAATGAAAATATTTTCCTGCAGTTCCCGTCGTGGCTCAGTGGTTAACAAATCCAACTAGGAACCATGAGGTTGCAGGTTCAATCCCTGGCCTCACTCAGTGCGTTAAGGATCCAGGGTTGCCATGAGCTGTGGTGTAGGTCGCAGACGCAGCTGGGATCTGGCTTTGCTGTGGCTCTGACATAGGCTAGCAGCTACAGCTCCAATTAGATCCCTGGCATGGGAACCTCCATATACAGCAGGTGTGGCCCTAGAAAAGACAAAAAGACAAAAAAATAAAGATTCAGCGTTGTCACTGCTGTCACTTTGGTTACAGCTGCAGCACAAGTTTGATCCCTGGTCCAGGAATGTCCACATGCTGTTGTCGTGGCCCATATATATATATATATACACACACACACATCTATAGGTTATATATATATATATATAAAATCTTATTTAATCATCATATATATATACATCTATAGATGTGTGTATATATATATATAAAATCTTATTTAATCATCATGATAACTCTGTAAGGTAATTGTTGCTCTTATTTTACAAAACAGGAAAGTGCCAAAGAAATTAAATCATTTACCCAAGGACCCAAAGATCCATAAGTAGTAAGAGGAAAGACTGAGGTTTGAACTCCTGCTCACTTCCGTTGTATTGTGTTGTACTAATTTGCTTTCTCCACCAATCATTGGCTCTTGACAGCAGAGATTGTGTATTGCATGTCTCTGAATGACCAAGACAAAATATATGGCCTTGTACATAGTAGGCATATAAACAAATTCGCTATCCTTTAGAATGTTTAACATGCATGGATCTTATTGTTGAAAAAGATCTTAAGCTCCCTGCAGGCAAGGAATGTTGAAGTGAAAGCAGAGATGATAATGCCAAAGGTAGATGCCAGCTAATGGTCCCCTCGGGCCCTTACAATGACGTAGTTCAGGACCTGGACTTCCGGCTTTACAAGTAAGAAACTCGATTTTGACAATGTATCCAAAATTGATTAGTTTAGAGGGAATGATCTTTTGATCCAAGCTCACAAGAATGTGATGAACGGAATGTGGCTGGCCACAGATGAGACTTTCTTGAGCTGATTTGTCACCAAAACACAGATCAACCTCTGTGTTTTCTGGAATAGACTAACCTTCAGAGTTTTACATCTCAGTGTTCAGGAAACCCTAACAGAAACATTCAGGAGCTCAACTGAAAAGGATGCTTTGGATTTACATAGGGCCCATGGGGTCACGTAAGGGAAATACTTGGATTACCTAACTTCTCTGAATAGGAAAATGAGGGTTACAATAAGAGTACTTATGGCCTAGGTTTCTTGAGAGGATTTCATCACATAATGGACACTAAAACAAACAAACATACTCCTTGTCACATTGGTAAAAATTGTAATTCATTAATTTAAAAAGGGGGTCATTCACAGTCACTCCAATACTGGTCCTACTGTTCTGAGAACGTACCAGGCACCCTCCTGCCTTGGTGTCCTTGAATAAACTGTTCTCTTTGCCTCTTTTCCTCTCAATATCTTCATTTACTCAAATGTCACCTTCTCAATGAGGCCTTTCCTGACTGTCCTAAAACATCTTAACACCCTCTCCTGCTTTATTTTTCTCTTAGCATCTATATTATCTAATATACTAGATAGTTAAGTGTTTTCTGTTTCCTCCTACTAGAATATAAGTTCCATGAAGTATGGAGGTTTTTATGTGTTGCGTTTATTGCTGTATCCTTAGTGGCTATAAGAATGCCTGGCAGAGAGTAATCACTCAAATATTTGACTACATGAAAGATGTTCACTTCATGAATTACATAAAAGATCTAGAATAGCTCCTTCCTGTTATAAGGGACAAAGGAGGTCTCAGGGCAAAAGATATCTTTTGCTAATATCAGTAGGTCTTGGAGTTCCCATTGAGGTGCAGCAGAAACGAATCTGACTAGGAACCATGAGGTTTCAGGTTTGATCCCTAGCCTGGCTCAGTGGGTTAAGGATTCGGCGTTGCTGTGGCTGTGGTGTAGGCCTGAGCTGTAGCTCTAATTAGATCCCTAGCCTGAGAACCTCCATATGCCGTAAGTGTGGCCCTAAAAAGCCAAAAAGAAAAAAGAAAAAAAGATCGATCTATCTATCTATCTATCTATCGATCTATCGATCTATCTATCTATCTATCTATAGGTCTCAAAAAGTACCTGGAGCCTCTATTAGCACCTTGATACAGTCAGATCCTGATTAATTTCAGTCATTCATTTACCCACTCAATATTCATATTTATGGAGTCTCTACTATATGCCAGACACTAGCTTAGTACTAGGGATCCAGCAGTGAATTTTCATGGTGCTTATTCTAGCTAGGACAAAGATGGGGTTGGGAATGGGAAGAGAATAGAAGAACCATGTTTCTCATTTTGTCATCTCACCATATTAAGCCACTAGTAAAATTATAAGCCCTTTTTCTGGGATATCTCTGCTCTCCCACATTCTTCTCCTCATGCTTTGTACTGTCTGCCCTTGACCTAGCACGTTGTTTAGTGAATTATTGAATCTCTTGCTTTCTCCTGTAACAGAATTTTCAGACAATTACTGTATTTGGCCAACATCCAAATCCAAAATCAGAGGCAACTCTGAACCCGACAATGCATCACTGAGCAGATTATATAAATGGCAATGTGTAAAAACAGCTTCTAGAAGATGCTACAGTAAAGATATTTCTCATTGAATAGGAGTTTCATTTCTCTTTGATGAAAGGATGCAAGATTTGGACATAAGGAAAAGAATTAACTATATATAAGTAAACTTTCATTCATTTAAAGTTTAAGAACTACTTAATAGAGTGGGCACAGTGGCACGGGGGGTTAAGGATCCCCTGTTGTTGCAGCTGTGGTATAGGTCACAGCTGAGGCTCAGATTCCATCCCTGGCCAGGGAATCTCCATATGCTGCCAGTGCAGCCAACTCCTCCCCCCCCCCAAAAAAAAAAACCCCAAACAAGCAGAAAACTACTTAATGAGATCCTTCTTCATGACTAAGACAATATGATGCCCTATACGGATACAATTAATTGTAAGGTGAAGATTGCATTCTCTAGCAGATGGTACTTCCATTAAGGAGACTAGACAAAAAAATACTGTTATGTAACACTATAATCAGACAAAGTGTTTCTGCTTCATCTACCCACCCTCTCCCAGTCAAGCCATTTTGGTTTCTCTTGCCTCCCTGACCTCCCTGGATCCTAGGGCCCTACTCTTGTCTGTACTCTAGATTCCCTCACCCCTTGACACTTCTCCCACTTTCATCTTTTCTGTTAGTCCGAGATTTTCCTTCCTTTTGACTCCAGGTTGCAGAGCTGCTTGAAAAAACAAACTACTTAGTATTCCATAACTTTAAGCAGATTGCATCTGAGTGTTTACAAGCAATCTGCATACAGGGCCTGGGAAGTGGGGAAGGAAATTTTACTCCTATTGGAAGCCAGACTTGGGAATAATTGAGATATTTAAATCAGTCACTGAGACTGAAAGGTCCCAGAAAAGGAAAACTAAAACAAGCACATAAAGTCTAAATGCAGACTAGAGTCCTTGCAGCAAAAACAGGAAAGGCCTACATATATTTGAATGACATCTATGGTAAAAATCAGTTTGACCAAAGAAAGGAGAATGGCTACCAGCATTCACATATACAATGACTGTCACAGTGGCATTTTGAGGACTTTGCTTTAAGGCAGGGCTCTCTGGGGAGTAATCTAGCGCCTAGAATTTCCCAAACTACAGACACTTGAGGCATACAGACTAAGTAGCTCTACGTTTTCTCAAGGTAATATATTATCATATGTGAAAGTTTAAAAACAATAATAAAAAGCAAAGTTTTTTGTTTTTTGTTTTTTGTTTTTTATAGGGCTGCACCCAAGACATATGGAAGTTCCCAAGCTAGGGGCTGAATCAGAGCTGCAGCTGCCAGCGTATGCCACAGCCACAGCAACCGCCACACCACAGCGAAGGGCAACAAATGCCAGAAACTTAACCCACTGAGCCCGGCCGAGTTTCAAACCCAAAACCTCATGGATACTAGTCAGGTTCGTTATCACTGAGCCATAACAGAAACTCCAAAAAAAATTTTTTTCCCTTCATTTTTGGCTGCCCTGAAGCATATGGGACTCCCAGGCCAAGTCGCAGTCTTGACCTAAGCCAAAGTTGCGGCAACACCGGATCCTTAGTCCACTGTGCCCAGCCAGGGTGGAACCATTGTCCCAGCACTCCCAACACTGAACCAATCCCATTGGCCAGAGTGGGAGCTCCTGAAGGCTTTTTACTCTTTCGTTTTGTCTTTTTAGGGCTGCACCAGCAGCACTGGTGTTACCGGAAAGATGTTACAAGAATCTGGGTTATTGTTCATGGAGCCAAAGGATGAATTTTGCAAACACACAGGCAGCAAGAAAGCAAAAGTCTTTATTAGAGAAAGGCAGATAGCTCCCAGCACAGACACTGCGAGGAAGAGGAAGAGTTCCCACACGCTAACTTTCTAAGGAGGTGTTATCTCTTAAAGACAGGGGTATCAACATGGGGTCCTGCTATCAGTCCTGCTCCCTGTTGGCCTTGCCCAGCACCTATACTGGGCCTTGTCCAATAGGGGCTTAGAGTCAGGATATGCTCCATAGGCTTTATGGTCCTTTTGTTCTTCTTTCCCTTAGACTTAGAGTTGCCATTCTTTACATTCCTTTTCTAACAGCCAAATGTGTAGATCAGAGGTTAATGTCCACAGATATACTTTCAGTAGTTAATCTTCCAACAAGCAAGGGCTGTTTATCTTGATTTGTTTTTACAAATTTTAAACCGTGGACATTAATCAGGGAATATATGGAAGCCTGTGTTCCTACACTAACTACCAGAATTATTCTGCCTCAATCCCCCCTCTAAAGTTGGAGACTCTAACTGCAGGGTGAGGGGTAAAGACCGCTCTGACTGCTTCCTGCTGACAAGGGGCTTTGTTAGGGGAAAGTAGTTAGGTCTCCACTCATGGGACGGTCAAGCGAGCTTTGATATATCACACTGGGTTCCCCTTCTATTACCATCTGAAATCTAATAGCTTCTAATCAGGATTCGATGAAGCAGGAAATACAATTAATTATACTGGGTCCAAATAAGAGAATCAAGATCACAATGATGAGGCGCTCCCTTCATGGCTCAGTGGTTAACAAACCCAACTAGATCCATGAGGATTCAGGTTTGATCCCTGCTCTCATTCAGTGGGTTAAGGATCCAGCGTTACCATGAGCTGTGGTGTAGGTCAAAGATGCATCTCAGATCTGCCATTGCTGTGGCTGTGGTGTAGGCCAGCAGCTATAGCTCTGATTCATCCCCTAGCCTGGGAACTTCCATATGCCTCAGGTGCAGCCCTAAAAAGAGAAAGAAAAAAAAAAAAAAAGACCGCATGATGATTGCGATTGTTGTAAACAAACATTTCCACCAGGAAGAGGATGTTAACCAGTTCTGGAGGGTAGTGCCAAAAGCTGGAGTTGGACAGGACAACTTATGGATTTGCTGCCAGAGATCTTGTAGGGAATCAGTCACATTCTGATGTAGGAATTCACATACTTGCAAGCAGTTATTTCCCTATGTGGAATCCTTCTACAAACGACATAGGTAATGCTCTGCAGACACAGCAGTCTGATTGATTCTGGAAGTGGGCATAGGAGTGAGCCCAGGAGACAAAACATTTCCCTGTACCCACTGTAAGGAAGTGGAAGAATCCCCCATGGCAAAGGAGAGAAAAGCAATTACACTGACCACTAGTTTCATTATGATTGTTCCCTTGTTTGTTGGAATGGTCCCTTGATTTCCTCCAGAGGGTTGCGTTGGTATTCAGGGGAGTTTTCCTCGGTAGTTGAGGGTGGGGCATCTTCTTTCTCCAGGTTCCAGGCTTTGGTTCCTGTGTGGTGAATCCAAGCATAAAGTGCTGCAACCTCAACAGCGGTAGAGGAGGAAAGGTTGACAGTGCAGGGTCCTTCCCAGATAGGCTCCAGTGAAGGAGAATTGTTGGGGAGGGACTTACTAATACTATATCCCCTGAGTGATAAAGAGGTTTCTCACTTTCTTTCCTCTGATCTAGACTGTTTTTCAAGTTCGAAAGTTGTTGTTGAACAACGGCTAGATTGCTCATATACTTCGTAAGTTCAGCCGTCTGCTGATCAAGCAGGAGATCATTTCTAAGAGAGGGCCGTCCATATAATATTTCAAATGGACTAAGCCCCTGACTCCTAGGAGTTTCCCTAATCCGTATTAAGGCCAAGGGAAGGAGGGATTACCAGGGAAGATGAGTTTCCTGTGATAGTTTTTGTAGGCGACGTTTCATCAAGTCATCAGTTTTTTCCACTTTTCCTGATGCGTGTGGTCTCCAAGCACAGTGCAAATGATATTTTATTCCTAAAGCTTGGGACACTCCCTGGGTTCCGGCTGCCTTAAAGGCCGATCCGTTGTCACTCTGAATTCCCTGTGGCAAGCTGAAATGGGGGAAATCTCATGAATTAGTGTTTTAATGACCTTCTTGGCTTGCTCAGTCTGACAGGGGAAGGCCTCTACCCACCCAGTAAAGGTATCTACCCACACTAACAGATACTGACATCCTTTTGACTTAGGCATATGAGTAAAGTCTATTTGCCACTCCTCCCCTGGATATTTTTCAGTCTGCTGTAAACCTGGGGGGGTTGACTAGTATCTTTGTGGTATTCTTTTGACATAGCTCACATCCCTTAACTATTTGACTCACAGTCTTTAATAGCCCTTTTCCTTTAAACAGGTTTCTAGCTGATAAGTGTTCTCAATTCCCAAATGGAAGGTTTGGGGTAAAGTCTTAAGGACCTTCCATTGGACACTAGAGGGCAACACCAGTTTATAATCTGTAGTCTGTAGCCAGCCTGAGGGGAGTAAAGTGTTCCAGAGAGAGAGACTATTGGAGTTCCTCAGGGGAGTAAGTGGGTTTAATCCCACTTGGGATCCCTTCCCAGAAGAGAGGGGCTTGTACATTATAAGGTTGACAAGTGGCCTTTTTTTTTTTTTTTTCTTCTGTCTTTTTAGGGCCGGATCCACGGTGTATGGAGGTTCCCAGGCTAGGAGGAGTTGTTGAATCAGAGCTATAGCCACCTGCCTACAGCACAGCCACAGCAACACGGGATCCGAGCCACATCTGCAACCTATGCCACAGCTCACAGCAACGCTGGATCCTTGACCCACTGAGCAAGGCCAGGATTTGAACCTGTGTCCTCATGGTTGCCAGTCAGATTAGTATCCGCTGAGCCACGACGGGGGAACTCCACTAGCGGCCTTTCTAGCTTGTCGATCTGCTCTTTGATTTCCCTCAGCTGTCTCAGAGGCATCTTTTTGGTGTTCTCGACAATGAATTATGGCAACCTCTTGAAGCAGTCTGATAGCATCTAGGAGGTGCATAATTTCTTGAAAATATTTAATAGGACTTCCGTCTGAGGTCTGAAATTCCCATTCCTTCCAAATGGCTACATAGGCATGGAGGACCAGATATGCATATTTGGAGTCAGTGTAAACATTTATCCTTTTCCTGACCCAAATTCCAATGCTCAGTTAATGCTATTAGTTCTGCTAATTGAGCACTTCTTCCTGGCCTCAAAGGCCCACTCTCCAGGGTCTCATACAGAGTTACAACTATATACCCCTCCTTGTGTCCTCCTTTTTCAATAAAGGACCTGCCGTCCATAAACATAGTGAGGTCAGGATTAGGTAAGTGCTGATCTTTTAAATCCTCCCTTGCTGCATAATTGGCTGCAAAGATTTGGTGACAGTCATGCCTGACTTTCTGATCTAGTGAGTCAAGAAGAAAAGTTGCAGGATTTAAAGTTGAACAGGTCCTCAGTTGTGTTACAGGTCCTTCTAATAGCAGGGTTTGATATTTGAGGGGCCGATTGTTTGAGAGACAATGTCCACCATTGGAGCTTAGAATACCTGCTAGATCATGAGAGGTATAGATAGTTGGACTGCTGGGGTTTTTTTTGTTTTTTTTTTGTCTTTTGTCTTTTTTGTTGTTGTTGTTGCTGCTATTTCTTGGGCCGCTCCTGTGGCATATGGAGGTTCCCAGGCTAGGGGTTGAATCGGAGCTGTAGCCACCGGCCTACGCCAGAGCCACAGCAACGCGGGATCCGAGCCGCGTCTGCAACCTACACCACAGCTCACAGCAACGCCGGATCGTTAACCCACTGAGCAAGGGCAGGGACCGAACCCGCAACCTCATGGTTCCTAGTCGGATTCGTTAACCACTGCGCCACGACAGGAACTCCCTGGACTGCTGTTAATTTAATGGCCTTGAAAGTTAGTAGGGCCACTGAGGCTACTACTGGTAGGCAGTGTGGCCAACCTTGGGTTACTGAGTCCAACGCTTTACTTAAATACACTACAGGTTGTTGAGATTCTGCCTTTGGTTGGGTTAATATCCCTAGAGCTACTCCAGATCTTTCCATTACAAAGAGATTAAAAAGATGTCCTGTTAGTAAGCTAAGAGCTAGAGCCTGGAGAAGAGCCCATTGAAGTGCCTTAACGGCTTTTTTGTCTTCGGGTTCCCATTGTAGGATTTGGGTACCAGATTGTTGTGCTTCCTTTAGCATTTTACACATTGGGCATGCTAACTCTCCATAGTCAGGAATCCATATCCTGCAGTATCCAGTAATGCCCAGGAATCCCTGAAGTTGTCTAACAGTACTGGGAAATGGGTAGTGCAGGATAGGTCTGATCCTTTCCTCTCTTAAAGCTCTAATCCCTTGTGATAGCTTTAAACCCAGATATTTAACTTCAGGTTGACAAATCTGAGCTTTGGATTTTGATACCTTATAGCCACATCACGCTAAGAAGTTAGGGAGATCACGAGAAGTCACCTTACATTGTTCCTTGGTATCAACACAAAGAAGAATGTCATCAAAGTATTGAATAATTTTGACAGGCTTGAAAGCCTTAAAGTTTGTCAAGTCTCTGGCTAATGCTTCGCCAAAAAATGAGGGCTGTCTCTAAATCCCTGAGGCAAGACAGTCCAAGTTAATTGTGTGGACTAGTCAGAGGGATCCTCAAAGGCAAATAAGAATGGCGAGGCCTTAGCCAAGGGAATGCAAAAAAAAAAAAAGAAAAAAGGCATCAAAATAGGTTTTGATTTTTAAGAGTTATTTACACCAGTTGAGCGTTCGTTGCTCCTCCTATCCTTCCTCCAACGGCCCGGAGTTCTGGGTCAATATTTACTTCCATCAGAGGCAGGCATAAGCCTTGATCTGGTTCCACTGTCATGTGGATTGAGGCTTTAACCTTTGACAAGGTATCTCTTCCTAAAAGTGGAGTTAGACTCTCTGGAACAATCAGAAAGGCATAAGAGAAGAAAACAGACTCCCAGTCACAACTAAAAGGTTGCATAAAGAATTTTGTAAACGGCTTGCCAGAAACACCATGAATAATAGCAGATGTACTTGGAGGGGACCCAGGGTTGGAGAGGAGAACCAAAAAGGTGGCTCCCATACCCACAAGGAAGTTGATAGGCTGTCCTCCTACATTCAGAGTCACCTGGGGCTCCTGGGTGGTGATAAGGACAGGAGCCAATACGGAAAGCCCCGGGTCCCATCAGTCTTGATCCTGGGCCCGAGGAGTCAACCTCAGAGAGAGTGCAAGCCTTGGGGCCTTCCCCTTTAAAGAGTCCCTCTTTTCCACAGAGGAAACAGGCTCTGGACTTGGGTCTTTGCCCTAGTCCTTTTGCCTTGAAAACTCCCAGGTTGACTCCTTGTAGAGCCTTAACTAGAGCCTCAGCCTTTTCTTTGTCTCTCCTCTTTTCCTTTGGCTCTTCCTGGTCCTGATTATAATACAGCTGACTTGCTATTCTGAGGAAGTGCTCCGGATACTGATCAGGGGCAAAAGTCAATTTCTGGAGCTTCCTCCGTATATCTGGTGCCAATTGAATTATGAATTTATTCTTAAGAATTTTTTGGCCCTCCAGTGATTCTGGGTGCATTGGTGTATGCTTCCTCAATCCCTCTCTGAGCCTTTCTAAGAAGGCCGATGGACTCTCTTATTCCCCTTGACAGACCTCCAATAGTTTAGAGTAGTTAACAGGCTTCACTCATGCTGCTTTTAGACCTTCAACTATACAAGTGATAAAATGGTTCCTATGCTAATTTCTTTGTCTCCCTCATAAGTAGACCAATTGGGATTGCTCACAGGAACTGCCTGACCTCCTGTAGGAATCATGTTAGCTCCTCTTCTGATTTACTCCTGGCATTTATAACATACCACTCATCTCCCCGGCCTTAAGCATATTCTAAGACTTTATTCTTTTCATTTGTAGTCAATGTCTGGTTCAGCAATAACATGATGTCCCTCCAGGTCAACTTGAAAGATTGCGTGAGACCCTGAAAGACCTCTATGTATCTATGTGGATCGTCAGTAAATTTTCTCAAATCTGCTTTACAATGGGATGGACTTGTAATTTAAGGGGTATTCTCTAAGCTTATAAAACTGCATTATGAGGACCTTTATCCATATAGCCCTTAGATCTTCTTCCCACAGTGTAAGGGGGCCTCCCTGTGTCTTGTCCTCTTAGGGATGCCACTAAAAGATGGATTTCCATTAAAAACTGGACTCTGGCCACTCAGCTAACATTGCTCACTGTGATATGCTGCTTCCTGATATGCTGTAAAAAATAGGGAAGATGGAGGTGAGTCTCGTAAGGGGGTAGGGACGGCTACTTTAAACCCTCTCTCACCTTTTAAGAGGTCACAAAAACAGGAGTTCCCGTCATGGCGCAGTGGTTAACGAATCCGACTAGGAACCATGAGGTTGCGGGTTCGGTCCCTGCCCTTGCTCAGTGGGTTAACGATCGATCTGGCGTTGCCGTGAGCTGTGGTGTAGGGTCGCAGACGTGGCTGAGATCCCGTGTTGCTATGGCTCTGGCGTAGGCTGGTGGCTACAGCTCCGATTAGACCCCTAGCTTGGGAACTCCATATGCCGCGAGAGCGGCCCAAAGAAATAGCAAAAAGACAAAAAGAAAAAAAAAGTCACAAAAACAGTATTTTTGTTTATGACAGGTCTTTTGAAAATTGCTAATCCTCAGGAATAAAGTAACTTGCGGTTTCCAAAATGCTTTACAAAGGCTAGAGTATATAGAGGGAGGAGTACCCAGGGTGGGAGAAGGGGAAGGCCACGTTGTAAAGTTTGCCTTGTGACTTGCTTCAGCCGTCTTTGGCCATCTCCCTCGTGGGACATCCCGTTTGGTGCCTCTCAGCATATGGCAAGTCCGTGTAAACCCCCGACTGGGACTCCTGGTCTGACTAGGCTCAGAAGGTCTGCCTTATAGCCATATGAGGTCACTCAGGCGCTTAAATGGAAACTTGGATCAGGACTCCACACTGGCTTTGTGTCCATGACACATCTCAGGCACACACATTCATTCTCCTTTCAAGAGGCAAATAGGAACTGAACAAAGTAGAAAGCAAAATCACAAGCTTGCTTACCTTATGAGTGCTGGTGTATCAGATCTTGGACAGGCCCCGGAAAGATGTTACCGGAATCCCAGTTCTTGTTCACGGAGCTGAAGAATGAATTTTGCAAACACACAGGCAGCAAGAAAGCAAAAGTCTTTATTAGAGAAAGGCAGATAGCTCCCAGCACAGACACTGCGAGGGAGAGGAAGAGTTCCCACACGCTAACTTTCTAAGGAGGTGTTATCTCTTAAAGACAGGGGTATCAACATGGGGTCCTGCTATCAGTCCTGCTCCCTGTTGGCCTTGCCCAGCACCTATACTGGGCCTTGTCCAATAGGGGCTTAGAGTCAGGATATGCTCCATAGGCTTTATGGTCCTTTTGTTCTTCTTTCCCTTAGACTTAGAGTTGCCATTCTTTACATTCCTTTTCTAACAGCCAAATGTGTAGATCAGAGGTTAATGTCCACAGATATACTTTCAGTAGTTAATCTTCCAACAAGCAAGGGCTGTTTATCTTGATTTGTTTTTACAAATTTTAAACCGTGGACATTAATCAGGGAATATATGGAAGCCCGTGTTCCTACACTAACTATTGGAATTATCATTCTGCCTCACAAGTTCCCAGGCTAGGCATTGAAACGGAGCTGCAGCTGCCAGCCTAGCCACTGCATCATGGGATCCCAGCTGCATCTGCAACCTAAAAGCCCCCAGCTTGCCGCAATGCTGGCTCCTTAACCCACTGAGCAAGGCCAGGGATCTAACTGTCGCTTCATGGATGCTAGTTATGTTCTTAGCCTGCTGAGCCCCAAGAGGAACTCCCTGAAGGTTTTGTTTATTTTTGTTCTTAATTTCTTTTTTTGGCAGACCTACAGCAGGTGGAATTTCCCAAGCCAGGGATCGAACATGCGTCACAGCGGCGACCCAAGCCACAGCAGTGAACAAGACCGTACCCGTAACCCTCTGAGCCACCACCATTCTCCAAAGCAGGACAGTTTTCCCTTTCAGATTTTTCTGAGCTTGAGCAAATAAAACCGCGGTTGTGCTCTACGAAATCTCGCGATATTTTTACGGTCCTTTGTGGCGGGAACAAAACGGAAGCCAGGGCGACTCTGCTGCGCGTCATCTGTCGGAAGTGAAGTCACGTCCCAGAAGCCTTGGGGAAGGAGAAGCGCCGGGACGCTTTCTGCATGTAGTCAGGTGTGGGACGTTTTTGCAACGTGGTCTGGCTCTTTGCCGGACGGCGTGCGCCCAGGTGCTTGGCCAGCCGCGGCCTTGCGGGCCTTGAGGGCCTACAAATTTGGTCTTTTTTTCACTGGTTTAAGATCTCGTGTCACGCCACTCGGCGCCCTGACCCGGCTTCACCATGTTGGTGCTGTTTGAAACGTCCGTCGGCTACGCCATCTTTAAGGTAGGTGGGAGCCATTGGAGGGGGAAGGCGGGTGTTGGGCAGGGGAGGAGAGGGAGAGACCTAAGGGGAGGACGACAGCGCTCATGTTCTCGTGGGTGCTTTTCTGCCCCCCCTGGTCCGAAAGGAAGGGCCTGGAAGGTTTGGGCCTGGAAGGCTCCTATTTCGGTGAACACGTGGCCGCGTTGTTTGGGCCTCCCGGTTCTGTAAGGGGATTTGGCCCAGTTAGAGAGGTGGGCAGGTGCCGTATTAGAATTTTACAGGTTATAGGAGTTCCCGTTGTGGCGCAGTGGTTAACGAATCTGACTAGGAACCATGAGGTTGCGGGTTCGGTCCCTGCCCTTGCTCAGTGGGTTAACGATCCGGCGTTGCCGTGAGCTGTGGTGAAGGTCGCAGACGCGGCTCGGATCCCGCGTTGCTGTGGCTCTGGCGTAGGCCGGTGGCTACAGCTCCGATTCAACCCCTAGCCTGGGAACCTCCATATGCCGCGGGAGCGGCCCAAGGAATAGCAACAACAACAAAAAAGACCAAAAAAAAAAGAGTTTTACAGGTTATGATAAAGAGTTTGGATTTTGTTGAGTGACTTGAGGAGTAATTGTGAGACTTTAACGGAGGAGTAAACTGATTTAACTTTATTAATGAAGTTGCTTTGCTGTGTGTGAAGTGGATTGGCGGGACGGGGTGCAAGAAAGGAAGCAAGGATATTTTTGCGTTAATCTAGACAAGATGAAGTTACTTGGATTAAGGTTTGTGTGGATGGAAAGAAGTATTGGGAGAAAATTAGAAGGTAGAACTGATGGGATTGACTGAGGGATAAAAGAATGTGAGTTTTGGGTTTAAGTGGGTGTGGTGGTAGGGAGGAGAAGATTTAGGGATCTGGGGGGGTTACTAAAGTGTTCCATTTTGGGCCGTTTTCAGCGTTTGATGTCTGTTAGACATGGAAATGCAATGGTCATTTCAAGTTTGAAGCCCAGGGGAGAAATCTGAGCTGAAAATTTGAGTTCTGCTTGTTTTAATTGGGAAAGTTTAAAATTAACTTAATGAAGGAGTTCCCGTCTTGGCCCGACTAGGATCCATGAGGATGTGGGTTCGATCCCTGGCCTCACTTAGTGGGTTAAGGATCCCTCCTTGCTGTAAACTGTGGTGTAGGTCAGCTGCCACAGTTCCGATTGGACCCCTAGCCTGGGAACCTCCATATGCCACGACTGCGGCCCTAAAAGACCATAAATAATTAAAATTGACTTCATCAGCAAGGAAATAATTGAATAAATAATTGAACAATGTGACTTTCGTTTAGTAGGGTGCCATTGAGATGTTAAGAGAATGAGGTAAATTGAGTGCTATCCTCGTGTCGGGCACCCTTGTGCTCTACAAACATAGTAATGAAAAGCATATTTTTCATATGTACTGACAAGGTAAAAAATGCTAGATAAAATATGGTATGATTTTAGACATCAATCAAAAAAACTGGTATGGGGAGTTCCCGTCGTGGCGCAGTGGTTAACGGGTCCGACTAGGAACCATGAGGTTGCGGGTTCGGCCCCTGCCCTTGCTCAGTGGGTTAACGATCCGGCGTTGCCGTGAGCTGTGGTGTAGGTTGCAGACGCGGCTCGGATCCCGCGTTGCTGTGGCTCTGGCGTGGGCCGGTGGCTACAGCTCCGATTCGACCCCTAGCCTGGGAACCTACCTCCATATGCCGCGGGTGCGGCCCAAGAAATAGCAGCAACAACAACAAAAAAAAAGACAAAAGACAAAAAAAACTGGTATGGATGCAGAGAGTGTGGAATGGTACCAAAACGTCGATTTGGTGCAGTTTTTCATTTTATTTTCCAAGTTTCTCTTTGGCATTTGAAAATACCATTTGCATATTACATTAAATGCTTGTTTTAAGAAAACCAATAAAGGAGTTCCCTTGAGGCCTAGTGGTTAGGATTTGGAGCTTCCCGCTGTGATCTGGTTCAGTGCCTGTTCTAGGAACTGAGATTCCACACTAATCCATTGCATGCTGCAGCCAAAAAAAGTGGGGGAAAAAAAGTAAGATAATTTAAAACCAAAAGCTGATATTTCTTATCTTTCCTCTCATTAGATTTGTCTGAATGCATTATTAGCAGTTTTAAGGGACTTTAAAGGTCCATAGAGCCCAGGAACAGGTCCTTTAGGCTTTTCCCCATCGTTTTGCTATCTTCTCCAAGGTCTCAGCATTTTACGCATGCCCCCCAAATTCTCATAGCCATTATAGTGTGTGGGTGTCTGGATGAGTTTCATCTAAATCAATGTTACGTCAAACATCCTTAACTGGATGCTAAGGGGTGGGGGAGGTGTAAATGCACTCTCCACTGCTTGAATCCAACGGTGGGAAGGAACTGGCTTAGCAACTGTGTGGTTTCTAGACCCTGGGTCATAAAGTATAAAGTCATATGAGGAATTACTACTGATTTCTATTAATATAGAGTATCCTCTGTAAAAATAAGTCCTGGGTATTCTGTTGCAGTGTTTTGTTTTGTTTTGTTTTCCTTTTTTTTGTGCTTTTTTTAGGGCCACACCCTAAGTATATGGAAGGTCCCAGGCTAGGGGGGGTGAGTTGGAGCCACAGCTATAGCAACGTGGGATCCCAGACGAGTCTGCAACCTGAACCGCAGCTCTTGGCAAGGCCAGATCCTTAATCCACTGAGCAGGGCCAGGGATTGAAACTAGTCCTCATGGATACTAATTGGGTTTGTTACTACTGATTCACAATGGGAACTCCTTCTATTGCAGTTTTTGATTTTACTTAAATTACTATTGAAAATTGTCAAATTGTAATTTATTTTTTATGTAACCTAATTGAGAAATAACCAAAGGCTTGTGAATATTCTGAAATATTGCTTCATTTATAAATACTTGGAATTAGTAGCAGTTACCTTTTTATTTCATGGCTGCACTGGCAGCATATGGAAGTTCTTGGGCCAGGGATTGAGCCCGAAACACTGCTGCAGTCTACGACACAGCAAAGTGAGATCCTTTAACCCACTGCACCGAGCTGGGGATGGAACCCTGCACCTCCACAGCAACCCAAGTCTTTGCAGTCAGATTCTTAACCCACTGGGCTATGGTGGGAACTACAGTAGCAGTTATTGATTCTTTCTGAATAAAATTGACATACAGAATATTCTAAAATAAGTTGAACAAGTTTGAAAGAATTACTAAAAGTAAATTGTACACCTTAAAGGTGTGAATATTCTCTGAAATATGTGTGTAGATGTTCAGTGCATGGTTATTAGCTCCGGTCCCCTTAATCTTTCAAAGCTGGGGTATAAATTTATATGGACTGCATAAAATTCATGCTTGAATAGATACAATGGTTTAAGAAAGTTTTCTTCAGGAATTCCCTTTGTGGCAGTGGGTTAAGAATCTTACTGAAGGAGTTCTCATTGTGGCGCAGTGGAAATGAATCCAACTAGGAACCATGGGGTTTTGGGTTTGATCCCTGGCCTCGCTCAGTAGGTTAAGGATCCAACATTGCTGTGAGCTGTGGTGTAGGTCGCAGATGCAGCTTGGATCTGGCGTTGCTGTGGCTGTGGTGTAGGCCAGTGGCTACAGCTCCGATTCGACCCCTAGCCTGGGAACCTCCATATGCCTTGGGTGCGGCCCTAAAAAGGGCAAAAGGAAAAAAAAAAATCTTACTGCAGCTCGGGTTCAGTCTCCAGGCCAGAAACTTCTATATGCCTCAGGCGTGGTGATTTAAAAAAAAAAAAAAATTTTTTCCAAACTCAGTTTGCAATAAGGAATACATTTTATATCATGACCCAGTATATCCATATATATACACTGTGGTTCATGAAGGGTTAAAAACTCAAGATTGTTGCTCATTAACAAAGTTACACACAAATGCAGAGACAATACCTAAAATAATTATTTCTGGCGTATTGCAGAAATTCTTTAGGACTGTGTCTCTCATGTCACCTGGCTACAGAATAAGAATAAACTTTCTTCAGTCTTAACTCATCCTAGACCTTTTGTGGCTGTGGTGCCCAGTGTAGTAGCCAGTAGCCACATAAAGCTATTTAACACTTGAAATGTGGCTAGTAAAGCTGAGGAGATGGATTTTTATTTACTTATTTATTTGCTTTTTAGGGCTGCATCCTCAGCATATGGAGGTTCCCAGGCTAGGGGTCGAATCGGTGCTGTAGCTGCCGGCTTAGGCCACAGCCACAGCAACGCCAGATCCAAGCCACTTCTGCGACCTACACCACAGCTCATGGCAACGCCAGATCCTCAACCCACTGAGTGAGACCAGGGATTGAACCCACATCCTCATGGATGTGGTTTGTTAACCACTGAGCCATGACAGGAACTCCAAGGAAGAGATTTTTAATGTGAATACCAAAGTTCATATATAACATGATTATTAAAAAGCCAAAAAAAATGAAATAGGAGCTCCTTGTCGCTCAGTGGATTAAGGATCTGGTGTTGTAGCTGCTTTACAGCTACGGGGTGGGTTCCATCCCAGGACTGGGAACTTCTCCATACTGTGGATGTGGGACCCCCCCCGAAAATAATTAAAAAATAAAAATTTGAGACAGGTGTATAATAGAAAATGTAGAGGGTTGGGGGGGGCTTGGGGTTTAAGGTTTTTTCTGCCATACCTGCAGCAAATGGAAGTTTCCAGGCTGGGGATCGAATCAGAGCTGTAGCTGCTGGCCCACACCACAGCCGCAGCAAAGCAGGATCCAAGCCACGTCTGTGACCTACACCACAGCTCATGGCAATGCTGGATCCTTAACCCAGGAATGGAACTAGTTAGATTTGTTAACCCCATGGATGGTAGTAGATTCCTTAACCACTGAACCTCTCTGGGAACTCCTATTTCTAATTTTATTTTTGGCCACACCTGTGGCATGTGGAACCAAAGCCGCAGCAGTGACAATGCTGGATCCCTAACCATTAGGCCACCAGGGAACTGAACTCCTATTCCGGCTTTATTAGTAATGTTCTTTTCAATGTGTTGTGCATGAATGGGAACATTATGAGCCAAGGTTTTGTTTGCCATAACAAAGTCTTTGGAGATCTTTGGTCATGGATTAACATGATTTCATTACATTTCCTCTGTTACTTTAAGAATACTGATAGTATCTCTTAAATACACCAATTTTGTTATCCATGTTATTTTCAAAAATACTTACTTTTCAACTAGAAAAATGAACTTTACTCATGAATCATATCCCCTGTTTGCTACATATCTTCTCAACAATCAGTGAACTTTGTGTATGCTTAACCACATTCTTAGTAAACTATTTCCAAAAATCACAACTATTCTGTGAATTTCCTTTGACAAAAAAAAAAAAAAACCTTTGAATTAAAGTTTCATTGCATTCGTGAGATGTGACGGAATGTCTTTGGATTCTAAAATTCTCATGACATCCAAAACAGAACTGTTTAGTAGCCTTTAATTTCTAATACTAAGCAGTGTGCTTTCCAATTATTTACTGCCTCATTACTCTTTGCTTTTTATGGCTGCACCTGTGGCATGTGGAGGGTCCCGGGCTACGGGTCAAATCTGAGTTACAGCTGCCCACCTATGTCATAGCCACAGCAACACAGGATCCAAGCTGCATCTGCTACCTACACCACAGCTCACAGCAATGCCAGGATCCTTAACCCACTGAGCAAGGCCAGGGATCGAACAAACCTGCGTCCTCATGGATGCTACTCAGATTCATTTTAGCTGAACTAGGACAGGAACTCCCCCAAAAATATGGTTTTAACAAATTCCCAATTAGGTATGGATTCCATCCAGTTATTCAGTGGGATACTTGAGCTATTAGTTTGACCAAAAATTTATGCCAGGTAAGAAAACTGGTTATTTCAAAGAGAAAAATTAACTTCCTTCGTCCTCATTTTGCATGTACACTTGTACTTTAAGAGTCTAGCTATTTATGCCTAAGCTGTGTGATTTAAAGAAAATTATTTTAAATATCTATTGCAGGTTTTGAATGAGAAGAAACTTCAAGAGGTTGATAGTTTGTGGAAAGAATTTGAAACTCCAGAAAAAGCAAATAAAGTGTAAGTCATGTCAAAACTAAGAACTTAAGCAGTTAACATTTAGAGGTTTTGGGGTTTTTTTGTTTGTTTTGTGTTTGTAGGGCCCCCCCAATTCATGTAATATATTCATAACTTTTTGTTTTGAACTCTATTTCAGGAATAATACTGGTATGAGCCTAATTGTTAGATTCCTTATTTGGAGGGTAGGCCATCTCCAGTAACTTGTATTGATTGCAGAGTAGATTGGACAGCACCCCAGGATTACTATTTTGTAAGATATTTGAAAGCATCAACTAATTGTGAGTTAGGTATAAATTTCTGTTAAAAGTCATTTTCAAAGCATAGGCTGCTAATTGTCTTAAAAATCTCTAAGTTGGTGGTATTCAGATATTTTTTAGCTTGATTCATAGTTTATTCATTCTTTTTTCAGGGCTGTACCTGCGGCATATGGTGGTTTCCTGGCTAGGGGTCCAATTGGAGCTACAGCTGCCGGCCTACACCACAGCAATGCTAAATCCAAGCCACGTCTGAGACCCACACCACAGCTCACAGCAGTGCCAGATCCTTAACCCACTGGTCAAGGCCAGGGATCAAACCCACAACCTCATTGTTCCTAGTCGGATTCGTTTCTGCTGCACCATGATGGGAACTCCAGTTTATTCATTCTTTATGACTTATTTTTCCTATTTCCCTTTGAAGTAGTAAATAACTAGGTGGTAAGTCCTAGAGAGGCATGTCTGTGTACCCCAAGGTCTCTGGACAAGAAAATAGAGTATGCCCTTGATGTCCAACTTAAGAAATGAAGGGTGAGAGAGAGAGAGCTGGCTTTTCATCAAGGTAGAATCGGGAAGGCTGTTTCACCATCTGTGAATCATTTACCTTGTGAAATAGCCCATTTGGTGAATGTGGTCCTAGGAAGGACTGGACTGATCCCTTGATTATGTCCTCGGATGCCAAAGGGCATTTGAAAATTCATCTGCTAATGCTAGTATAAACTCACTAGGATAAAAGGAAAATACTTAAACTTGCTAAAAAGTGTTGAGCCCAACACTTCAATTCATGATAAACAATTAGAGAAACATGATATATTAGAAAATCATGCTTCAGAGTAATTTGAACAGTGTGATTTCATTTTTGCAGGTGTTATATACCTGTATATGCATTTATGCAAGTGTAGAGATATGTGAGCAAATGCCACTTCAGAAGAGTAGAGGTGGGGGTTAGGTGAGATGGAATAAGATGAAATAATTACTTTTTGTATTAAAATGTACTTCTAAGGTAACACCAGGATGTTTTCTGACCAGTAAGAAAGCTTTCCTTAAAATAACACTGTTTTAGACGCAGTGGAAGGCTGGTTTTCCTTTTTAAAAGGAAACTACTAAAGGTATGCTTCAATAGTCTGAGTTAACCTGATTCATTGTTGTCGATGATGTATTCTTGTTGGAACTGAATTTATGTGATCTAATTCAAGTATTCGTCACTACCACTGAGACAACAATGGATTAACTTTGTGTATTTGTTTTGATATAAAATAATGTTGCCCTGTACATAAGTGAATGCAGAAGAAGAAGGTAAAATCAGGGTAACAAGAATTAGATCTAACAAATACTTTTTTTTTTTAATTAAGTGTAATTGATTTACAATTTTGTGCCAATTTCTGCTGTACAGCAAAGTGATTCCATTAACGTGTGTGTGTGTGTGTGTGTGTGTGTGCGCGCGTGCGCGCGCGCACATTCTTTTTCTTTTTGTCTTTTTTTTGTCTTTTTTAGGGCTGTACTGACGGCATATGGAGGTCCCCAGACTAGAGGTCGGGTCAGAGCTATAACTGCCGGCCTACACCACAGCCACAGCAACGCCAGATCCGAGCCAAGTCTTCGACCTACACCACAGCTCACACCAACGCCGGATCCTTAACTCACTGAGCAAGGCCAGGGATTGAACCCACAACCTCATGGTTCCTAGTCGGATTGTTTCCACTGTACCACAACGGGAACTCCCTACACACTCTTTTTCTTATATTATTTCCCATCGTGATCTGTCCCAGGAGATTGGTATAGTTCCTTGTACTATATTGTAGGACTTTATTGTTTATTCATTGCATATGTAATAGTTTGCATCTTCTAACCCCAAATTCCTCAGCTATCTCACTCCTTCCCCCTTCCTCCTTGTAAACCACAAGTCTGGCTCTACATCTGTGGGTCTTCTGTTTTGTAAATAGGTTCATTAGTGCCGTATTTTAGATTCCACATATAAGTGATAATGTTGTTTGTCTTGCTATTTCTGACCTCACTTAGTATGATAATCTCTAGTTGTACATTTAGCTTCTTCTTCTTTTTATGTTTGCACCCATGGCATGTGGAAGTTCCCAGGCCAGGGATTAAATCTGTACAGCAGCTGCAACCTATGGATTTTTTTAACCCACTTTGCCTCTGCAGCAGCACAAGGTACTTCAGTCAAATCTTAACCCATTGCCCCACAGTGGTAACTCTTAACAGTTAACTATTTTTTAATGGTACTTGTGCTAAATGGACAAATCAGTGTCGTGAGATTCTTGACTCAGGAAGGACTGTTAGACGTTTTCTTAAGCCTCTTCTATGCCATATAGTAGAAGGTATCTGTCCAGCTTTAAGCAGCAAAGGTTATGTTAAAGCTTAAACATCTTTCCTGTGGTTTAGATGTGGTAGCAAATCTCTTTGCTGTTCCAACTTTACTTCAAAGCTACAACCTCTGTAATAGTTCAGACATTACTAGCCTAACATTTACAGAAATTGGTCATTTTATGAAGAATATCTAATTTTGCACTGATGTCCAGTGATAGGAAAGTTTCTTTTGGTCTATGCTTTGGGGATAGTCCAAAACGTCTTTTCCTTAATATGTGGCGTTTGCAAAAACCATTGTATCCCTGTAACATTTTTTTTCTTAATTCTAGTGTAAAGCTGAAACATTTTGAGAAATTTCAGGATACAGCAGAAGCATTGGCAGGTAAAGTCAAAGACACGCTTTTTTGTTTTTTAAATATTGATGATTTGTTATCCTTATTAAAAGATGGTTTTCTTCAGTTGCCTAAGTTAACCTTATTCAATGTTGTCAATGATGCATTCTTTTTGAAACTGAATTTAAGTGATCTAATTCAAATTCGTCACTACTACTGAGACAACATTGAGTTAGCTTTTTTCACTATAGGGCTGGTTTCCCTGCCCACCCCCATGAGAGGTGAGACGTGGTTAAGTTGATCACCCTGTGGAAACCAACAGCATAATGCTGAAGCACACAGTTCAGTAAAAGCTGTTCTACAAGGGACCAAGGTAATGTGGTCAAGTACATAGCTCTCTGATCATTTTAATCCAAGGCTAAAGTTGAGAATAGTCAGGAGTTGAAATAATAATAAAGCAGCTCTCCAGGAATATAAGAAAACTAATAGAATGTGTTGGGGGTGGGAGTATGGGTTTGAGAAGTACAAAAACTAGAGAGGCGTAAGTTTATCTAAAAGGAACATGAGGAGTTGCCGATGTGGCACAGCAGAAACGAATCTGACTAGGAACCATGAGGTTTGGGGTTCAATCCCTGGCCTCACTTAGTGGGTTAAGGATCCGGTGTTGCCATGAACTGTAGTGTAAGTCTCAGATGAGGCTCGGATCTGGCATTGCTGTGGCTGTGGTATAGGCCAGCAGTTGTAGCTCCAATTCAACCCCTAGCCTGGGAACCTCCATGTGCCAAGGGTGCAGCCCTAAAAAGCAAATAAAGAAATAAATGGAACATGATTTTTTATGATTTAGAAAAGTGGATGACTGTTATCCCTCAGCTAGTTCTAGTGATGAGACAGCAGACCTAGAGAACAAGGTTTTACTAACTAGGCTTCGCTTTAGTAGTACTTGGTCTTATAAGGTTCTTTTAGTATTAGGGAAAATGAGAAGATCAGATACAAAACACTAACCATGAATTTTTCAGTTGCTTAACTTCTGTATCTTAAATCAGCCAATTACTTGGTGATATAATTTGAAAATGAAGGACCATAAGGAAGAATATGGCTTAAAATTAAGCCGTAAAATTAGACAGCCCGAATAATTTTGTCATCCCACAGGAGAAGTGTGTATTTCTCTTATACAGCCAAAATTGAGACTTTGATTATATGTGAGAATATTAATGGGCTACCTCAACCTTGGCAGAGGGATGAGCTAAAGGAGTAGCCAACAATAGGGCCAATTTTTTTTAATTTTTAAAAATAGTTCTAGGTCTGCATCCATCAAGTAATTAAAGCCTCATAGAATCATTAAGTACAAATATGGTGATTTTTGCCTAGAAAATGTTTTGAGAGATAGTTCTCTTCCAGAGTCCCGTTGTCGCACAGTGGAAACGAATCTGACTAGTATACATCAAGATGCGGTTTTGCTCAGTGGGTCGATGGTCTGGTATTGCCGTGAGCTGTGGTATAGGTTGCAGACTCGGCTCAGATCCTTCATTGCTGTGGCTATGGTGTAGGTTGGCAGCTGTAGCTCAAATTTGAGACGCCTAGCATGGGAACTTGCATATGCCACCTGTACAGACCTAAAAAAACAAAAAAGAGAGAAATAAGTTCTGTTTGTCACAGCTTTAAAAATAGCTATGGGTGGAATTTTGGTAAAATACCGAGCAAAATTGCATTAGCTCTTCTCCAACTCTGGGGAGCATTATTCCCATAGATTGTATTAACAGCCAATATATTGGTCATGTAATGATTGTCACATTTTGTACTCATCATTTCAAAATTGTTATTTAAACCATTAAAAAATTCTCTGAGATGGATAGTATTATCACTATTTTATAGATGATAAAAACTGAGGCATTTAAAATTAACCCCTGACTCTCTTAATCTAAATTTATGAGAGTAGAGATCCATAATTCCAGCACATAAATATTTTTGGGTAAATGAATGAAAGTAGTGAGCTCTGTTAGTAATCTAGTCATAGCAACTAACAATGCTTTTTCCATCTATTTTTAGCAGGAAGTTGAACATCACCTTAATATGAAGAGAACAAAGTCCTTCCTGGGAGTTTACTTCTCACTCCCTGTTATAAGGCAGTTTTGACACATAGAACCAAAACTGAGTGGTTGTACATGTCAGGGTATGCATTTAAAACCCCATAGCCTAAGAAAGAACCTGGAGTGTGATGTCACTTTATATTGATCTCAGTAGATAAAATGTGTCATTTGCATGGCAAGATTTATTTTTACTCTTGGTCAGACTTTGACGTTTCAAGTCTTATAAATAACCACAGTAAAATTTGGGCTCAGCCTCAATTTGGATGAAATGGGGAGACTGCTAAGGGATGCTGAAAAGTGGTTAGTAGAGAAGAGAAAAGACTCAGTTTCCCCTTCTCCCTATTACCATCTCTGTATACCTTCTTTTTAAAATATATAATATGAAGACTAATTAACAAGCTTTTTGATAAAGGGAAGGTAAATATTTGTGAATGTTAGAGTAGATCTAATGTAGATATTTTTTACTTTTTTTGTTTTTTCTTTTTTGGCCATCCCAAGGCATATGGAGTCCCCAGCCTGGGATCACATCTGAGCCGCAGTTGCAGCAAAGCCATATCCTTCAACCTGCTGGGCATTGAACCTACATCCTGGCACTGCTCAAATACCACCAATCCTGTTGCACCACAGCAGGAACTCCAATTTTTTCCTTTTGAAGAAGTTTTACTTAAATAAAGGAGAATCCTAGGTTAGAGTGTGAAAGTAAATGATGGAGAAGATTGAACATTAGAAGGACATTGAATAAAGTTTTTTAATTAGATTAAAAACTTGTAAGAAAAAATTAACAATTATTATAGAAAGGTAAATTGGAAAGGAGTCAGTGTTGTACAATGTGTGAAATGTTAGAACTTAAGAAAAGTTGCTTGAATCTTAGCTGCTTAGAGTGTGGAGACGTGTGTGATAGCCAGATAGTTTTTGTCCTCACCATTCATCTTCCAGATGATACATGGACTTGGAATTCAAATGAAGGGAAATTTGGTCAGGAGGAAAGAGCAAATACCTGGCTGGTTAAGCACAAACTGCCTGGCCTTAGAAACTGACAAACTTCCTGCCAGGCATATTTTAAGTTCAGTCAAGACATAGATACTAGCAGAGGTATTAGTATTAGTATTAATAAATTCATGTGGGTCCAAAGGGTCTAATAAATATAAGTCTAAGGAAGGGTGAGAGTTTATTAGTACATTTAAAGCTTGCCAGAAATGGAAGCAGTTCCCATATCAGATAGGCTGCTTTCAGTAGTAAGTACTCAATCACCATAGGTTAAAAGTAGAGGCCTGGTGACAACTCATCTGGGTCAAGGATTAGCAAAGATAAGACCTCCACTCAGACATGTTTACACTATGGCGGAAACTTCAAAATGAATACACTTCTTTTTACAAAGTCTAACAACTTATAATTCTAGTTCAGAAGGATCATATGACATAGAGAAAGGAGTGCTAGATCTGCCATAACTCCTGGTTCTGCAGTAGAAATTAGGGTGGCAAGATCAGATCAGATTGTGAAATTTGTAACTTCTGGAATATTTTTATATTTCATTTCAGAAGTAATATTAAATTCAGTTCTTTTGAAAATTGGGGTGGATTTTTGTTTTTTGCTTTATTTATATGAATTTAAATAAAAACTTGTTTCTTAAATTTGAGTTAACTTTTTTTTTTTGGCCACACCCACAGCATATAGAAATTCATAGGCCAGGGATCACACCTGCATCACAGAAGTTCCAATTGTGGTTCAGCTGGTTATAAACCCAACTAGTATCCATGAGGATGCAGGTTCATCCCAGGCCTTGCTCAGTGGGTTAAGATTCCAGTGTTTCTTCAAGCTGTGGCATAGGCCAGCAGCCGCAGTTCCAAATTGACCTCTAGCCTGGGAACTTCCATATGCTGCAGGTGTGGCCCTAAAGAGAAGAAAATCCCCAAATCATAGCAGCAACCCAAGCCACTGCAGTGACAACACTGGATCCTTAAGCCACTGTGCCACAAGGGAACTCCTGAGTTAACTCTGTTTTTCTTCTTCCTAAAAAAGCATTCACGGCTCTGATGGAGGGCAAAATCAATAAGCAGCTCAAGAAAGTTCTGAAGAAAATAGTTAAAGAAGCCCATGAACCCCTGGCCGTAGCTGATGCTAAACTAGGAGGGGTCATAAAGGTAAAGCTATAATTTTCTCTTACGCCTGCTAAGCAGAGCTCACCATACAGCATTGTGACTACAAAGCCTACCTAGCCTTTGGTTCTAAGTTATCAGACTTGAATAACTTGATCTTTTTTCCCCCTAGGCTACATAATAATTGCTTCCAATATGACTATCAGTACTAAGGATATATAAGTGATGCTTCAGAAGGATAACACTGTATGAATATCTTGACATACATATTTTTGTTGAGAAACATTTTTTTCTTTCAATATAAATGGAGACATGACATTTCTATTTTAGTATATGGGTTTTTTAGAAAATACTAGTAGTAGGTAAAGTTGCTAGAAATTAAAGTGAGAATGGAGAGAAAAACTAGGTAGGCTCCCAGACATGAAAGGCAAAACATTTTAGGAGCCAGATGTGATAGTTTCAGCAGTTGCAGTAGTTATTACAGTGCAAACACATGAATATACGTCTTTTTTAAAAACATATAGTTGATTTACAGTCCTTTCATTTTTGAAGTAAGGATTATATTGCATGTAGGTGTTTGAAAGCAGGGAAGTGTAGAAGAGATTTGAGGGGTTTTTTCCAAGGTAGGGTTGTGAAATAAGTTCATTTAAATAGATTATTTCTAATACTGTCCTGTGATGATCAATCTGTCTTTATCCTGTGGAGTACCCATTAAATCTTAGTTTATATTTTTCTGCTAAAAACATTAATTTTTAGCATTATAAACTTACATGGAAAGGTACATGGGAGGGCATATATTGCTGATTGGTGAGATTATCAATGTCTTTAATTTTTGCTTTTTAGTTTTTTCATTTGAAAGTTTTACATTGTGTATCTCTTGTATACATACTATAAATTTTTTTTTCCTGAAATATGCAACATAGGAGTTCCTTGGTGGCCTGGCAGGTTAAGAATCTGGCCCCATTGCTATTGCACAAAAGACTTCTGTATGCAGTGGGTGTGGCAAACAAAAAACCTGTGTGTGTGTCACACACTCATATATATATATATATATGTGTGTGTGTGTGTATATAATATGCAACATACACTATTTTGCATGCTTCTCATTTGCATTTGATGAAAGAGAACTGTATAGATTTGTGTGTGACCTACAAATACACTGCCAAGTCAAAAAATGAGGCATGCAGAACAGAATTCATCCTATTTCTATTGAGTATAAAAACTGCAACTCTAAAGATTTATGTATGTGTGTACACATACGTGTTAACATTACTGTGTATTTGGAAGTACTTAGAGGACCCTAATAGTAGGGAAAGGAACTGTTTTTAAAAGAAGCTAAATAATGTAAAGTAGTAAAAGATTACTCACACCAACATAAAGAAAAAAACCACCAGGTTAAATTGTAATTTATCTATTTAAGCCTTTTCTTTCTTTCTTTCTTTCTTTCTTTCTCCACATCTGTACCATGCAGAGGTTCAGAGGCCAGGAATTGAGCTTGCACCACAGCAGTGACCCCAGAAGGTCTAGTGACAATACCAGATCCTTAACCAGCTGTGCCACCAGGGAACGCCAGTCTATGGCTTGCTTTTTTTGTCTTTTTAGTGCCACATCCGTGGCACATGGAAGTTCAAGGCTGGAGATCAAATCTGAGCTGCAGGTGCTGACCTACACCATAGCCGCAGCAATGCCACATTATTGACACATTGAACAAGGCCAGGGATCCAACCTGCATTTTCATGGATACTAGTCAGGTTCATTACCACTGGGCCATGATGGGAACTCCCAGTCTGTGGCTTTTTTTTTTTTTCTCTTTTTCTCTGTTTTTTAAGGGCCGCACCTGCAGCATATGGAGGTTCCCAGGCTAGGGGTCTAATCAGAGCTGTAGCTGCCAGCCTACTCCAGAACCACAGCAACACCACATCTGAGCCTCGTCTTTGACCTACACCACAGCTCACTGCAACGCTGCATCCTTAACCCACTGACTGAGGCTAGGGATCAGACCTGAAACTTCATGGTTGCTAGTTGGATTTGTTTTCACTGCCTCATGATGGGAACTCCATAGTCTGTGGCTTTTAATTCATGTACAAAGACAGCCTTCCTGGAGGCTTATACCAATTTCGACTTCCACCAACAGTATTATATTCAAGTATTCTTCTCACAAACGAACTAGAAACTGCTTTTATGTAACTAAGAAAACATTTAAATCAATGCTATTTTAACATTTATATGATTTTAGGAAATTAATTTCTTTAATACAAATGTTCTTGTTCTTGTAGGAAAAACTAAATCTCAGTTGTATCCATAGTCCTGTTGTTAATGAGCTTATGAGAGGAATCCGGTCACAGATGGATGGATTAATCCCTGGTGTAGAGCCACGTGAAATGGCAGCTATGTGTCTTGGGTTGGCACACAGGTAAGATTTTTTTTTTTTTTTGGGGGGGGTCTTTTGTCTTTTGTCTCTTGTCTTTTTAGGACCACACCTGCAGCATATGGAGGTTCCCAAGCTAGGGGTCGAATTGCAGCTGTAGCTTCCGGCCTACACCACAGCCACAGCAACGCTGGATCCTTAACCCACTGAGCAAGGCTAGGGATTGAACCCACAACCTCATGGTTCCTAGTCAGATTTGTTTCTGCTGCACCACGACAGTAGCTCCTTAATTTAAAAAAAAAAAAATTTTTTTTTAGATTTTTAAATTTTTATTTAGTAAGTGGGTTTGGGGTTTTTCTTCTATTTTTTGCAGGTTTTTTTTGTTTGTTGTTGATATAGGCCTCACCCATGGCGTGTGGAAGTTTGCAGGCCAGGGGTCAAACCCATGCCACAGCAGTGACGACACTGGATCTTTACCATACTGAACCACCAGGGAACTCCAATAAATAACACTGATTGAGACATATTACAAATATTAACTTAATCCTCAGGGATTTTTAAGAGGAAGTTAGTGATAGTATCCTCTTTTAACAGATGAGGAAATTGATGCCCAGGGTCAGTATAGTTGGTAAGTGATGAAGCCATGATCTGAACCCAGGCAGTTTGGCTCCATTGTATGAACTTTAAATCTCATAAGCATTTTCTAGCTCTCTCGTTAGATGGCACACGTCCTGGGCTTCTTTTATCTTTATTATTATTAAAGTATAGTTGATTTACAATGTTCTGTCAATTTCTGCTGTACAGCAAAGTGAACCAGTCGTACATACACACGCGCACACACACTCTTTTTCTCATATTATCTTCTATCATGTTCTATCACAAGTAAAGATCCAGGTTGTCACTGTAGCAACTCAGGTCACTGCTATGGCACAGGTTCTATCCCTGGCCTGGGAACTTCCACATGCCACAGACAGCCAGATAAAGAAAAAGAAAGATTCTTTTTTTTTTTTTGTCTTTTTGCCTTTTCTTCGGCCGCTCCCGCAGCATATGGAGGTTCCCAGGCTAGGGGTCCAATCGAAGCTATAGCTGCCGGCCTGCACCACAGCCACAGCAACTCGGGATCCGAGCCACGTCTGCAACCTACACCACAGCTCACAGCAACGCCGGATCCTTAACCCACTGAGCAAGACCAGGGATCAAACCCGCAACCTCCTGGTTCCTAGTCGGATTCGTTAACCACTGCGCCACAATGGGAACTCCAAAAGGAAAGATCCTTATGGTCAGTGTTATTCCTTTCAAGTGTTAGGTGGTGCTCTAGTTGTTCTTACCTGGTGGTATAAAGCATTAAATGTGCTGCAGAAATCATACATGAACCATATGATTTGGACTACACAGCATTATTTGTCATCTGTAAGTTAATTCATGTTACAGAAATGGAGGTTATAGCAGGAATGGGGGGGGAGCAGTGCCTGAAGCATGCAAAAGTTCCTGGGCCAGGTATCAAACCCACTCCACAGCAGTGACGACATCAGATCCCTTAAGTGCTAGGCCACAAAGGAGTTCCTTATTTTCTTTTTAAATGTGTATTTTTGGATCTTAAATATTCTTTGTCTTTTTGCCTTTTCTTGAGCTGCTCCCACAGCATATGGAGGTTCCCAGGCTAGACATCTAATCAGAGCTGTAGCCGCTGGCCTACGCCACAGCCACAGCAACACGGGATCCAAGCTGCGTCTGCAACCGACACTACAGCTCACGGCAATGCCGGATCCTTAACCCACTGAGCAAGGCCAGGGATCGAACCCACAACTTTATGGTTCCTAGTCAGATTTGTTAACCACTGCGCCACAACGGGAACTCCATGGATCTTTCATATTCTTGTTTAGCTGATTTTCCCATGTAGAAAAAAGAAATTAATGTGGTTCAAAAAAAGGGGTTTGTGTAACTTTTTTTTTTTTTTTTAAGATGTTAACAAAATGCTTCCCCTTGATGCTATTTTAGTAATTTGTAATTTTCCCCCCTTTCCCCAGCTTGTCCCGATACAGATTGAAATTTAGTGCTGATAAAGTGGACACAATGATTGTTCAGGCAATTTGTAAGTATTGTACATGTGAAATCTAATCTGTTTGTCTCCTCTTCATAGTTTTTGCCTACTATTAAAATTCTATCTTTTATGATTCTGTTTGAGGAAGAAAAATGATGAACTAGAACTGTTGGTAAAGTAAATAAATTGGAAAATGCAGAATAGAAAAAGGAATAACTGTAATTTGAGTAGTTGTGATAATGTGACATACATTATTAATGTAAACTTACTTTCTTTTTTCTTTTTCTTTTCTTTTTTTTTTTTGCCATTTCTTGGACTGCTCTCTCAGCATATGGAGGTTCCCAGGCTAGGGGTCTAATCAGAGCTATAGCTGCCAGCCTACACCACAGCTACAATAACTCGGGATCCGAGCTGCGTCTGCAACCTACACCACAGCTCACGGCAACGTGGATCCCTAACCCACTGAGCAAGGCCAGGGATCGAACCCACAACCTCATGGTTCCTAGTTGGATTCGTTTACCACTGAGCCACAAAGGGAACTCTCGTTATTTTCTATATAAATGATAAACCCATTAAATGGGAACTATGTTGTGCTATATTGTGCTTTTTTCTTTTGGCTTTATATATAATAGGTCATTCTCTGATGTCATTTGGTGATTTGGGGACATCAAAACCATAACAATTTCTAACTAAAAATCCCTTTAGGGAGTTCCTGTTGTAGCTCAGTGGTTAACGAATCCAACTAGGAACATGAGCTTGCAGGTTCAATCCCTGGCCTCGCTCAGTGGGTTAAGGGTCTGGCGTTGCCGTGAGCTGTGGGATAGGTTGTAGGCGCAGCTCGGATCGGGCGTTGCTATGGTTATGGCGTAGGCCAGTGGCTGCAGCTCCAATTTAACCCCTAGCCTGGGAACCTCCATATGCCACAAGAACAGACATTTAAAATATATATATATTAAAATCCCTTTAAACAGCAGTATTCTGGGTGTATATATATCTAAAGGATTGAAAGCAGATACTCAGGTACTTAGGATTCACAGGAACCAAAAGGTGGAAACAACTCAAATACCTATTAAAGTTGAATGGATAAACAAAATGTGGTGGATACATACAATGGAATATTATTCATCCATAAGAATTTCTGATACATGCTACAACATAGATGATTTTTGAAAACATGCTAGGTGAAATAAGCCACACACACAAGTATGATTCTACTTAGGAGATACTTTATTCTAACCTCATAGAGATAGAGCCAGAGATGATGGGGGTAGGGGGATGAAGAGTTCTTTAATTAGTGGACGTAGTTTCAGTTTGGAAGAGTTCTATAAATGGTTAGTGGTGGTGGTTTCACAGCATCCTGAATGAACTTTATGCCATTGAAATGTACACTTTACAGTGGTTAAAATGGTAAATTTATGTATATTTTCTCACTTAGTTTTTAAAAATTTTTTTTTTCTTTCATCCTTCTGCAGCCCTGTTAGATGACTTAGATAAAGAACTGAACAACTACATTATGCGGTGTAGAGAATGGTATGGCTGGCATTTCCCTGAATTAGGAAAAATTATTTCAGATAATTTGACATACTGCAAGTGTTTACAGAAAGTTGGTGAGTAACTTTATCCTTTAAGGCATTGAAAACAGTGATTCATATAAATGTTCTGTATTTGACTTATAATGTTTTTGTTTTGTTTCATTTTTTTGTTTTCTTAAATATCCCAGAGGTTTTTTTGTTTGTTTGTTTGTTTTGTTTGTTTGTTTTGGTCTTTTTGCTATTTCTTGGGCCGCTCCCGCGGCACATGGAGATTCCCAGGCTAGGGGTCCAATCGGAGCTGTAGCCACCAGCCTACGCCAGAGTCACAGCAACACCAGATCCGAGCCGCGTCTGCAACCTACACCACAGCTCACGGCAGCGCCGGATCGTTAACCCACTGAGCAAGGGCAGGGACCGAACCCGCAACCTCATGGTTCCTAGTCTGGATTCGTTAACCACTGCGCCACGTCGGGAACTCCCCAGAGTTTTTTATGTCTTGTATGTTTTGGGAGTGTAGCCATATTAATACTTGTTAGATATCAGAAACAAAATTAACTTTGACTTTCATTTCAATGGCCTGTACAACAGAGAACACAATTCTCTAATTTGATTTTTCCTGAATTGGTGAATGTGTCTCAGTGAAACTGCCATTAATAGGGACAACTGTGGACTAGGGGTAACCCTGAAATACATTACTAATGACAAATATTAAAAATAGTATTGCTATGTACACTGTTAATGTTATGTTGTGTACTATTAGTATAGTAATACTATTAGCAGAGGAACCTGAGGGTTGTTAACAAATTGGAAGTCCTATTTCATGTGTATTATCTCTAGTTTTTGGAGGGAGGTAGTGGGGACAGGTGTTGATCTCTAAAAATCAAACCCTTTTTTTTTCTTTTTTTGGGGGGGGGGGGCCACACCCGCAGCATATGGAGATTCCCTAGCTAGGAGTCTAATAGAAGCTACAGCTGCCAGGCTATACCACAGCCACTGCAATGCCAAATCCGAACTGCATCTGTGACCTACACCACTGCTCACAGCAAGGCCAGACCCTTAACCCACTGAGTGAGGCCAGGGATCAAACCTGCAACCTCACGGTTCCTAGTCGGATTCGTTTCCACTGCGCCACAACGGCAACTCCCTAAAATCAAACCTTTATATGAGGAAAATTACTAGGTCAGACTTCTTCACTTTTTGTTTCACTTAGGCTTCCTTTTCATTGGCATCTCTACTTTTTCTTTTGATTATTTGGTGGATTTTATGTAATTTATTGAAGAGTGATTCTCCCTCATCCTCTACAAACATTCCATAGGCGATAGGAAGAATTATGCCTCAGCCAAACTTTCTGAATTACTACCAGAGGAAGTTGAAGCAGAAGTGAAGGCAGCTGCAGAGATATCTATGGGAACAGAGGTTTCAGAAGAAGATATTTGCAACATTCTGCATCTCTGCACTCAGGTAACCTATACACATAGAAAAACTAGTTGACATGGTACCAGCTCTGTAATTTCTGATGGCAATGATGATTTTGAAATTTATTGTTCACCTGAGAAATAAATATGAGGGTGTTCAGTCACTACCTCATCTGATGCCATCTTCATTTATATACTTAGGGAAATATACTAAAGTTAAAAGCGTACTATCTGATTTATTTGTATTGTTAGCATTATCTGAATCATAAATCTATTAAGAAGGCAGAGAAGTATAGTTTTGAGTTATTTACTTCTTTTATCTTTATACCTTGTAGAGGTTTTTTGGTTGATACCTCATGTAAAAATATCTGTACAGGAATCACAGAGGATAACAAATGTCTGGCTTCTTGGAGGGTTTTGTTGTTTTAAACAAAATCTCTCATTGCTGTGGTTCTGGGTGCAGCTGTGGTGTGGAACAACGTTGTACCATGGGTGTGGTGAAAACAGTAAATAACAATAACATTGAACAACATTATATTTAGGCAGTGTTTTAGGTTGTTTATATACATTATCTAATAAAATCTTTACAAATAGCCCATTTATAGGAAATTGAAGTAAGAAATGGCTAATTTTCTCAGGGTTGCACAACTATCATAATTTGGATTTTCTCCTGCTCTTAAATTAGTTATGACTTACTCATTTTGTTCCCTACACTAGGTGATTGAAATCTCTGAATATAGAACCCAGCTCTACGAATATCTGCAAAATCGAATGATGGCCATTGCACCCAATGTTACAGTCATGGTTGGGGAATTAGTTGGAGCACGGCTTATTGCTCATGCAGGTGATGATTTTAATGTAATTTGTAAACATGGGTACTGAGAGACGAGTTGAAAGTCATTTCGGATAATAATAAGTAGATGTAAATGGCATGTGTGAGGACTAAGGACCAGGTGTTCAATGATGATTTTTATTTGTATGCCTGATTTCCTTTTGGATAATGAAGGCATCTTTAGTCACTACCTCTTCTGAGACACTTGTGGTCCATTGTCAAAAAGTTTGTTATAGCCGAAGTTGACAAGGTGTTTGCTATAGTGGCCATAATACTTAGATTATAGATCTTTTGTTTAATAGATGGAACTTTCAGATACTTGGAAGTATATTCCTAGTAACTGCTGTTTTTCTTTTGAAGGTTCTCTTTTGAATTTAGCCAAACATGCAGCTTCTACAGTCCAGATTCTTGGAGCAGAAAAGGCACTCTTCAGAGCCCTCAAGTCTAGACGAGATACCCCTAAGTATGGTCTCATTTATCATGCTTCACTTGTAGGCCAGACAAGTCCCAAACACAAAGGAAAGGTGAGTTAAAATAGTTTTCCTGGGATAGGCCTCCCCCCCCACCCCCGGCCCCAAAACCATTTTCCTTCTCTTACTCTATAGTAGTCAGTAAATCTTTCTAGTCTTTCTTTTTCATTAAATAGAGAACGGTATACACTTTAAATAAAAACTTGTGGTGAGTTTCCTTTTCGGTTCAGTGGTAACAAACCTGACTAGTAACCATGAAGATGCAGGTTTGATCCCTGGCCCTGCTCAGGAGGTTAAGGATCCAGTGTTGCTATAAGCTATGGTGTAGCTTGCAGACGAGGCTCAGATCCTGTGTTGCTGTGGCCGTAGTGTAGGCCAACAGCTGCAGCTCCAATTTGACACCTAGCCTGGGCAAGTGCAGCCCTAAAAAGCAATGGGGAAAAAAAAGAACACCTTGTACAGTGAAAGAAAAGGTTAGAAGAAAGTATTACTGTATTCCTGTATTCCTGTTTTTCTAGACTACCCTTTGAGGGTGGTGGCACATCAAAAGTTTTCTGTGTGGCAAGAAAACAATTTAACATCAACATTTATGAGCTCTGACAGATACATACACTGTTCTAAAAAATTTAGAGGAATTTTGGAGTTCTGTCGTGGCACAGCAGTTAATAAATCCAACTAGGAACCATGAGGTTTGATCCCTGGCCTAGCTCAGTAGGTTAAGGATCCATCATTGCCCTAAGCTATGGTGTTGGTCGTAGATGTGGCTCGGATTTGGCATGGCTGTAACTGTGGTGTAGGCCAGTAGCTATAGCTCTGATTCAACCCCTAGCCTGGGACACTCCATATGCTTCAGATTCGGCCTAAAAAAGCAAAAAACAAAAACAAAAAAAACTTAAAGAGGACTTTAGTGAATTCTTTTAATAGCTCTATGAATTGTAGATTTCTCTGTTTCACAGAGGTAGAAACTGAGGCTTAAACAATTAAGTACTTTCAAGCTCTTTGTAGGATATATAGTTTAAAAGACACTCAAATTTCATGAAATTCAGAGCAGAGGGATGGGTAAAGTAAAAGGTTTGGTAAAATCAAATGTTAATTAGCTTGGAAGGGGGCTATACTTACTCTAGATGACCTCATGGTGTAGAACTAATACCAGGTATCGAAAACTATGGAACACAGAAGAATAATTTGAGTTAGTTTTAGACCTGAGCTATTGAAGATCTTTCTATCCACCAAAATGGTGGTGGTTATGTACAGAGCCAGTTAGCCATTATATTGTGGCAAAGGTTCAAACAGGAGATAGGTGGCTTGGAGTTCTCTGGTGGTAGAGCAGGTTAAAGATCTGGCATTGTCATTGCAGCAGCTTGGGTTGGTCACTGGCCTGAGAACTTCCACATGCCGTGGGCACGACCAAAACAAACAAAAAAACCTGCTAAAGTGAATTATATAGTTAATGATTTGCTATAATGTTCTCATGAATAAGTTACCAATAGAATTTTTACATGTCAGCTTGGAACATAGTTTGAATACCTCTGACTTTGCATTCTCTGACAGATTTCTCGAATGCTGGCAGCCAAAACTGTTTTGGCAATCCGGTATGATGCATTTGGAGAAGATTCCAGTTCTGCAATGGGAGTTGAGAACAGAGCAAAATTAGAGGCCAGGTTGAGAACCTTGGAAGATAGAGGGGTAAGAATCACATCCTACATATTGCCGAAGTTTTACCAGTCAAAACTTAATAAATCACGGAGTTTCTGTCATGGCGCAGCAGAAACGAATCCAACTAGGAACCATGAAGTCGCAGGTTCTATCCCTGTCCTCACTCAGTGAGTTAAGGATCTGGCATAGATCGCAGACTTGGCTTGATCCTGCATTGCTGTGGCTGTGGCGTAGGCCGGCAGCTGTAGCTCCCATTGGACCCTTAGCCTAGGAACCTCCGTGTGCCATGGATGAGGCCCTAAAAAGCAAAATCAAAAAAGTTAATAAATCATGAGTGATTTATGTAATTTTTCATTTCACCAGCTAAACCGTTTTACTTTATGATTAGGGAAATTGTAAACAGCAGGCACAAAAGAATGTACAGTTTCCCTAACATATACTAAGAATTGGCCTGCTAGAGTGTATATATGACAAAGAGATTATGCCTTAGAAAACTTAATAATTTTTCTTTTCTTAGATAAGGAAAATAAGTGGAACAGGAAAGGCATTAGCAAAAGCTGAAAAATACGAACATAAAAGGTGAGTGCATTTTGGGTACACAGTTTTTGCTTTATGTAAATGTTAATTGTTGACAGCACTTTTTTTTTTAACTTTTAGCAAGTCAACATCCCTCTAATTTTTTTCTTTACTTTTTTTCATATTCACTTATAGTTTTTAATCACATTTTCACATTGTTAGAAAAGAATCGTCTAAAAGTGGCTAAGAGACATAAGTATTCAGACCTCACTGTGAAATTACAAAAAATATTTGTGGCGAGAGGTGTTTCTGTTATTACAATGAGATAATGTTCAATGCTGATGGGGCTGTAATGATGGAATACGGAAATCAGTTTAACAGTATGTGTCAGGAGCCTTAAAAACATTTGTAATCGGATTTTAGGAGTCTTAGAATTCTTTAGTGAAATCTTGTAAGGGGTGGGGGGAGTTCCCATCCTGGCGCAGCGGAAACTGAATCTGACTAGGAACTGTGAGATTACAGGTTCAATCCCTGGCATTGCTCAGTGGGTTAAGGATCCGGCATTGCCATGAGCAGTGGTTTGGTCGCAGATGCGCCTCAGAACCCGAGTCACTGTGGCGTTAGGCCAGTGGCTACAGCTCCTATTCAGCCCCTAGCCTGGGAACCTCCATATGCCGTTGGTGCGGCCCTAAAAAGCAAAAAGACCAAAAAAAAAAATCTTGTAAGTGGGCAGGGAGAGCAATATGTAGTAACGTCTCATTATGAATAACTGTTTATATGCTTTAGTATACACATTTGTAAAAATTGTTTTTCTTTATTCTGATAAGCAATCAAATGTATTCAGTTATATGGACATTAATTAACATTTACTTGTGTATTTTGTGTATTTGCTAAATTCTCTACAGTGACCATATATTTTATAATTTTTAAAATTTTGGTTTAGTTGAAAAACGTGAATATTGTTTTGGGGGGGCTGTTTGTTTTAAATAGGAAGTCAAAAGTTAATAAGATGTATGTGGGAGAGACCCAAGAGAACCAAGTCACTCCTTTGTTTCTTAAATTATAAATGTTTTTAACCTATAAAAGTTAAATGTAGCCATGAAGCTACAATTTTAATAGAACATTCCTTAGCTTGTTTTGAACAATTTTCTAATGTTCCCAGGCCATTATACTTATGACATTAAACACGTGCTTAAAGCACCAATTATGAGATTTAGTTCACATTTTTGGCAATCAGATCTTTAATTGTTTTCTTTCTACTCCATTAGAACAAAAGCAAACATTTGGGTTTTAGGGAATCTTTATTCCTGTGTAACCCTTCTTATTCCTCTGCCGCCTGGAAACTTGTAATGAAGTTGAATTGCCCAGTGTTCTAAAACTTCACGGATAGGTTCATTTTTCACCTTCTAGTATAAAACATTTGGTGTAAAGATATGTCCTCCATTTTCTCCCATGCTGATTGAATATTTATTTTTCTGTACTGTAGTCACTACGTTGATTACACAGTCAAAATTCATTCAGCTCACATTGTCTTCTGGATATATTTTGGCCATGCCCAAGGCATGAGGAAGTTCCCAGGCCAGGGGTCAAACCCACGCCATAGCAGCGACCTAAGCTGCTGCAGTGACAACACCGGATACTGAGCCACAGGAAAACTCCTTTCCTTAGGGGGGAGAGGGGGTCATCATTTGAAGTGTGATTTAACTTCTGGAGATTTTTCACTTTATAAGCTACCCTAAAGCCACTTTAATGAAACATAGGCTTTTGTAAGTATTACCCAGTGGTGTTTCTTTAAATCTCTTTAGAATTTTTTTTTTTCACATTTTTTAAAAGTTTAAGATTTCCCATTACGGCTCAGCAGTAATGAACCTGGCTATTCATGAGGATGTGGGTTCGACCCCTGGCCTTGCTCAGTGGATTAAGGACCTGGTGTTGCAGTGAGCTGTGGTGTAGGCCACAGCTTTTGGGTCCCTCGTTGTTGTGGCTATGGTGTAGGCCAGCAGCTGCAGCTCCGATTTGACCTCTACCCTGGGATCTTCATATGCCATGGGTGTGGCTCTAAAGACAAAAAAAATAAAGGTAGTTGATTTACGGATGTTTGTAGAGATTTTCTAAAATTCTGTGGCTCTTTCAGTGAGGTGAAGACTTATGATCCTTCTGGTGACTCCACACTGCCAACCTTTTCTAAAAAACGCAGGATTGAACAGGTAGACAAAGAGGATGAAGTTATTGAAAAGAAGGCCAAAAAAGCCAAGGTTAAAATTAAAGGTTCGTTTCAATTTTTTAATGTTATTTACACTCTTGATCCCTGAGAAGCACAGACTTTAGGAGTTCCCATCGTGGCCCAGTGGTTGACTAATCCAACTGGGAACCATGAGGTTGCGGGTTCGATCCCTGGCCTTGCTCAGTGGGTTGGGGATTTGGCGTTGCTGTGAGCTGTGGTATAGGTCACAGATGGGGCTTGGACCCCCCCATTGCTGTGGCTCTGGCGTAGGCTGGCGGCTACAGCTCCAGTTAAACCCCTAGCCTGGGAACCTCCATATGCCATGGGAGCAGCCCTAGAAAAGGCAAAGAGACAAAAAAAAAAAAAAAAAAGGCAGCAGCACAGACTTTTAAGTCCTGCAGAAATACACACTATTGAACTTCATTGTGCAACCACCCATATTAAAAACTAATGGCATTTTAGTAAGCCATCACGTTCTCTGGGAATAGTTAGAATATTGTTAAATTTATCATGTTATACTAAATGTACCAAAACCTTACTTTCTATCATGTGAACCCCTTTGAGAATCAGCTTAAAATAGAAGGGGGAAAAAAGTATGTGGTTTCTAATTAGTTGCTCAAATATTTTTTATTATAGTTGACTATAAAATTGATGGAGCAGTTCTTCATTGTTTCTGTTACTTGAAAAGGACTAGAGTGATGATTGGGTAGCCTGCCATCTTCGTAGTAATATTTAATAGGTGCTCTTAACTGAATTAGGCTCTCTTATAGAGTTGATCAGTGAGTTCTCCCATATCACCTGCACCTGTGGTCTAGCAAGAGCTGCATTAAATCAGTAACTTATTTAATTTTTGGTTTCTAAATAGCTTAGTGGTCAAAAGTTGTACTATCAGGAGTTCCCAGTGTGGTATGATGGGATCAGTGGCATCTCTGCATTGCCAGGACTCAGGTTCAATCCCAGGCCTGGGACAGTGGGTTAAAGGCTCCAGCATCACCACACCTGTGGCATAGGTTGAAACTGGCTCAGATCTGATCCCTGGCCCAGGAATTCCATGTGCAGTAGTGTGGCCAAAAAAGAAAAAAGATGTATGATCAGCAAATGTGGACTCCTACCCTGAATAAAGAAAACATAAGCAAGTTATTTAATTCTTGTGTTTCTGTTCCCTCATTGAATAGTAAGGAGGTCCCTAAACCCCATTAGTAGTAGCATTTGAAACACCCAAGGGAGTTCCCATCGTGGTGCAGCGGAAACAAATCTGACTAGGAACCATGAGGTTGCGGGTTCTTAACCCACTGAGTGAGGCCAGGGAACAAACCCAAGTCCTCATGGCTATTAGGTTCGTTACCACTGAGCCATGACGGGAACTCCCTTGAGTCCTCATTCTAATGTGCCAAGCATTTATGCTAAGCATCCTGCATGTGTTAACCTCATTAAATGCAATGAGAAGACTAAATTTTATAAAGATCATGATGTTGAGTTTACAGAGGTTAAATGACTTACTAAGGGTCACATCAGGTGGAATAAAGCCAGGTCTCTTAACTCCAAACTCTTAATCATTTCCAATATAACTTACTAGTCCAAAAATGGTTTGGAGATCAGATGATTTGATTTGTTTTAATACCTGATTTCTTTATATATGTATGTGGTCATGAGAAATTTATTTTTGAGCTTTATATCATTTGTAAAGTTAGTAGAATTAGACTAGGTAGATATTTGAAGGACCTTGGCAGCTATAAAATTATATATATGTAAGACTCCCCAAGTGTTTGGAGAGAGAAAAGTCTGATGCAATATTAGTTGTTGTGCATTTACACTTACCTTATTCAGTTGAAGAAGAAGTAGTAGAAGAAGAAGTAGAAGAAGAAGGAGTACAAGTGGTTGAAGAACAGGAGACATCTGTAAAGAAGAAGAAGAAAAAGGACAAAAAGAAACACATTAAGGAAGAACTCCCTTCTGAGGAAGAACCATGCACCAGCACAGCAATTGCTGTATGTTTGTTTTTAATTACCTATACTGTAGTGCCACGGACAGGGTTTCCACATTTTAGTCTATTCTTTGTGGCCTAGAAATGAGCAGGGAGGGGTTTTTTAATGATTTTATTGAAGAGGAAATAGAAATAAAACAACGTTGTATTTTTATATATAATTTATAAAAAGCCATTTCCCAAACTTAGACTCTTAATTTGAAATGGGTTTTGGTTTGAAGAAGGAAGAGAATATCATTTGCTACAGATCACAAAGCTGATTTTTATGTTTTTATATTTTAGTCTTCCCCCAAAATTGTTTTAAGGGAAATAGAGTAGACCTGCTTTGCTTTTAAGAGGAAACGTTATTTTTAATCACCCATTCATTTACAGTTCTTTCAAAAGCATTCTTTTTTATTATTTTCAGAGTCCAGAGAAAAAGAAGAAAAAGAAAAAAAAGAAAATTAATGAGGACTAATGGAATGAATCATTCTTTCAAAAATTTCCTAATTGAACCACCTGTCCACATCATGCTTAAGATTCAGTCAGAAATAACATCAGAGATGCTCTCTAAAATATTTGATGGCAGGTTGGGTGAAACAGTGATTAATCATCAGTAGCATTTCATGCTTGTTTGTGTCTTGACACCACTTCAACTAAGAAATGACATTTTATGTCATTTCTTAGAATATTTGTTATATAAATAAAAATATTTTCTTTTTATTTTAAGGCAGTTTTGTGATTTCTGTATTTTAGGTAGAGAATATTTGGCCATTTCTGTATTTTATTTAGCATTTTGTGATTGTTATTTTGATAATTTTACCAGCAAAATGAAAGCTGTGAACCATTCATTTGAAACTTAGCCTTTTGTAAAGCAGTAATTAGAAACTCTGTAGTTGTGAAAAGTGCAAGGAAATGATTGTTAATCTATATCCTGATTTGTTTTGTTTCAGACATGTTGAGGCATGTGGAAGTTCCCAGGCCTGGGATCTAACCCATACCATAGCTATAACCAGAGCCACAGTGGTGACAGCGCCGAATACTTAACTTGCTGCCCCACAAGGGAGCTCCCTTGATTTGTTTTAAAGTAATCTAAAGTAGCTGCGTCCATGGCATATGGAAGTTCCCAGGTCCGGGATCATATCTGAGCTACAGCTGTCAGATTCTTAACCCCTCGCACCACACCAGGAACTCCTAAAGTGACTTTTTAAAAAAGACAATATAAAATGATTTTATAGTAAGGAATAAGGGTGAAACAAGATGAACCCAAAAAAAGTCAGTAGTGTTGAGGCTTATAAACTAGGACCAAGAACACCAAAGAGAAATCTTTCTTTCTAGAAGGTGGTATTTTAATAGGTGAATGGCAGCCTCGGCTGTCAGCCATCTAGTCATGATAGTCTCAAGTTTAATGGACTTTTATGTCTCGCATTTCTGTGTATGCCACAGGCATAGTGATTTAAAAAAAAAAAAAAAAACCTCAATAAATCATTCAGCAGTGGAGAAGCTAAAATGATGGTAAGCTTTGGAGTTTTACCTCTGCTTTTCATGTAATCTTGGGCAAGTCAGCAACTTTAGTTCCTCATTTGCAAATCAGAGATAATGGTAAGCTTTATTCCTCCTAACAGTGACTTGTAGAAAATAAGATAATATGAATTTTCAGAGATGAAAATACATTTCAAATATAGATATTTTAATTGAAGTAAATGCTACATAAAGTACATGTAGCCATCTCTAGAAAATTCTATAATGAAACATTATTTTTGCCTCTAGGAGAGTATTGTCATTTTGTATCACCCAGTAATACTCCAGACCCATCCTTGATTTGGGATGTAACAGACTTTATTACAACAAATTTTGATGAAAGTGGCCTGTTGACCTGATAGGACTATATAATCCAAAAACTTTATCTTAAGCAACATAGACCTTGAAAATACTAATTAATAAGCTTCTGGTTGTTTTGAGTAGTCTAGTGCTAATTAATAAGCCTTCTAGTCGTTTTGAGTAGTCCTGGGGAAAACCCAGATAAATCATAGCGCTATCAGCTTAAGTGCTAAAGTCCTGTTTAAAATACCAACTAAAAGGTAGATTCAACTTCTGACTCCATCTGCTGGGTCTTGAGTCTGCTTACTTATCCAAGCCTTGGCTAAGCTTTGTCCTCTGCCCAGAGCTTCAGCCTCAGAACACTATCTACAGTTCTGTCCTTGAAGAATTCCCTTAAATCCATTTGTTGCCTTTCTGAGATCATCTTTTAAAACATATCTGAAACTAGATTTCTCTGAGGATTGAGAGAATGTAAAGGGTTTTTTAAGGACATTAATTTCCTTCTGCATTCATTGAACATCTCCCCTCTTAATGTCTGCTCAGTGATGAGTGAATGACCCGTGGAGGAATTAACTAGGCTTTTGTCTTAAATGAAAGTAAAATTAAGAGTACATCTGGGAGTTCCCTTGTGCAGTGGGCTAGGGATCTGGCATTGTCACTACAGCAGCCCAGGTTTGATCCTTGGTCCAGAATTCCACATGCTGCGGGCACAGCCCCTCAAAAAAGAATGCTCTTTTTTTTTTTTTTTTTAATGTTTTAAGATCATTAAATCTATAGATTATTTTCTGTTTTAATTTTTTTCACCTGAAAACATTCCTTGCAGCAAGTATCAAATAGTGACTCTTCTGGAGTTTTTTACAGTTTTGATACTGGGTTTGGTTTTAAGGAGTAATTAGGAGTACAGTGGTCTCTTGAACAAGATGCATTTAAACTTCATAGGTCTTATTAGAGGGGAATTTTTTTCAGTGGTAAATAACTACAGTACACAGATGCAGAACTGGCAATGGCCAAGGCCAGCTGTAAAGTTACAGACCATTGTTCAAGGGTCCGCTAATTAGAACAGCAGTTCTCAAGTTTTGTGGGAATTAGAATCACCTGGAGAACTCTTAAAATGTAAATTTCTCACTTGGTAGATATAAGGCCCAAGAGTATGCATTTTGAGGAGTTTCTAGCTGACGATTTGTACACCTTTTTCTGCTGTACTAGGTGGACTCCCTTCTGTTTTGCTATTGCAAACTAGAATGTAACTGATGCCCAAGAAGTCCAGCTATTATCTCCTTAAAATGAGGACATCAGGCAGCAGCTACATGGCAAGTAGTCTGAGGAAGGCTGAGCATTTAATCTGGTCTGTGCTCCTTGTATGTATAGTATATTCCAAAACTTTTAAGTTTCTGAAAACAAAACACCAGATTTGAAACAGCACTCAACATTGCCAAAAGCATATTTGAAAGAAATAGCGAAAGTTTATGGACTAGTCTCAGATGTGTATTTCCTCAGTCTTACTTTGACTATAAACTTAAGATGCTAAATGGGTATTCATACCAGTCTCACCATTCTTTCATATGTCTACTGTTGTTTTTCTTTGGAGTGCTTCTAGGTTTTTTTGGGTTTTGTTTAATTCTATTACAAAGAGGCAGTGAATATCTTTGTACATTTATCTTCATGAACTTGTCTTTCTGTAGCATAAGTTTCTAGATGTAAAATTACTGTGTCAAAGGGAGGGATTAAGGTAAAATAGTGCCATTTTGCCTCAAATACTCTAGTGATATTTATTCCAACCAGTAGTGTTAAGAGAATGCTCCTCTTTCAGGAACTGTCTCACAAATTGTCTTTTTATTAGTATCTACTGCAACCTCTTGCTTGCTAACACAATTTTACACATAGTTGTTAAGGTGGTTTGTTTGTTTTTTGAAGGGTCACACCTGCGGCATATGGAGGTTCCCAGGCTAGGGGTCGAATCCGAGCTACAGCTGGCGGCCTACGCCAGAGCCACAGCAACACCAGATCTGAGCCTCGTCTGTGACCTACACCACAGCTCATGGCAATGCTGGATTGTTAACCCACGGAGTAAGGCCAGGGCTCGAACCCTCATCCTCATGGACACTAGTTGGGTTCTTAACCTGCTGAGCCACAATGGGAGTTCCACTTCTGTGGTTCTTAATTAGGGTCTGCTATTATTTAATGGAAAATATGAAGTAGTAAGCCTAAAATGGTAATGAAGCACTTACTACATCTCAGGTGCTATTAACTTAGTCTAACAACCCTTTCTAACACTATTATGTATACTGTTAGGCCCACTTTAACACTGAGATGCACACAGAGGTTAAGGAACTTAGTGCCATTCCAATGATTAGGAATGCCTCTATAATGCTAATGCTCTATGGTTATGAAAAGCGCAAGCTACTCAGTGTCCAAAGATTCTCTTAATAGCCTGAAGATAATTGGAATCTTACTGAAATATGTGGCAATTGGTGTATAGATGTTTTTTCTTCTGTATGCTTGAAAATGATCATAATTAAAAGTTCTAAGCAATAGCATGCTATTTATTTTGCTTTAGTTTCTACGTTCTTTATTTCTGAAACTTTTCAGCATTGCTGGTCTGTGAGCATTTGGGGAAACCCACTGTGAGCCAGGCCTTTGTTAAATGGATGACCAGGAAAACTCAAGGAGACAAGATTCAGCAGCTGCTGCCCTTAGGGAGTTTACAGAGTGAATTTCAAACCTCATAGCCTCCTGGGATGGTCTAGTTCCCTTTCAGAATCCTTTGTGTTTTGAGGAACAGGGAATGCAGGGAAGCAACAAGTAGAGCTCTCAACGTTGAGAAATACAGAAATTATGAAGAAAAAGCTGCAGGGGAGATGAGTTTATGGGAGAGAAATCATCCCCTTCCCTTTCTCTACTAAGCACAAGGTCTGCACACTGAGGAAAGTAGAGAACTGCAGAAAAAACAGCAGAGACCTACCCCTTGGCAGTAAAAAGAACTGTAAGTATAGCTGCATCCCATTGTATCCCACATCCTCACCCTAAAACTGCTCTTCAACTGCCCTTGAGCCTTGGCGATTTGGTGCTTGGGAGAGCAGTGCTGTGGCATAGAGGTATAGGGAAGCTTTCTCGTGGGTTCTTGGGGCCTCAAAACTCCTACCTTGCTAACCTGAGCCAAGAAGCAGAGAATGCCTTGGTTTAATAGCAAGCGTAAATGTTACATGTGCCTGACTCGGAAAAGAATTGGTCAGACAACAAGTGCATCTATTTATATCTTATAATCTGCTGGGCCAGCAACATGCTAATAACCAACTGGGTATGATGGAGAGGCCACAAGCTGACTGTCAAAATGGGAAGATCACTGCACTAGTGGTCAGAGAAAATAATACACATGAAAGTGCTGCCTAAGCCAAAAAGTACTGTATATAGTATCTTTCCTGTTAGGACGAGCTGGTTTCACCATTGACTAGTTCATGTCCTTGGACTAGTGAACCTGTGCCCTCTCAGAGCTTCAGTTTCTTTATAATGTGGAAATAATAGTTCTTGGCTTATCTTATCTGTTGTAGGATTCTTAGAAACTCAGATGAGATAGTTTATACAAAAATACCTTGTCAGCTGAATAAATGTAAAGTATCATTACTCAAGATCTATTCTACCTAGAATGGGTAAGTGGTATTCCAGAAAGAAGTCAGTGGAAGGGATTAGGGAAACTTTTACTGCAGCCACCAGCCAGTCATTTACCATTTATGTTTTCTTTCTGAGCACACAGCTTGACTGTATACCATCTTGGCATTTGGATGTGGCCATGTAACTGAGATCAGTCAATGGAATGTTAATAATATACATCACTTGGAGGCCTGGCCCCTGAAAATACTCCATCGCACTCTTCGATGCCTTATTTTCCCCCCCCAACACCCTGCTGGCTTAATGCAACCATGGTAACCTCAGGAGCCAAGTGTTAAGATAGAAAAGCTACCAAGTAAAAGAAACCCCTGGTTTGGGGAACAACTATGCACTGATCTGGAACTTCCATTTTGAACTTGGGAAGAAATAAACTCTCATTACGTTTGGGTCCTTATATTGGCTTGAACCATATGAAATTCCAGTGTTTGCCTATTTTATCTATAAAAAATAATTCCATGATTTAAACTTAGAAGATATTCTGGTTTGTTTCAGCAGCTAATGCAGCCTTAATACACCTTCTTAAAGGAAGTTTGTTTTTGTTTTTGTTTCTTTATTAAGGGCCGTATCCATGGCATATGGAGGTTCCCAGGCTAGGAGTGGAATCGGAGTTGTAGCCAATGGCCTACACCACAGCCACAGCAATGCCAGATCCGAGCCACCTCTGCAACCTACACCACAGCTCACAGCAATGCTGGATCCTTAACCCACTGATCAAGGCCAGGGATCAAACCTGCATCCTCATGGATACCAGTCATATTCATTTCCACTGAGCCACAACTGGAACTCAAAATTTTTAATTTTTTTGATCTTTTATAATAAATTGAAGTATTAATTTATAATGTTATGTTTCAAGTGTACAGCAAAGTGATTCATTTTTGTATATAAATATAATTCCTTTTCAGATGCTTTTCCATTTTAGATTATCATATTAAATACAGTTCCCTGTACTACACAGTATGTCCTTTGGTTTTTTTGGGGTTTAGGGGCTTTGGGGGATAGGTTGTGCCCACAACATGTGGAATTTCCAGCCAGGAATGGGATTTGCACCACAGCAGTGACCACGCCACATCTTCAACCTGCTGCAGCATGATGGAACTCAGAGAAAGTCTTTTTAAAAGCCACTTTTACAAAGGTGAGAGAGGAAATTGGGGTCAGAGATAGTAAACAGCCTGCTTTTAATTCAGATTGGGGTGTAAATATATTTGATTTGTTCCACAAAATGTTAGTCCACATCGTTTTAAAAAGTTGAATTGATTGCTGAATCAAAAATGTCTAATTGTCATGCAAACAAAATATTTTATCTTTGTCATTTGTTTTTTCACTTTAAAAATCAACATAGCAGGAGTTCCCGTTGTGGCGAAGTGGTTAATGAATCCGACTAGGAACCATGAGGTTGCAGGTTCGGTCCCTGCCCTTGCTCAGTGGGTTAACGATCCGGCGTTGCCATGAGCTGTGGTGTAGGTTGCAGACGCGGCTCGGATCCCGCATTGCTGTGGCTCTGGCGTAGGCCGATGGCTACAGCTCTGATTCAACCCCTAGCCTGAGAACCTCCATATGCCGCGGGTGCGGCCCAAGAAAGCAACAACAACAACAAAAAAAGACAAAAAACAAAAAACAAAACAAAAAAAATCAACATAGCAAAGAAAAATCCTAAAATCAAACTAAACAAGGCCAAAAGAACAAAACTTTAATAAACAAAGATTAAACTGTTTAGGACTTAAAAGAGAGAAATTTGTAATAATACAGTGCAGAGTTCTTTCTAAAATTTAGGAAATTCAGAAAACAAAAAGGAAAAGATTGATAAAATTGACCACATAAAAACTTGTATGGCAGAAATAGTGTAAAATAGTTAAAACTATGACAAGGCAATGGTTTCATTAATATATAAAGAAGTTAAGTTAATAAGAAAAAGATGAAAATTACAAATAACAATCCTAGAAAGAGTGTATAAGTGATCAATAAACATAGGAGTTCCCATGTGGCTCAGCAGGTTAAGTCTCTGGCATTGTTTCTGCTCTGGTGCAGGTTCAGTCCCTGGGCTAGCCTAGAAACTTCCATATGCTGCAGGTGCTGCCAAAATAAATAAATGAAAAATAAACACAAGAGGAGTTACACCCTATCAAATTATCCAATTAAATAATAATAGCATTACCGGAGTTGACCAGAATCTAGTAAAATTGACCTACACTGTAGGTAAGAGTATAAACTGGTTTGGAGGGCATTTCCCTAACAGCTTTTAACAGTGCTAATCGGAAGTTCCCACTGTGATGCAACAGAAAGAAATGAGGACTCAGGATCCATCCCTGGCCTCACTCAGTGGGTTGGGGATACAACGTTGCCATGAGCTTTGGTGTAGTTCACAAATGCACCTCAGATCCTGTGCAGTTGTGACTGTGGTGTAGGCCTGCAGCTCCAATTCCATCCCTAGCCTGGGAATTTCCATATGCCACAGGTGGGGCCCTAAAAAGACAAAAATAAAAGTGCTAATCAAGCAAAGATCCCGCTAGTTAAATGCACAAATACAGTCACAAAGGTCACTAAGATGTAGGTATGAGGATGTATATTAATTACAGCATTGTTGGTAACAGTAATACAAACCAGAAACAACCACAATATCCCACTAATAGAGGCCAGTAAATAACCTTTGTCCAAAAACTGCAGCCATTAAAATATAGAAAAATCCCCTAGACAGACACACTATTTCGTTGAAAAAGCAAAATACAGAAGCGTGAAACCATTTATGTAAAAATTTTAAAAGGATATGTACATAACTTTTTTCTTTATTTCCCTGGGACCCATATACAAGAAACTTAACAGTTGTCACCTTTGGAGACAGGGATTGGAAATTTGGGGATCAGAGGGTAGGGAGAAAGATTTTTGCTTTCCATTCATTTCTGTATTGTTTCATTTTATAAAAACTGTGCCTGTGTTATTTTTCACATAGATTATTTTCATTTTGAATGTAAAATAAACAAAGCTATAGTCCAAAACTACCAAAAAAGTTTTATCTAAAGCTATGATACCAGCTATTTGTTTTGTTGTTTATTTATTTATTTTGTCTTTTTGTATTTTTCTGGGGCCGCACCCACAGCATATGGATGTTCCCAGGCTAGGGGTCTAATCGGAGCTGTAGCTGCCGGCCTACACCAGAGCCACAGCAACTCGGGATCCGAGCCGCATCTGCAACCTACACCACAGCTCACGCCAATGCTGGATCCTTAACCCCCGAGCAAGGGGCAGGGATCGAACCCGAAACCTCATGGTTCCTAGTCAGATTTTTTAACCATGAGCCACCACGGGAACTCCTGTTTTGTTGTTTATTGATTTAGTTTTTTCCTGCAGAGATCAGGAGGGCTATGCATTTTTTTTTTTTTTGTAAGCTTTGGTTTCACATAATCTCCAAGACTTCTTTTTTTCTTTTTTTTTCTTTCTTTTTTTTTTTTGGTCTTTTTGTATTTTAGGACTGAACCCACAGCATACAGAGGTTCCCAGTCTAGGGGTCCAATTGGATCTATAGCCACTGGCCTACACCACAGCCACAGCAACGCCAGATACTTAACCCAATGAGCGTGACCAGGAATTGAACTCGCAACTTCATGGTTCCTAGTCGGGTTCGCTAACCACTGAGCCACGATGGGAACTCCTCCAAGCCTTTTCAAATAAAGAACAATGTGGAGAATGCAAAGTATGAATGAACAAATTATGTGTTTCATCAGTTTACCACTCATGCCCTCCCTTAGTCCCCAGTTACTAACTAGTTTATACCTTAGGCTGAGAAATCACTCTATGGTTTTGAGGGTATTAAGGTCTCATCCCCATTTTATAGCAGAAGAACTAATATCACAGGAGAGCTATGGTGACAGGATTACAACTCCAGTTTCCACCTGTTTAGTAAATGAGAGAAACCTAATGTCTGTGAACAATTAGACTGGGGACCAAAGAGTTGTAGTATGTGTAAAAGTTAAGGCAGGAGTTCTTATGGCATAGTGGGAACAAATCCAACTAGGAACATGAGGTTGTGGGTTCGATCCCTGGCCTCGCTCAGTGGGTTAAGGATCTGGTGTTTCCGTGAGCTGTGGTGTAGGTCACAGAAGCGGCTTGGATCTGGCATTGCTGTGGCTGTGGTGCAGCCTGGTAGCTGTAACTATGATTAGATCCCTAGCCTGGGAATCTCCATATACCTCGGGTACGGCCCTAAAAAGCAAAAAAAAAAGTTAAGGTAGATGATCTGATTTGATCCTCAATGATATGTAATAATTTAAAAGAAAGCACAAGTAGATGTTGAGATTTGCTATTCACTCTCTACGTGTTCTAAATGTGCTTTTCTTTCTCTTGGTCTTAGAGCTTTCCTCCATTACTCATCAGTTCTTAGGATTGCATTTTCTTTCCTCTTCCCAAATCACAGATGTTTTCCCACCCTGTGAAATGTAGTGACTGGCTAGCCAGAGCATTACCGCAATTGTGTTTTTCTGAAGGAAATCCTTTTTTTAACTGCCAGGAATTTCAGGCTCCAAACTGGGGGGGAAAAGGGGAGGATTTTTGGCATACCACCAGGTAATTGCCTTCTTTTCCCTTTAGCCATCTGAAGGCGACTGGCTGGAGCCCAAGGATAAAACCACAGCCTCCAAGGGCTGCTGGAAGGGACAGACTTTCAGGAATCCTGGGAGGTTAAGACCAGTCATTTCCCTCCCTACAGACAGGACCTCTTTAAACCACAGCCTAGCCTAACTTTAATGCCTTCCAAAAGGAGAAATTGTATAAACTTCGTCGATCACATGTCCAGTGTTAAAAACAGTATCATAAAACCTTTTCTTTCATTTAAATCAAAGTTTGGCAAACTTTTTCTGCAAAGGATCAGTAAATAAATATTTGAGCATTCACAGACCATTTGCTTCTATTGCACCCATTTAACTTCTGGAATGTAAAAACAGCCATACACAATATCTAAACAAATGAGCTTGGCTATGTTCTAATAGAACATTATGGACACATGGCACAGGGGGTTAAGGATCCAGCATTTTCTCTGCAGCAGCTCAGGTCACTGCAGTGACGAGGATTAGATCACTGGTCTGAGAACTTATGGCATAGCTTGAAAAAAAATGTGTGTTTCTGTGTGTGTGTGTGTATATATATATATATATATATATGTATATATAATGTTCTATAGCCAAGAGTTTAAAAGTTACTCATCTAACTAGAATCTCCGTTTTGCAACATCAGCCCCTTTTCTTCTGCTCTTTCCTCAAAATGAACAGTTTTGTTATTTAGCTCATTTTAAGGGCCTCTCAAATAATCAACAATTCAAAGAAATTCAGTAAGCCTTATTTTTTTCTATCCCCTCCAAAGAGAAGTGATCCTGTGTTGATCCCCTTAGTAGTAACTCTAATGCTTCTCAAGACGGGAAAATGAAAACACATTAGGACCCTGAGCGTTGGAACCTATTTATCTCCCCAGGCTTATCTCCTCTCATTCTCTTCTTTGATCACAGCCTTTCAGTCACAAGGATCCCTGAGGACTTAAAGTTCATTCGGGCCCCAGGGCCCCTAGGACTTCTGGTTTCCACCCTCTGAAATGCTCCAACACACCAGGCCTCTTTCAGCTGATAGTACACACATTTCCTATTCAAAGAGCCTTCCCCAACCACCTTTCTAACATTTCTCTCATTCCTCTACTCAGAACTTTTCAGGATCTCAGTTATTTATTTACTCATCCATGTCTGCCTCCTCCAGTAGACTGTAAATTCCCCAAGAGCAAGATCCATTTCATCTGTGCATCACCCTCTCTCCTGCAGTATAATTCGGGAGGACATGCTCAAGAAATAGTTTTTGAATGAATAAATGAACAAACAAGGAAGGAGATTGTGGCCAGAGAGCACATTAGTGAAGGAAGTGGAGCAGTGAGGATGACAAGGCCCGGCTGTAAAAGCGGGTGGGCGTCCCTGAAGGGCAGTGGACACAGCTCTTTGAATGACGAATGAAGAGGGGGATGTCTGTAAGTACGGAACAATGATGGGGTTGGCAGAAGACAATTTCTACTGTTTCCCTATTTCCCTCCCTTCTCTGGAAGCTGGAAAAGGAGCTGCCAGGGATTAAGGCATTTGCTTCTACTCATCCTTATAGCTGCATTTGAATCTTTGCAGCCCTCCTGAAATATAGAAGCTGGAAAACAGCCCAGCAGAGTCAAAATCCTGATTTTGATTCATAAACATGTTATAAAAAAAAAAATGCAAAGAAAAAGAAATTGTGGTTATGACCTAACCATAGTCAAGAAATCTCTTTGGCTTCCATTGGTTTGGTATTAATGGAAGTCTTTTATGTTCAGAACTTTGTGCTTGTGAGGCCAAGCGGAGGAAGGGAAAATGCAGACAGCTCCGTCTGCATAATCACCCCCTGCTGGCCCTCCCCAGGTTCAGTGCTCACCCCCTGGTTCTCAGAGGCCCCAGGCTAGCATGAGAAATCAGTGGGAAAATGTTCCTTTAGATGTCAAATCCACAGCTTCTACCAGAAAACAAGGACAGATGAATAAAGCCTCAGGCAAGGACAAGCAGGCCCTTATGTTGCCTATGTGAACATTCTAAAAATGTCCTCATAAATGCTTAGCCCGGAGTTCCTAGACCAAAAGCTAATACGTTCTGCCCTAAAACACAGTTTAGAAAATGAAGGGATCCTTCCTCAGTGTACCTCACCCTCATCCTCATGAAGTAGGACCCTGTTGGAGAGGTGATACAGAGGGAATAATTAAAGTGTATTTTGCCATCTGTGGCTCCCTCCAAAAAAATGACCTTTTCTATAAAAAATTATTTAGGCATTCCTGTTGTGGTTCAGTGGGTTATGAATCCAGCAGGTATCAATGAGGATGCAGGTTCAATCCCTAGCCCCGCTTACTGGGCTAATGACCCAGCATCACCATGAACTGTGGTATAGGATGAAGACACGGCTCGGATCCTGCGTGGCTGTGGCTGTGGTGTAGGCTGGCAGCTATAGCTCCAATTTGACTCCTAGCCTGGGAACTTTCATATGCCACACCTGCAGCCCTAAAAAGCAAAAAATAATAAAAATAAAAAAGTTTTTAAATAAAAGTTTTAAATTTGAAATAATTTTAGATTTACAGAAAAGTTAAAACAATAATACAGAGTGCCCTTTGACCCCTCATCCAGTTTCTCCTGGTTTGTTTTTTCTTTTTTGGTGTTTTGTCTTTTAAGGGCCACACCAGCAGCATGTAGAGGTTCCCAGGCTAGGGGTCTAATCGGAGCTACAGCTGCCAGTCTACACCACAGCCACAGCAACACCAGATCCAAGCTGCATCTTCGACCTACACCACACCTCACCACAGCGCCAGATCCTTAACCCACTGAGTGAGGCCAGGGATCGAACCTGCAACCTCATGGTTCCTAGTTGGATTCATTTCCGCCACGCCACGATGGGAACTCCATTTCTCCTGTTCTTAATGTCTTATGTTACTATAGGACCTTTAACTAAGGGTCTAACTTTGGTCCACTACTATTAACTAAACAGCCCACTTTATTTAGACTTTCACTAGTTTTTCTGTTCCAGATTCCATCCAGGGTATCACACTACATTTCATCATCATCATGTCTCTTTAGGCTCTTCTGGGCTATGACGGTTTCTCAGATGTTCCTTGTTTCTTGATGACCTTGACAGTTTTGTGGAGTACTGGTCAGATATTTTGTAGACTGTCTCTCAGGTTAGGTTTGTCTGGTTTTTTTTTTTTTTAATAAATCATGAATAGATTGGAGTTATGGGTTTTTGAAGGGAACAGCTCAGAGAAGAGGTACCCTTCTTATATCGGGGTAGATGACATTACATGACATCACTTGGTGCAATTAAGCTTCATCACTAGGTTAAGGCAGAATTTGCTGAGGTTTCTCCACTATAAAGTTACTTTTTCCTCTCTTACTGTAATCTCTTCATTGGAAGCAAATCACTAAATCTGTCCTACTCTCAAGAAGATGGAGGAGGAATGGGATAGCAAAGGGGTAGAGTCTCAGTTTACTTCCTGGTGATTTAATACATGTATTAAGTGGAATTCTGTCAGGAAGATTTGTTTCTTCTTCTGAATTAATCAATTCATGAATTCATTTACATCTGCATGGACTCATATATATTAATTTTTATTCTGAGTTATAATACAACACCACAGTATTAATTTTGTTCCTAAAATTGGTCTAGCTTTGCCTGTTTGGGGTTCTTTCAGCTTGTTCCTTGTGTCCCTTTTTGCTTGTTTGTATTTTTAGGGCCGCACCCATGGCAAATGGAAGTTCCCAGGCTAGGGGTCAAATTGGAGCTGCAGCTGCCAGCCTACACCGTAGCCACAGAAATGCAGGATCTGAGCCGAGTCTGAAACCTACACCACAGCTCACACCAATGCCAGATCCTTAGCCCATTGAGCAAGGCCAGGGATTGAACCCTCGTCCTCATGGGTACTAGTCGGGTTCATTACTGCTGAGCCACTACGGGAACGCTCTTTGTGTCCCTTTGACATGCTCCTGTTCTGGGTGTTGCAAAGCTGGTGCTGGCCCACTAATGAGTGGGACTGGATCCTGGGTCTCTGGCTGCAGGTCTTGGGATCCTGGAGCCGGTGCTGGCATGCTGGGCAGAGCCAGTTCATAACATGGCTGGCTGCAGGGTGTGGGTTGTCGTAGAGCTAGTGTAGGCCACCAATGGGTAGGACCAGGACCCAGGATCCCAAGTCTCAGGCTTCAGGGTGCTGGGGGTCCTGGAGTTAGTGCTGGCACACTGGTGTGTGGGGCAGGGTCCTGGGCCATCTGGTGGACAGGGATTGGGCCTCATAGAGGGTGTGGACCTAGAGGGACTTAAGACAGTAGGCCTACTAGTAGCTGGGGCTGTGTCTCTATCAGGGGGTACTTGTTTGGCGTGAGGTGTCCTGGTACTGGTGCAGAAAGGCTGGTGGCTAAGAACAGGTCTTGGTGCTGATAAACTAGATGGAGAATTCTAGAATAGAACTTACCAGCTCCAGCATCCACATGGTGGAATGAGTTCCCAAAAATGGTTGCCACTGGAGTCTATGTGCCCCAGGTGAGCTCCAGTTGCCTCCTGCCTCTCTGAGAGGCTCTCCAAGCAGGTGGGTCTGATCCAGGCCCCTGTCAAATGACGGCTTCTGCCCTGAGCCCTGGCGCGTCTGAGATTTTGTCTATACCCTTTAAGAGTGGAGTGGTTATTTCCCACAGCCCTCTGGCTCTCAGGAAAGTCAGCATTGCTGGCCTTCAAAGCCAAATGTGCTGGGGGCTTATCTTCCTGGCGTGGAGTCTAAAAAATAAAACAAGTGAACAAACGTAACAAAACAGAAATAGAGTTTTGGATACAGAGAACAAACAGGTGGTTGCCCAAAGGGAGAGGTTTGGGAAGAAGAAAGAAATAGGTGAGGGAGATTAGGAGGAAATAAATGCCACAGGTAAGACATGTACAGTGTGGGGAATATAGTCAATAACTATGTAATATCTTCACAAGGTGACAGGTCATAACCAGACCTATCAGGGTGATTATTTATTTATTTATTTATTTGTCTCTAAGGGCCGCTCCTGTGGCATATGGAGGTTCCCAGGCTAAGGGTCGAATCGGAGCTGTAGCCACCGGCCAACACCAGAGCCACAGCAACGAGGGATCCGATCCGCGTCTGCGACCTACACTACAGCTCATGGCAACTAGAGATCCTTCACCCACCAAGCGAGGCCAGGGATTGAACCCACATCCTCATGAATACTAGTTGGATCCATTAACCTCTGAGCCACAGCGGGAATCCGAAGTACTGTACTTTGAAAGTTTATTTATCACAGCAGCTGGAGTTACTTACCTGTGTAATATACAGTGGAATTCACCTTTGGGGGTATTTCGCCAACTGAGATGTCCTGCGTCTTTGAGAACATGGATTTTCCCTTCTGCACAAATGCGAGTGGGCTCTTCAAGTGATGAACTGACCTTTCCTAAGGGAAGTCTGGTTTTTGCCCTCAGCGTCTGGGAGGTGAGATTCAGGTCCCTGGCAGTTCTTGCCTGATATGAATCTCTTTATGTGCTGAGGGTTTTAGCCACTGGGCAGTCTAGAAATGTGACTTGTGAGGGTTTGGATGACACCATATCAGTTCTGCGCTCTGAAAGGACTGGAGACTAAAGATGTTAGTGCAAGCTCTGGGAGAGATGGAGAATAAAGATCTGCCTGAGGACCAGTTTGTGAGGAGCCCAGTACAAGGTAGGAGGAGGTTACTGTGCACTTGACTGCACAGGGAGAGGATCCCCAGAAGCATCTTGGAACCTCTCCTGGCCCTATTTGTCTCTTCTCTTGACGATTTTACTTTTTTTTTGTCTTTTTAGGACTGCACCCAGGGCATATGGAAGTTCCTAGGCTAGAAGTCCAATCAGGCCTATAGCTGCCGGCCTGCACCACAGCCACAGCACCACAGGATCCAAGCTGCATCTGTGACCTACACCCCAGCTCACAGCAACACCGGATCCTTAACCCACTGAGCGAGGCCAGGGATCGAACTCAAGTCCCCAGGGATACTAGTTGGGTTCTTAACACACTGAGCCACAACAGTACTCCCAGTACTCTCAGATTTTTTTTTTTTTTTTTTTTTGCTGCACCTGCAGCATACAGAAGTTCCTGGGCCAGGGATTAAACTCAAGCCACAGCAGTAACCCAAGCAATAGCAATGACAACACTGAGTCCTTAAAACTGCCAGTCCTGGCTGACTTTAACTTGTGTTCTTTCTCTGTAATAAACGGTAATAAGGATAGGAGTTTTGGGTGAGTTCTGTGAGGCTCACTGGTTTGGAGAACCTCTGAACTTGTGCTTGGTGTCAGAAGTCAGGACAGTCAGAGTTCCCTTCATTGCTCAGAGGTTAACGAATCCGACTAGGATCCATGAGGTTTCAGGTTCGATCCCTGGCCTCAATCAGTGGGTTAAAGATCCTGCATTGCCTTGAGCTGTGGTGTAGGTCGCAGATGTGGCTCGATTCTGGCATTGCTGTGGCTGTGGTGTAGGCTGGCAGCTGTGGCTCCGATTCAACCCCTCGCCTGGGAACTTCCATATGCCACGAATGTGGCTCTAAAAAGCAAAAAATAAAAATAAAAAAATGAAGTAATGACAATCTTGTGAGGACTGGCCCATATAATCTCACCCTGGGCCAGGAAATACCATTAAGTTTATACTATGTGACCCTTCTACGTTGGCCATGGCTAATTGGACCAGGGGTGTGTGAACCCCTGACTCAACATGCATCAATCAGATTCTTTCTTCTGGAAATTCGTTTTCTTTTTTGGCCACCCCATGGCATATGGAGTTCCTGGGCCAGGGATCAGATCCAAGCTGCAGTTGTGACCTACATCACAGCTGCAGCAACACCGGATCCTTTAACCCACTGTGCCAGGCAGAGGATCGAACCTGCATCCTGGCACTGTAGAGACAACGCCTATCCCATTGCGCCATAATAGGAACTCCTCTTCTGGAAATTTGAACTAAGATCTAGGTGGTTTCTGTTAGCTGCTTGAGACCAGAATGTTAAATAAATTATGATTTATCTGGCAACCGTTTTCCATTAAGAGCCCAGAGAGGCAGAGGAAGCTACAGAGATAACAGGAAATTAAACAGATGAAGACCATAGGGCTCCAGAGAGATACAGAGAAGGCCTGATGGACTAGCCACTATCTTGACTCCTGATATTCTTCCAGTTCCTGGTTCCTGTCCTGAGACTTGACTACTTCCTGTCCCAGTATCTCTATAATAAACTCCTCTCTTGGAGGGTTTCTTCTGCTTGCACTGAAAAGAACCTTGGCTAAGATGCTATATATTTTTAAGTACTTTACATATAATATGAAACAACGAAGTGTAGCGGGGAAAAGCGCCAAACTTCCAGATCTGTTTATAGCCCTCCTTGGCCCCTTCTGAGTCCTGATTACGCTGGGCCTCTGTGCTGTTATCTGAAAAATGTGGGGGGGAATGCCACATTAGTGCCTAAGGTACTTAGAGTTTTAATATTCTTTGATTCAATTTCATTTGGTTTCCACACTAACTTTGTGAAGCAAGGCTGGTAAAAGACATTAATGTTTGGATATTTATCTAAAGTTTTTGCTTCTGAATATAATTTTTCCCCACAGAGAACTCAGAGGATTCCAGAAAGGAGTGGAATTGTATAGAGACAGTCCACAGCAATGTGATTTCAAGAGCAGCAGATACTTTGTTTTGTCTTTTGAGGGCCGCACCCATGGCATATGGAGGTTCCCAGGCTAGGGGTCTAATCAGAGCTGTAGCCGCCGGCCTACACCACTGCTCACAGCAACACCAGATCCTTAACCCAACCTCATGGTTCCTAATCAGATTCGTTTCCACTGACACGACAGAAACTCCCAGATATGCTTTCTTATCTAAAAGTATTTCTTGGGAGCTCCCTGGTGGCTCAGTGGGATAATGATCTGGCATTGTCACTGCAGTGGTTTGGGTCACTGCTATGGCGCAGGTTCAATCCCTGGCCGGGGAATTTTTATATGCCATGGATGCAGCCAACAAAAGAAGTATTTCTTTTACCTCTCTTGAGTCTCTGGAGTAAACTTCACTACAAAGTCCATTCCTTATTTGGTATGTTACAGTTCTGTCTGCATCCAGGCCCCTGAGAGTCTTACCTCTTAACCCCTTTAATCTCTCCACACCCAGGAATAGTGGTGCAGCTGTTTCATATATAAGATTTTCCCATCATATTATATATGCTAACCCTTAAAGTATAACAGAGGTATGTGTGGAGGGTAATGCAGTTCGCAGGAGGGAATGGCCACTCTTTTAGGAAGATCTAGAAAGTTTCTACTAGGAAGGTCACAGGATAGCTAGGATTTGAAGGATGGATAGAATTTTGCCAGATATGGAGTTCCCGTCATGGCGCAGTGGTTAACGAATCCGACTAGGAACCATGAGGTTGCGGGTTCGATCCCTGCCCTTGCTCAGTGGGTTAAGGATCCGGCGTTGCTGTGAGCAGACGCAGCTCGGATCCTGCGTTGCTATGGCTCTGGTGTAGGCCGGTGACTATAGCTCCGATTTGACCCCTAGCCTGGGAACCTCCATATGCCTTGGGAGCGGCCCTAGAAAAGGCAAAAAGACCAAAAAAAAAAAGAATTTTGCCAGATAAACACAAAGAGAAGGTTTTTCCAGATGAAGAGGATAACATGCACTTAAATTATACGATACTTCATCCGAGGGATATGGAGGTTCCCAGGCTAGGAGTCAATTGGAGCTGTAGTCGCCAGCCTACCCCAGAGCCACAGCAACACTAGATCCGAGCCACATTTGCGACCTACAACACAGCTCATGGCAACGCCGGATCGTTAACCCACTGATCGAGGCCAGGGATCAAACCCACAACCTCATGGTTCCTAGTCAGAATCGTTAACCACTGAGCCACGACGGGAACTCCTGATACTTCTTTTGAATAGGAAGACATTAGTTACCTTCATGGCTCAGCAGAAACCAGTTTGACTAGCATCCATGAGGACGCAGGTTTGATCCCTAGCCTTGCTCAGTGGATTAAGGATCCGGCATTGCTGTGAGCTGTGGTGTAGGTCTGGTGTTAACTGTGGTGTAGGCCAGTAGCTACAGCTCCAATTTGACACCTAGCCTGGGAACTTCCATATGCCACAGGTGGGGCCCCAAAAAGACAAAAAAGAAATAGGAAGAACGACTAGGAATAACACTAATACTTTTTTTTTATAATGGCCATACCCACAGCATATGGAAGTTCCCAGGCGGGGACTGAACTTGCACCTTCCCAGAGACCTGAGCTGCTACAGTAGGATTCTTAACCCATGGCTCCACAGCAGGAATTCCGAATACCTTAGTGTAAGTAGGCTATCGGTTCATTTGACTGACGGACTGAAGTTCCCAGGGTAGCATAATAATTGTGGGTTCCTGGAACAATGGGAAAGAAGGCTAGGGGTCAAAGTGCCAGAGATAACTCGGCTTACCTCTTGTAAGATCTGGCTTAAAACTGAGATGATGTCTGGTCCTTGTTCAAGACAAGATGACAGTGAACTGACATTGATACTGATCAGAAGAGCAAATAAAGGGTACTAAGCAATTAAGACTGATTTAACAATGGTGATTTCAAAGTAAAAGAAACACCATACTGTTTTCCCATGATATGAGCATCTGAGAATGTTCATAGCATTTTGCATCTATTATTTTATTCAGACCTGACTGAGGTAGTGAGGACTAAGAGCACTGGGGCTCAAAAAGCGTGTTTCAGTCACTAGCTCAAAGATCACTAACTAGCAGGGCTGGAGGAGACTCCAGGCATCTTGACTTGGGCTAGCATCTTTTCATTTCGCTTCTGGAACAAATCTGACCCTCAAGGTGACCTGATGAGAGACTTTCAAAAGAATCCACAGGAAGGGATATTCCAGTAAGTTCAAAGCAAAGATTGAAAAATTACAGTGTTCTGAAAAACAAAGTCCGAAACCATGTAATGTTGGATGATTGTTTTTGAATTCCTTTGATTCCCCCATCAAGTTGGGTCCTGCACAGACATTCGGGTTCACTCTTTGTTTATCACTTGGCTTGAGTCACTGAAGTCAGTTGATCACACCGCCATAGTTTGCAGCCCAAACACCTGAGGCCTAATTTCTTCCCACCTCTGATTTGTGATGAAAATGTCTCAAGTGAGTATTTGCCAAGAGGGAACTTCCCTTGAAAATGCTTAACAGGAAAAGGGCGGGGAGCAGTTCCCGTTGTGGTGCACTGGAAACGAATCTGACTAGGAACCATAAGGTAGCAGGTTCGATCCTTGGCCTCACTCAGTGGGTTAAGGATCTGGCTTTGCTGTGAGCTGTGATGTAGGTAGGTCACAGATGCAGCTTGAATCCTGTGTTGCTGTGGCTGTGGCATAGGCTGACAGTTGTAGCTCCCATTTGACCCCTGGTCTGGGAACCTCCATATGCCACAGGTGCGGCCCTAAAAAGAAAAAAAAAAAAAAGGTATTACATGGAGAGTAAGGTTAATAATTACTCCCCTGGGAGTTCCTGTTGTGGCACAGTGGAAACAAATCCAACCAGCATCCATGAGAATGTGGGTTCAATCCCTGGTCTCACTCAGTCAGTTAAGGATCAGGTGTTGTGGTATAAGTTGCTCCGATCCGGCTTTCAATCCCTGGTCTCACTCAGTCAGTTAAGGATCAGGTGTTGTGGTATAAGTTGCTCCGATCCGGCTTTGCTGTTGCTGTAGGCTGGCAGCTGCATCTCCAATTTGACCCCTAGCCTGAGAACTTCCGTATGCCTCAGGTGAAGTCCTAAAAAGCAAAATAAATAAATTAATTAAATAAAATAAAAATAGAGGCATACCTGAGGTTTTAATTTAGGTGATCTAACTTCATAGCCCACACTCTCTTTCTTTTTTCAGACATGCCCAGGGCATGTAGAAGTTCCTGGGCAAGGGATCAAACCCACACCACAGCAGTGACCCAGACTGCTGCAGTGACAATGCCAGATCCTTAACCTGCTGTGCAACAAAGGAACTCCTCGGGCCACCAAACTTAATCTTTAATCTGTGTTGCCTCAACAGAATTTTCATGAAGGCACAGTTGACACGACTTTTAATCTTAGTTGAGAAAATTCAGTATCATGCTGCTACACCTAGGCTGATCGGGAATCCAGATTTCATAGTGACTACCACATTTTGAAGATTATTCTTCTGTACTGTTAATAGAGGGCTAAAAAATGGCTTTGAGTCTGTTGCGATAATCTAGAAACCAAATGTTGGTGATTTTATTTTATTTTATTTTTATATTTTTGCCTTTTTGGGCCGCACCCACAGCATATAAAGGTTCCTAGGCTAGGGGTTGAATCAGAGCTACAGCTGCCAGCCTACACCACAGCCACAGCAATGCTAGATCTGAGCATCATCTGCGGCCTACACCAGAACTCACAGCAACATCAGATCCTTAACCTACTAAGCAAGGCCAGGGATCAAACCTGCATCGTCATGGGTACTAGTCAGGTTTGTAACCCGCTGAGCCACAATAGGAACTCCTCTCTCCTTTTTTTTGGAACATGCCTAAGTTCAGGGGCCAGGGATTGAACCTGAGCCACAGCAGCGACAACGCCAGATCGTCAGGGAACTCCGGGATTCACACTTCCTGATCTCAAAATTCACTACAAAGTGACATTCAATCAAGACTGTGTGGGAGTTCCCATTGTGGCTCAGTGGTTAACGAATCCGACTAGGAACCATGAGCTTGCGGGTTCGATCCCTGGCCTTGCTCAGTGGGTTAACGATCCGGCGTTGCCATGAGCTGTGGTGTAGGTTGCAGACGCGGCTCGGATCCCACGTTGCTGTGGCTCTGGCATAGGTCGGCGGCTACAGCTCCGATTCGACCCCTAGCCTGGGAACCTCCATATGCCGCAGGAGCGGCCCTAGAAAAGCAAAAAAGACACCCCACCCCACCCCCCCAAAAAAACTGTGTGTTACTGGAATAAGTAAAAGCATTAAAATCAGGGGAATAAAATTGAGAGTTTGAAAATAAATCCATACCTGTAGGGTCAACTGATTTTTTACAATGATGCCAAAACTTTTCAAAGGAAAAAAAATGGTCTTTTCAGCTAATGGTGCTCCAACAAATGGATACTAGCATGCGAAAGAATGAAGTTGGACCTCTACCTTACACAATACACAAAAATTAACTCATAGTGGACCAAAGACTTAAAAGAAACAGCTAAAACTGTGCAACTCTTAGAAGATGTAGGAATAAATATTTATGATTTTGGATTGGGCAGTAGTTTCATAGATATGACACCAAAAGCATGAACAAAAGAAGAAAACATAGATAAATTGCATTGCATCAAAATTCAAAAGCTTTATACTCAAAGGACACTGTCAAGAAAAAGACAACCCACGGAGTTCCCATTGTGGCACAGCAGAAACAAATCCAATTAGTACCCATGACAGATGAGGGTTTGATCCCTGGCCACACTCAGTGGCTCAAGGATCCAGCACTGCTGTGAGCTGTGGTGTAGATCGCAGATGTGGCTCAGATCCCACATTGCTGTGACTGTGGTGTAGGCTGGTGGCTGGATCTGATTCAACCCCTAGCCTGGGAACTTCCATATGCCACAGGTACAGCACTAAAAAATAAAACACAAACAAACGAAAGAAAGAAATCCATATAATAGGAAGAAACTTTAGGCTGTAGTATCTAGGATATATAAAGAACTCAACCCAACAACAACAGATCCAATTAACAAATGAGGAAAGGACTTCTAATAGACAGTTCTCCAAAGAAAAGGTACTAAAGGCCAATAAGCACGTGAAAAAATACTCAACATGATTAGCCAGTAGGGATATGTAAATCATACCCACAATGAGTGACCACTTCACACCCACTGGGATGGCTAAAAGTAAAATGATAGACAGTAACAGGTGTTGACAAGGATGAGAAAAAACTGGAAACTTCATACTTTGTAGTTGGAATTGTTGAATGGTACAGCTGCTTAGGAAAACAGGAAGTGGCAATGCTACTTCTAGGTATCTACCCCAAAAGAGCTGAAAATAGGTGTTCAGGGAATTCCCGTCGTGGCTCAGCAGAAATGAATCTGACTAACACCTGTGAGGATGCAGCTTTGATCCCTGGCTCCGCTCAGTGGGTTAAGGGTCCGGTGTGGCCAGGAGCTGCGTCTGTGGTTGCAGACACAGCTCGGATCTGGCATGCTGTGGCTGTGGGTAGGCTGGCACCTGCAGCTCCGATTTAAGCCCTAGCCTGGGAACCTCCATATGCCGTGGGTTCGGCCCTAAAAAGACAAAAAAAAGAAGGAAAATAGGTGTTCGGGAGCTCCTTTGTGGCTCAGTGGGTTAAGGGTTCAGCACTATCACTGCTATGGTTTTGGTTACAGATGTGGCTTGGGTTTGATCCCTGGCCTCAGAATTTCATCATGCCTCAGGCGCAGCCCAAAAGAAAAAACACAGCGGTGTTCCAACAAAAATGTGTACACTATTTTTTTTTTTTTGTCTTTTTGCCATTTCTAGGGCTGCTCCCGTGGCATATGGAGGTTCCCAGGCTAGGGGTTGAATCGGAGCTGTAGTCACCAGCCTACTCCAGAGCCACAGCAACGCAGGATCTGAGCCACGTCTGCAACCTACACCACAGCTCACGGCAACGCCGGATCATTAACCCACTGAGCAAGGGAAGGGACTGAACCCGCAACCTCATGGTTCCTAGTCGGATTCGTTAACCACTGCGCCACGACGGGAACTCCAATCCTATATCTTTAAATAATAATTATATATATATATATATGTAATTGTGTAAATTGGTATGAATGTTTTGGAGCAGTGTTTATATACACATGTATATACACACACAGAGCTGATTCTTGAACAACCGGGAGGGGGTGGTTAGTGGTGCCAACCCCCAGTGTAGTTGAAAATCCAAGTACTCTTATCTCTGCCTCAAAAACAAAGGAATTGGTAAATGACTCACTCAAGGGCAGGAAGCTGAAACAGATTGGATGGAATCAGGACTCAAACCCTAGTTCTTTTGATTCCATACATTGTGATCTCTAATCAAACACAAACTTTTCTCTACACTTAGTTAATTTAAAGATCTGTAAAAATGCAGGTCCTATATTTATTGTCAAAAATCCCTATGTGGTGGACCTGTGTGATTTCAACCCATGTTGTTCAAGAGTTAACTGTATATACAATGTATACACATATACACATTATTTATGTATGTTAGTTGGTGTGTGTGTGTGTGTGTGTGTGTATTAGTTAAAGGGGGGGAGTTCCCATTGTGGCGCAGCGGAAAAAAATTCAACTAGGAACCATGAGGTTGTGGGTTCGATCCCTGGCCTCACTCAGTGGGTTGAGGATCTGGCATTGCCGTGAGCTGTGTGGTAGGTCGCAGACATGGCTCAGATCTCATGGTGTAGGCCAGCGGCTACAGCTCCAATGAGACCCCTAGCCTGGGAACATCCATATGCCCCAGGTGCAGCCCTAAAAAGACAAAAAAAAAAAAAAATCCATCCTCCTGGAACTGGAATAAGCACCTTCTTCTTCCTGCTGTGATGTTATTTGCAAAAATGCTTGCAGACATCATCTGATTTACTAAGCATATCCTCGTGAACGAGTTACTTCGCTCAGTGTCTCTTGTCATTTGTTTTCCACTCTGACCTCATTCATTTTTTTTCCTCTAGTCCTAGTGCTGAAATCCTCTGTGATGTGGAAACCAACATTAGCACTGTAATGGATTCACACTATTGGTTATCAGTTTCATCATCTTGGTTGTTGTAATTGTTGCATAGGATTGAATGAGAATATTATTGGCGGGTTGTTCTTTCAGAAAAATTAAAACAGGTCTCACCAAATTGATGATATCTCATCAGGGGTGCAGGAATACTATTACTATACTATACTATAAGAAATTCTCTTATCACAGCTTTCTTACTTATTGTACCATTTACTTATATAAAAATTTTGAAGGAAATAAAAGGCCACTGGTAATCTAAGCAAAGCTTGCAAATTCTAGTATTTATTTGAAGGCCTATAGTTTACAGTTTAGGGTTTTTTTCCCCTTCATATATCCTAAAACAGCTGAAGATTTCAGCATTGTTTTCAACAAACCAAATTGTTTATAAACATGCTGATAATATTAGGTAAAGACCCATGGGAAAGAAGTGGTCCAATTTCATCATCCTGATTTAATCCTGCTCCTAAGGTTGTATGAAGAATAAAAGATTTTTCCTTTAAGAATCTCCAGTTCTCCTTGTGGCTCAACAGGTTAAGGACCCGACATAGGGATGTGAGTTCGATCTCCAGCCTTGCTCAGTGGGTTAAGGATCCAGTGTTGCAGCAAGCTGTGGCATAGGTCACAGATGTGGCACGGATCTGGTGTTGCTGTGGCATAGGCTGGCAGCTGTGTCTCCAATTTGACCCCTAGCCCAGGAACTGCCATATGCTGCATGTGCAGCTGTAAAAATAAACATAAAAAAAAAAGACTCTGCTCATTTCTCATGTATCTTTATATTAAAAAAAAACCCTGCAAAAGATGTGAAAGTTTGAGAATTAGCAATGTAATTGTTATTGGCAAACTGCCTTCCAGTTCCCTTTTTTTAAACGCAGCTTTATTGGAGTTCCTGTTATGGCTCAGTGGTTAACGAATCCGACCAGGAACCACGAGGTTTCGGGTTCGGTCCCTGCCCTTGCTCAGTGGATTAATGATCCGGCGTTGCCGTGAGCTGTGGTGTAGGTTGCAGACGCGGCTCGGATCCCGTGTTGCTGTGGCTCTGGCGTAGGCTGGCGGCTACAGCTCCAATTTGACCACTAGCCTGAGAACCTCCATATGCCGCGGGAGCGGCCCAAGAAATGGCAAAAAGACAAAACAAAACCAAAATAAAAAATAAAAAACAAAAGCAGCTTTATTGAGATATAATTCACGTAGAATACAATCATCCGTTTAAAACAAACAATTCAATAGTTTATAGTGTATTCATATTGTGCACTCATCGCCACAATCAATTTTAGAACATTTTATTATCCCCCAAAGAAACTCCTAATCCAGTACAAGTCACTCTCCATTTCTTTCCTTTCCTTTTTTTTTTTTTTTTGGCTTTTGATTTTTTAGGGTCTCACCTGCGGCATATGGAGGTTCCCAGGCTAGGAGTTTAATTGGAGCTATAGCTGCTAGCCTACGTCTCAGCCACAGCAACGCCAGATCTGAGCGGCATCTGTGACCTACACCACAGCTCAAGGCAACGCAGGATCCTTAACCCACCAATTGAGGCCAGGGCTCGAACCCGAAACCTCATGGTTCTTAGTTGGATTCGTTTCCGCTGCACAACGATAGGAACTCCCCCCATTTATTTTCAACTCCCCTCTGCCTCTAACCCTGGGAAACCCACTAAAATCTTTCTGTCTCTAGATTTGCCTGTACTGGACATTTCATATAAATGGAATCATACAATTTGTGGTCTTTTGGGACTGACTTCTTTCACTCAACATAATGTTGAAGAATGTAGCTGTACTTCATTCTTTTTTAATACTTCAATAGCATTCCCTGCATAAATATAACATGTGGACATTTGACACATTGCTCTTTATGGTTATTATGAATAGTGCTGCTATGAACATTTGTGTAGACACATTTTCATTTCTCTTGAGTATATACTTAGAAATGGAATTGTTGTGTCATATGACACCTCTGTGCTTGACCTCTGAAGAATTGTCAAATGTCTTTCCAAAACAGCAGCACTATTTTACATTCCGGCAAGTAATGTGTCAGCCTTCCAATTTCTCCATATCCTTGTGAACCCTTTCATCTGTCTTTTTTTTTTTTTGGTCTTTTTGCTATTTCTTGGGCCGCTCCCGCGGCATATGGAGGTTCCCAGGCTAGGGGTCGAATCGGAGCTGTAGCCACCGGCCTATGCCAGAGCCACAGCAACTCGGGATCCGAGCCGCGTCTGCAACCTACACCACAGCTCACGGCAACGCCGGATCCTTAACCCACTGAGCAAGGACAGGGATCGAACCCGCAACCTCATGGTTCCTAGTCGGATTCGTTAACCACTGGGCCACGACGGGAACTCCTCATCTGTGTTTTTCATTTTAGCTTCCTTAGTGAGTGTGAAGTGGTATCTCAGTGCTTTTGATTTGCATTTCCCTAATGCTAATGATGTTGAGCACCTTATCATGTTTTTTTTAAATCAATTAATTTATTTTTTTGCTGCACCTGTAGCATGCAGAGGTTCCTGGGCCAGGGATCAAACCTGCACCCCTGCAATAACCAGAGCCAATGCAGTGACAGTGACAGATGCTTAACTTGCTGAGCCACAACAGAACTCCTGTGTAGATTTTTTGCCCATTTAAAATTAGTTCACGTTTAGTTCAAGAATTTCCCTTTATATCTTAATTTGAACATTTCTCCTGATGCTTCTCCACTTCTTAAACTTTATATCCCTGCATTTATTTATTCAAAATAAGTATTGGATTTTTGAGTGCCTAATATGTGTCAGATTTATGCTAAATCCTGAGGCTAAAGTCAGAGCCCTTAAGGAATTCATAATCTCAGGGCTTCCTAAAGAGATAATTTACAATACAATGCTGTAATGCTATTGTGGATCTCACAGTAGGAGATTAAAATGGCTCAAAAGTAAAACACTTGCAGGGGTGTAGACATGAATGTTTTAACTAACGTTACAGAGGAAATGCAACAGAGTCCACGTTTTTGCTCAGGATGAAAAATAATCAAAGTAAACAAATTATATTTCTCATTAGTCAAACTATCAGAGTTAATATAGTTACATAAAACACTGATCACATCAAGCATGGAGACAGCTGAGAGAGACCCTGGCATAGAGCAAAGCTTGCAGGGCAGAGCACTGGCCTAGCCTCCTCATCAATACAATTGATAGAGTCTTTATTTGAAGTGATCCTTCAGCAATTACTGGTTTAAGAAAGTATCACAGCTTTAAAAGACAAAAAAAAAAAAAAAAAAAAAGGGAGTTCCCATCATGGCACAGCAGAAATGAATCCAACTAGGAACCATGAGGTTGCGGGTTCGATCCCTGGTCTCGCTCAGTGGGTTAACGATCCGGCATTGCCGTGAACTGTGGTGTAGGTCGCAGACGCGGCTCGGATCCCGCGTTGCTGTGGCTGTGGTGTAGGCCGGTGGCTACAGCTCCAATTGGACCCCTAGCCTGGGAACCTCCACATGCCGTGGGAGCGGCCCAAGAAGTAGCAAAAAGACAAAAAAAAAAAAAAGAGAAAGTATCACAGCTTTTGCAAATAATAATAAATTCATTGATCTCAGAAGCCATTTTGCATCCCTGCCAGGTCTGCATTGGTGCACGAACAGAACACATAAAAGAAAATCAGCAATGGACTACAGGAGAAGATAAAACAAAAAAACACAATTTGGCCATTTGCAGCTAAGGGTTTTCACCAGTTCTACAATGAAGAGGAGGTGGAAGTAACTGTCAGTAACTATCAGAACCTTCTACATATCATTCATGGTTTGTTGCGTACAGACATGCTTGTGTTGATGGTATGGGAACTCTTTTACACTATGGGTTTTAGCCACTTGGTTAGCTGTTCTGCTGTCTTCATGATGTCTTGCTCTGGGGCAGCCTTCACATTCCACCTAAATATGTGGACCTAGTGGGACCTGTCAGGAACAGTTAAAACTCTAGGTCCCAAATGGTTTATTTACACCCTTTCTATTCCACCAAGGGCTTGAGGAATGATACCATACATGAATGATATAATATAACAAAATAGAAAAAATAAAAAAAGAGATATCCACCAGAGTTCCTGTTGTGGCGCAGCAGAAAGGAATCTAACTAGTATCCATGAGGATGTAGTTTCGATCTCTGGACTTGCTCAGTAGGTAGGGGATCCTGCATTGTCATGAGCTGTGGTATAGACTGCAGATGCTGCTCGGATGCTTGGATCCCGTGCTGCTGTGGCTGTGGCATAGGCCAGCAGCTCTAGCTCTGATTCAACCCCAGCTGGGAACTTCTGTATGTCATGGGTGTGGCCCTAAAAAGCAAAAAAATAAAAATAAAAGAGAGAGCAAGAGAGACACATGTAACTGGTAATAAGTCACAGTACTAAACAGAATATTAACATATCCAGAAGTTTTAAATAAATATTAAGATACAATGCTGATGATAAAGTATCATTGTGAAGTAATTTGTTTCTTGATGTGATGCAGAGTTTGCTTAATTTTTTTGCATTTCCTTGCCTAGAGTCTAATTTTTGTTCTGGGTACCAAAGATTACTTATTTTCTTTGTCCTGAACTATTATTTTGAGATAATATTTTATTTTGGGGGGTCTTTTTGTCTTTTTAGGGCTGCACCCGAGGCATATATAAATATATAATACATTTGTAATACAGGTATAACATATAAAACATTGTAGGAAGTCACAATATATAGAAAATTATAAGAAAGAAAATAATATTTAAAATTACGCAGGAGTTCCCATGGTGGCGCAGTGGTTAACGAATCCAACTAGGAACCATGAGGTTGCGGGTTCGATCCCTACCCTTGCTCAGTGGGTTAAGGATCTGGCGTTGCCATGAGCTGTGGTGTAGGTTGCAGACGCGGCTCGGATCCCGAGTTGCTGTGGCTCTGGCGTAGGCCAGTGGCTACAGCTCCAATTCGACCCCTAGCCTGGGAACCTCCATATGCCACGAGAGCGGCCCAAAGAAATAGCAAAAAAAGACAAAAAAAGACAAAAAAATAAATAAAATTACCCATATGGAATTCCTGTTGGCACAGTGGAAACGAATCTGACTAGGAACCATGAGGTTGAGGGTTCGATCCCTGGCCTTGCCCAGTGGGTTAAGGATCTGGCGTTGCCGTGAGCTGTGGTGTAGGTCGCAGATGCAGCTCGGATCCCAAGTTGCTGTAGCTGTGGTGAAGGCCAGTGGCTACAACTCGGATTGGACCCCTTACCTCGGAACCTCCATATGCCGAGGATGTGGCCCTAAATAGACAAAAGAGGGAAAAAAAAATTATCCTTAATCCCCTCTCTTCCTAAATCAAAATCAGGAGCAATAAAAACAGAAGAGGAATATTTTACTGCTCCAGAATGTGAACAAAGCTTTTTGGGAACACAGAAGACAAGGCAGGAATGCTGACCTGGGAACTGGAGAATGCTTAACCCAGCAGGTAACAATTAGGCTGGAGTTTGAAAAAAGAATAGATTGCCTGGAGAAGGGGTAAGGAATGGAATTGACCTTAAAAGAAATAATCTTCAGAAAATTACAGAGCTCCTCCCACCCACCCTCACCCCACCCCACCCCCTGCCTTTTCTTTCTAGTTAGAAAGAAAGTAAAATTTGGAAACAGGCCTGGATTGTTCAGCAAAGTGTAAGAGGCTCAATATGTCTGGACTCTAGGAGATAAAAAAGGTGGGTAGAGCTGGAACTGTTGTGAAAGACCTTTGTTCACAAAGCTATAGAATTGTCCTTAGCACGGAGTTCCCATCGTGGCTCAGTGGTTAACGAATCCGACTAGGAACCATGAGGTTGTGGGTTCGATCCCTTCCCTTGCTCAGTGGGTTAAGGATTTGGCGTTGCTGTGAGCTGTGGTGTAGGTCGCAGATGCGGCTCCGATCCTGCGTGGTGTGGCTGTGGCTGTGGTGTATGTTGGTGGCTACAGCTCTGATTAGAGCCCTAGCCTGGGGACCTCCATGTGCCTCCGGTGAGGTCCTAAAAAGGCAAAAGACAAAGACAAAAAAGCAAAAAAAAAAATTGTCATTGGCTGAACTGATGTAAATGAGGTAATGAACAACTGAAAATGTGATGCTCACCATTATCCTTTTAATTAGGAAATTGTTACTTAACCTAATCACGCCACTAGATTCCCCCACCCCCGTCTTTCTTGTTTTTCTATTGCTGAAGTTTTGTGGCCAGGAGGAAAAAAAAATCCTTATAGGAGATGTAGGAAGGCGAGACAATGACAAATAAGATTTCTTACAGATGTTCTACATAAGAGCTTGGCAAACAGAATGCATATGAGCAATCCTTAGCTGTGAAACCATTCTAGTAATAGTTTGTGTTTAGTGCATTTTCCTAGAGATGTTTATTTTTGGTATATGGAAAAATTATTCTGTAATAGTTAAAAGAGAAAAGAAAATCCACAAGGCTGGTAGTTCCAATTTTAATTCTGTGCTTTTAGAAGAATAATTATATAAAGCCTATTTCTGTATGGTATATATATTCTGAAAATATTGATTAAAATTGAACTATATATTAGCAAACAATCCATGAAAGAACAAGGAGTTAACCAATAGAAGGCAATGATGGTTTTGAAACAAAAGAATATTAAAGATGCCAGAGATACTGTAAGACTCATACTGAGTGAAATAGGAATGTACCCCGAGAACAGCCCATGATCAGCCTTCCTTTATTTATTTATTTTTTTATTTTATTTTATTTTTTGCTTTTTAGGGCCACACCTGCTACATATGGAAGTTCCCAGGCTAGGGGTTGAATTGGAGCTGTAACTGCTGGTCTTCACCACAGCCACAGCAATGCGGGATCTGAGCCGCATCTTCGACCTACGCCACAGCTCATGGCAACGCCAGATGCTTAACCCACTGAGCAAGGCCAGGGATGAACCTGCATCCTCATGGATACATACTAGTCAGGTTTGAAACCCATTGAGCTGCAATGGGAACTCACAGCCTTATTTTATTTTATTTTATTTTATTGTTTTTGTCTTTTTGCTATTTCTTTGGGCCTTTCCCACAGCATATGGAGGTTCCCGGGCTAGGGGTCGAATCGGAGCTGTAGCCGCTAGCCTACACCAGAGCCACAACAACTCGGGATCCGAGCCGCGTCTGCGACCTACACCACAGCTCACGGCAACGCCGGATCGTTAACCCACTGAGCAAGGGCAGGGACCGAACCCACAACCTCATGGTTCCTAGTCGGATTCGTTCACCACTGAGCCACGACGGGAACTCCAGCCTTCTTTTAAATTGTTATTTTTATAACTGAAAATTGAATTTCTCTCCATAAAAAAAGAATGGGTGTCAACTTGCTTTTTAAGCATTTTTGAGACCAAATCCAGACAAAATTTTTAATGGTCTTTTATACACCTGTAACTTATATAATATTGTACATCAACTATACTTCAATTAAAAAATATAAAACCCACTGAATTGTACAATTTAAAAAAATAGTCTTTTAGTTGAAGAGAAAAGGAACACATTCAAGTGGAAGAGGTTCAAATATATATATATTTTTTTTCTTTTCAGGGCTGCACCTGCAGCACATGGAAGTTCCCAGGCTAGGGGTCTAATCAGAATGGCAGCTGCCTGGAGTTCCCGTCGTGGTGCAGTGGTTAACGAATCTGACTAGGAACCATGAGGTCGCAGGTTCGATCCCTGCCCTTGCTCAGTGGGTTAAGGATCCGGCGTTGCCGTGAGCTGTGGTGTAGGTTGCATAGCTACAGCTCCGATTCAACCCCTAGCCTGGGAACCTCCATATGCTGTGGGAAAAGCCCAAAGAAATAGCAAAAAAGACAAAAAAAAAAGAATGGCAGCTGCCTGACTATGCCACAGCAATACCAGCTCTGAACCCCATTTGCTACCCATGCCACAGCTCACGGCAATGTTGGATCCTTAACCCACTGAGTAAGGCCAGGGACTGAACCCCCCTCCTCATAGATACCAGTCAGGTTCATTACCACTGAGCCACAATGGGAACTCACATTTTACCTCTGAATATCTAGTTGATTTTAACTAGGGAAACTCTAGATTAAGAAAAAAGGTTTTGATGTGGATATTTCTGTGTTTCAGAGGCATCTAAAAAGGATGAATATGTACTTATTTGGCACAGAGTGAAGGTTGAGAAGATGGGTATTACAGTAGCTTCAGCTGCTCTTGAAATTATTTGTGTAATTTCTGCAAGCAGATAATCTAGTGCAGTTATTTGGAGGTCATTATGAAAGGCCAGATAAATATTTATCAAAAGCCAGAAAAACTAGAATGCAAGGCCATAAAACAGTCTTGTTTTCTAATATCAGCGCGTTTCAAATGCTTATGCAATAGTCTTAGCATCCAAGTGAGAAAATGTTGACATGCAAAACTGGAAAAAGTATTAAACATCTGTATGTAAAATGTGCAATAAGAGGAGTTCCTGTCATGGCTCAGTGGTCAAGGAATCTGACTAGGAACCATGAGATTGTGGGTTCGATCCCTGGCCTCACTGGGTTAAGGATCCGGCGTTGCCCTGAGCTGTGGTGTAGGTCGCAGACGCGGCTCAGATCTGGCTGTGGCGGAGGCTGGCAGCTGTAGCTCTGATTAGACCCCTAGCCTGGGAACCTCCATATGCTGTGGATGCGGCCCAAAAAGACAAAAAGACCAAAATAAAATGTGCAATAAGAAAAAATATTATGATTTTTTTTGTAATTCTAATGATACAAATAAGCCTACATAAGATCAAATATTTTTGCCTTGTTTTGTATCTGCAATTGGCTTTTCATTTCAGTTACTATTTATTTATTTATTTTTGTCTTTTTGTCTTTTTAGGGCCACACACTTGGCATATGGAGGTTCCCAGGCTAGGGGTCTAATTGGAGCCATGACGGGAACTCCCAGTTACTATTTATTGAACATTTTCTGGTTATGTAGTTGTACGTCATTTAGTCACTGATCTCCAATATTATAAATCTTTCTGGGGAAATAAGATTTTCCACATCAAATAACTCTGAATCATGATATCTTTTTTTTTCCCCTTCTCAAATCATGATATCTTAAGAAGAAAATGTTAAAACATTTTCTTTTCTATAAAATTGTATAACTCAGGGAGTTCCCGTTGTGGCTCAGTGGTTAACGAATCTAGCTAGGGACCATGAAGTTGCAGGTTCACTGCAGTGGGTTAAGAATCCAGCGTTGCCGTGAGCTGTGGTGTAGGTCACAGACGCAGCTTGGATCTGTGGCTGTGGTGTAGGCTGGCAGCTATAGCTCTGATTAGACCCCTAGCCTGGGAACCTCCATATGCCGCAGGTGCAGCCCTAGAAAAGCAAAAAAAAAAAGACGAAATAAATAAATAAAATTGTATAACTCAGGACTCAACATTATACAAATATCTCCAGCTATTTCATGAAATAAATTTTTAAAGAGAATATACATTTTCATAAAATAATTACTGTAGAAAGGGTTTTTCTCAAATATTTCTGTTTTCAAATTATGTAAATAAGGTTAAAATGAAACCTGTTATATAAAAAATTTCCCTAATATAGGAAAGTCAGTGGTAGAAATAAATAATAGAGCGTAAATTTGAAAGGAAACAAGGATAAATGATCCAAACTTATTTTACAGATGAGTAATTGACGCCTAGAGAAGTGAAATGATTTGCTGAATGTCACAGCATCACCACAGCTGTTCCTAAAACTTTGGTTTGTTTTTTTTCCCCAGTACATCTAATTGTTTCCTTTAGTCACAAATGGGAAAGACTAAGATAGTTTACTGACATATGGATGCTCAATTTTTCTTCTCTGCTTGTTTTTTTTTTTTTTTTTTTTAAAGGGTACTGCTTGAACTGATCTAGTAACTTGATAGTTTGATAAGGTTCTTGCACTACATAAACAATTTTTGTTTTGTTTTGTTTGGGTTTTTTTTTGTCTTTTTGCTATTTCTTGGGCCGATCCGGCGGCATATGGAGATTCCCAGGCTAGGGGTTGAATCAGAGCTGTAGCTGCCGGCCTACGCCAGAGCCACAGCAACGCAGGATCCAGCTGCATCTGCAACCTTCACCACAGCTCACGGCAACGCCAGATCGTTAACCCACCGAGCAAGGGCAGGGACCGAACCCGCAACCTCATGGTTCCTGGTCGGATTCATTAACCACTGTGCCACGACGGGAACTCCATAAACAATTAACTCCTAAAACTGCAAAACTACCCCAAAATTCTACATTCACATTCTTCCATTGGCTACTTTGACTCTATTTTTACCATTATAGTTTCAGATAGTTTTCTTGTAATGGTCAGTCTTTGCAATTTGTCTTATGTCTGGTGTACCCTTGGTACCTATGGCCAAGGTAACGGCTCCAGACCCGTATGTTGGTCCTCATATAAGCTTCGTTGTTGTTGTTGTTTTCCTTGGCTACACTCATGGCATTCAGAAATTTCTGAGCCAAGGATTGAACCCGAACCACAGCAATGAAAATGTGGGATCCTTAACCCAAGGGGCTATCACAGAAATCCAACTTTTTATTTTGTAATGAGATATCCAGGAGTATGATTTGTTTCCATAATTTAAAAAATATTATTCTCCTTCATAATTCTCACTTGTAAATCATTGCCCAGTTTTTTTAAAATGTGCTGACATCAGGGTATTTGCTCATGGCTCAGCAGGTTAAAGATCAGGCATTGTCACTGCTATGGCTCAGGTTGCTGCTGTGGCACAAATTCGATGCCTGGCATGGGAACTTCTGAATCTCATGGAGTATGGCAATAAAAATGTGCTGACATAATAATAGTTTTACACTGATATTGCCTGTCATTTGGGTACTTTATCTGTGGAAGGTAATACATGTTATACTATTTATATAGACACTGGATTATGCTCAGTAATTAATCTCTAGTCTCTGCGACTTTTTTTTTTTTGGTGACACCGGCAGCATGCAGAAGTTCCCAGGCCAGGAGTCAAACCCCAGGCACGGAGTCAAACCCCAGGCACAGCAGCAACCAAAGCCACAGCAAGGACAATGCCAGGTCCTTAATCCATTGAGCCACCAGGGAACTCCATCTAATCTCTGTACCTTAATATAAAGGTATATTTTTCACTCAAGATACATATACAGTGTAGGCTAACGTGAGATTCCTTTCAGTTTTCAGGGAACCAATCTAACAGAGGCCGCACCATCTTGTAGTTGTATTACCTGGAATACTTGGCCTTCTTGGTTGTTGTGGCAAGAAAAAAGATAGCTGGATTGTAATACTGGCTCTTCTGAGCTTTGGTTAGAAATGACACACATTATTTCTACTACAGCTTCACAAAGGAGCTGGAAATATTAGGGAGCAGACGATACGTTTGTGGAGCAGCAATGTCTCTGCCACACATGTCAAAGTAGCCACACTTCCATAGGACAGTTGCCTGTTGTCTAGGCTCTGCATCCTCTTTGCACAGTTTACCTGGGTTCCAGCTACAAGCCTAGTCTCACCTTTTCCTGTGATCACAGACAAGAAGGGATTCTGCAGTGATAGTTCCGGGGCTTAGCGTTTTAACGTTTGGGTTAAAATTCACTCCAGTTTCAGGTTTCCATCTCTTTCTGCAAGGATAGCAGCCTGACTTGTGTCCTGTTTCATCCCTATTTTATTCCTTGTACCTGAGTTCCTATTTTAACTGGTAATTTTGAGATTTGGTACCTTTGAGATTGATGCAAAGAACTAGTCTAAAGTGAGCCGAAGTATCTCTGAAAATGTTGCTAGTTATGAATAATTAGCTATGGCCATGAGCTATGGGTTCTGTTATTAACTTCTGGTTACCTAGCTCTTTTGGTGTAAGGATTTTTTGAGCCCTAGCAGTGACAACACTGGATCCTTAACCAGCTGTGGCACAAGGGAACTTCTGGTATAAGGGATTCTTAACAATAAAAGGCCTTCTTTCTTGCTGAGCTAGATAGCCTCCCAACTGATATCTTGATCCACTCACTCGAAACCCATCTCGTCTAGCATCTGAATTTTTTTTTTGTCTTTTGTCTTTTTTGTTGTTGTTGTTGCTATTTCTTGGGCCACTCCCGCGGCATATGGAGGTTCCCAGGCTAGGGGTTGAATCGGAGCTGTAGCCACCGGCCTACGCCAGAGCCACAGCAACGCGGGATCTGAGCCGCATCTGCAACCTACACCACAGCTCACGGCAACGCCGGATCGTTAACCCACTGAGCAAGGGCAGGGACCAAACCCGCAACCTCATGGTTCCTAGTCGGATTCGTTAACCATTGTGCCACGACGGGAACTCCTGAATTTTTTGTTCAAAATGCATCTGAGGCAGTTCCCGTTGTGGCGCAGCAGAAAAGAATCCCACTAGGAACTATAAGGTTGTGGGTTTGATCCCTGGCTTTGCTCAGTGGGTTAAGGATCCGGCCTTGCCATGAGCTGTGTTATAGGTTGCAGATGCAGCTCAGATCTGATGTGGCTGTGGTGTAGGCCGGCAGCTCCGATTCGACCCCTAGCCTGGGAACCTCCATATGCCACAGGTTGGGCCCTAAAAAAAACAAACAAAAAAGCATCTGAATAATGTTTCAAAATGCAAAATTATTTGAACATGCCACACCTCTGCTCAAACCCCTTCAATGGCTCCCCAGAGCTGTTAGGATAAAGACCAAATACTTAACGCAGTCCACCACCTGTCTTTTTTGCCAGTGTCCTCTAAGCTCTCAAGAACTGGTCACACAGGTTTTTTAGATCATCAAAAAAAAAAAACCCAAAAAACAGTTTCTACTCATCTTTGCTCACATTTACCGTCTCAACAAATCTTATCATATTTTATACTATTACCTAATTGACCTCTTACCCCAGATTCAATTACTCAATTACTCTTGTCTTCCTTTTCTTTTTCCACAGTACTTGGCACCTTCTACATACTACATACTTTATTTTTGATGTCTTTTGTTTACTGTCTGACTCCCTCTGCTAGAATGAAGTATCAAGAGGACAGAGATCTTTGTGTTTTATTCACTGATGGGCACTTAATAGGTGCTTAATAAATATAGTTAAGTAAACGTGTCGAGAACGCTTTCAGTACAGATTTGAAACTAACAGATTGTAATTTAGACAATCAAGAGTTGATTAATAGGAGTTCCCATTGTGGCATAGCGGAAACAAATCCGACTAGTATCCATGAGAGTGCAGGTTTGATCCCTGGCTTCATTCAGTGGGTCAGGGATCCCGCGTTGCTGTGGCTGAGGCTGTGGCGTAGGCCAGCAGTTGTAAGCTCCTATTCAACCCCTAGACTGGTAACCTCCATATGCCTCAATGTGGCCCTAAAAAGCAAACAAACAAACAAACAAAAAAGAGTTAATAATAAAGTTGAATAAAAAGAGATAACAAGAGTAAGCGTATACACCCTTTGGAGTTCCCATTGTGGCTCAGTAGTAACAAACCGAATTAGTATATCCATGAGGATGGGGTTTGATCCCTGCCTCTGCTCACTGGGTTAAGGACCTGGCATTGCCATGAGCTGTGGTGTAGGCCGACAGCTGCAGCTCTGATTCGACCCCTAGCCTGGGAACTTCCATATGCTGCATGTGCGGGCTTTAAAAAAAAAAAGAGTACAAACTCTGGACTGAATTGGGAGATGTGGGTTCAGTGTTTGACTCTGCTCCTCTTTTGGTATATATACTTTAGTAATTGTGTTTTTGGAACTGTGTGTGTGTTTCATTTTTCAAAATAAAATAGGGATCCTCTATAATGCCTTAGCCACAGATCTGGTGTAGTACTGTCTGACTGAGGTATATGTTGTATGGTGAGTAAAAATTAATAAGACAAGGGCATTCTTGGTAGATACAAGGTAGGTATAAAGGCACAAAGGTTTGTGTGTTTAAGGAACTGTAAATTGCTTGATAAGCTTAGAGCTTGTGAGAGAGCAGAGGCTTTGACTCTTTTCCTCATTGTATCTAAAATTATGGTAGTATAGAGCCTGGAACACGTGACAATAAATACTTGTTGAACAAAGGAATGAATGAGAGGAGCTTGGACTTAATCTTTTATTTCCCCCCCCCCCCCCCCCGCATCATATGAAAGTTCCTGGGCCAGGGATTGAACCTGCACCACAGCACTAACCAGAGAGCCACAGCAGTGACAGTGCTGGATCCTCAACCTGCTAAGCCACCCAAGAGACTCCTTACTCTTGTTCCTGCCATTGGCTGAACCTAACTGGAAGCCAGTGGCAAGGGAGTCTTGGAAATTTAATTTGTAGGAGTTAGTCTCTGAACAAAGAAGAAAAGGGAAGGGAGGAGTTCCCTCATAGCACAGCGGGTTAAGGATCTGTCATCATTACTGCAGTGGTTTGGGAGGGGAATGGAACTGAGAACAAATAGGCAAATTATCTATGTCTTTATTATGGCCTATTAGCCTTATATGATGTGTGACATGCCTGTCTCTCTAACTTCATCTCCTATGGTGCAACAAACTGGCCTCCTTTTCGTTCCTCAGACATATCAAGATCATCCTAACTAGTTCAGGTCTTTTGCTTGTTTCCTAAACGGAAAAGGCTCTTCTACTAGATCTCTGCTTAGCAGAGATCGTTCTCATCTTTCGAATCCCAGGTCTAGGAGTTCCTGTTGTGGCAAAGCAGGTTAAGAACCCGACATAATGTCTGTGAGGATGTGGGTTCAATCCCTGGCCTTGATCAGTGGGTTAAGGATCTGGTGTTGCCACAAGCTGTGATTGTAGGCTGCAGCTGCAGCTCCGATTTGACCCCTAACTGGAACTTCCATATGCTACAGGTGTGGCCCTAAAATGAAAGAAAAAAAAAAAAAGCACATCTGTGACACTTCCTCAGACATGCCATCCTTGATCAGTCCCTTTAAGGTAGGAGAATTTTCCCTCTCATATTTTTTTCTCTTCGCTAAAATGTAGTGTGGTGAACATAACCTAAAGTGACCCTGAATCATCTACATCCTTGGAAAATCCCTTCCCTTTGAGTGAGGGGAACCTGTGACTTGGTTCTAACTAACAGAATATGGCCAAGGTGATGGGATGCCATGATCAGGTTTTGTTATATAAGACTGGGTCTTAGCCTGGAGAAAGAGACTCTCCCTCTTGGCTTTGAACAAATAAGCTCTTATATTGTGGGAATGCCTATGGAGAAGGCCATGTAGCAAGGAACTGTAGGGGCCCCTAGGAGCTGACAGCAGCCCTTGACAGTCAACATCTGAATAAGATTAAAAGGAGATTCTGGAAGTTGCCATTGTGGCACAGTGGTATCCATGAGGTTGTGGGTTCAGCCCTGGTCTCGCTTTGGAGACCCTGAACAGAGGACCCAGCTAAACTGTACCTGGACTCTTTATTTTTTTTTAATTTTTTTTATTACTCAAATGAGTTTATCACATCTATAGTTGTATAATGATCATAACAATCCAATTTCACAGGATTTCCATCCCACACCCCAAGCACATCCTCCCACCCCCATAAGTTTTTCAATGTCTATGAGTCAGCATCTGTTCTGCAAAGAAATCCAGTCTGTCCTTTTTTCAGATTCCACCTGTCAGTGAAAGCATTTGATGTTGTTGTCTCATTGTCTGACTGACTTCACTTAGCATGATAATTTCTAGGTCCATCCATGTTGCTAAAAATGCCGGTATTTCATTCCTTTTAATGGCTGAGTAATATTCCATTGTGTATATGTACCACTTCTTCTTGATCCACTCCTCTGTCGATGGACATTTAGGCTGTTTCCATGTTTTGGCTATTGTAAATAGTGTTGCAATGAACATTGGAGTACATGTGTCTTTGCGAGTCATGGTTTTCTCTGGATAGATGCCCAGGAGTGGGATTGCTGGATCAAATGGTAGTTTTATGTTTAGTTTTCTGAGGAATCTCCATACTGCTTTCCACAGTGGTTGCACCAATTTACAATCCCACCAACAGTGTACTAGGGCTCCTTTTTCTCCACACCCTCTCCAGCACTTATTGTTTGTAGACTTTTTGATGGTGGCCATTCTGGCTGGTGTGAGGGGGTACCTCATGGTGGTTTTGATTTGCATTTCTCTGATAATGAGTGATGTTGAACATCTTTTCATGTGTTTTTTGGTCATCTGTATGTCTTCTTTGGAGGACTGTCTGTTTAGATCTTCTGCCCATTTTTTGATGGGGTTGTTTGTTTTTTTGGTATGGAGCTGCAGAAGGTGTTTATAAATTTTGGAGATTAATCCCTTGTCAGTTGACTCACTTACAAGATTTTCCCCCATTCTGTGGGTTGTCTTTTGGTTTTGTTTAGGGTTTCCTTTGCTGTGCAGAAACCTTGAAGTTTGATTAGGTCCCATTTGTTTATTTTTGTTTTTACAGACATTACTCTAAGAGGTGGATCTGAGAAGACGTTGCTGTGGTTTATGTCAGAGAGTGTTTGGCCTATGTTTTGCTCTAGGAGTTTGATAGTGTCTGGTCTTATATCTAGGTCTTTAATCCATTTTGAGTTTATTTTTGTGTATGGTGTGCCTGGACTCTTGACTCAAGGAAACTGTGAGATAATAAATATGAGTGGTTTTGAGTGGCTAAGTTTGTGGTAATTTTTAAAACAATAGAAAATAAACGCAGGTGAGTGCCATGAGAGGATCACAGGAAGGAACTTGCCACCTTGTTCCTTTCTGTATCATTATACCTAGAATAGTGATTGGGACATAGTTCAATAAACAACAAATATTTGTTGATTATATAAATGAGTTAAAGGAAGGCTGGGTGGATAAATGGATGAATTTCACCTGGATGTGGGGAGAGGACAAGATTGGATCCTAGAAACAAGGCTGGTGGTGGCTATAGGCCAAGGAATACTACTTTCAAGGGGTGAGGGGGACCCACCGGACAGGTATAGCTGTGGTTTAAGGACTTCAGGGAGCTGTGATATCTGATATCCTGTTTTAAGTTTTCCTTTACTATGTTAAACTTCTTCTTTTTTTTTTTTTTAATTCTAAGCCTTGGAGTTCCCATCGTGGCTCAGTGGAAACACATCTGACTAGTATCTGTGAGGACACAGGTTCAATCCCTAGCTTCGCTCAGTGCATTAAGGATCTGGCATTTCTGTGAACCATGCTGTAGATCACAACGCAGCTCAGATCTGGTGTTGCTGTGGCTGTGGTGTAGGCTGGCGCGGCTGCAGGTTCAACCCCTAGCCTGGGAATCTCCATACGCCTTGGGTGCGGCCCTTAAAAAAAACAATTCTAAGCCTTAGTAAAAATTTTAACCATATTTTAGAGTAGCTTAGAGAATAAATGAAGAGTCCTGTTGCTACTCTTTGGAGAAAAGCAGGTGTGAGTAGAGAAGTCCAGAGCAAATCAGGTAAACCTGTGGAAGTCCACTTCGGGATCTTTCAAATGCTTAGGGAGAGGCTGCGTTCTGCTGTAAGTTACTCAGGATGGGAGATTTGGATGATTTTGTTCTTAAAGGGAAACATTATTCCAGAAGCTACTAAAATTTCAAAAGTTACGCAAAAAGAGAAGGAATGAAATGGGACAAGAGATCTAGGTTCCAAAAACAATATTTTTTGTTTTTAACCTTTTGCTTGTTTCAGAAAGAAAGACTTAAGATTGCTTTTAGTCCAGAGGATATAAAGCTGGGGAGGGGGGTGTCAGTCTTCAATTTCATTTTGCTTGTACTTCACATCTGGGTTTTCTGGGTTTTCCCCTCTCCCCACAACAACTTTTTTTTTTTTTTTTTGGCTGCACTCATGGCATGAGAAGTTCCTGAGCCAGGGATTGCAATTTCTACCTATATCGCATGGAAACTTCCTACAATTTAGTCTTCCAAAAGGAGTCAATGCAATGTCTCATTCCTCAGTTTAATCCTAAAGATGATGAATTCCTACTGTGGCTCAGCAGGTTAAGACCCAGAATAGTATCCATGAGGGTGCAGTTTGGATTCCTGGCCTCCCTCAGTGAGTGAAGGATCCAGTGTTGATCTAGTGTTGCTGTGGCTGTGGAGTAGGCTGGTGGCTGAGGCTCCAATTTGACCCCTAGTTTGGGAACTTCCGAATGCCAAAGGTGCAATTTAGAAAAAAAAAATCCTAAAGATTAAATCTTAAAGTTTCTTTTCTTTCTCTTTCTTTTTTTTTTTTTTGTCTTTTTGCTGTTTTTTTGGGCCGCTCCTGCGGCATATGGAGGTTCCCAGGCTAGGGGTCGAATCGGAGCTGGAGCCACCGGCCTACACCAGAGCCACAGCAACACAGGATCCGAGCCGCGTCTGCAACCTACACCGCAGCTCACGGCAACGCTGGATCGTTAACCCACTGAGCAAGGGCAGGGACCGAACCCTCAACCTCATGGTTCCTAGTCGGATTAGTTAACCACTGCGCCATGACGGGAACTCCCTTTCATTTTCTTTCTTTCTTTCCTTCTTTCTAGGGCCACACCTATGGCATATGGAGTTCCTAGGCTAGGGGTCAAAACAGAGCTGCAGCCACAGATAGGTAACTTCTATGTCAGCCTATACCACAAATAGGTAACTTCTGTTTTTCCTTATTCATGTAATAGGGATTCTGCCTTGGTCCTTATTCCAATCTTTGTTCTAATAATCTGTTTAATCTTCTCATTCCTTCCTAAAACCAGGGCTTTGCTTTGCTTTTGCAAGTCTCCCACCTCAAAGGAAAGATATGAGGAGCCATACCACATAGTGAAGATCCATCGCTCTGGCAGATGCTATTGGTCTGCCCACCTGGATTTGTGTTGCGCCCCTCATTTCCCAGTTTTTTATCCCAGGGTTTTTCCTATGTGTTAGAGACCCCTCTTATACTACTTGTTGGGCTTTTGGTGATTGAAGTACTGGGGATTAACTTCCTCTTGGACACCATGGTAGTTATTAGGGTTGTTCACAAACTTTCATATTCTCCTCCTCCTAGTAAGATGGGATAGAACTACATTTCCCTTTTCTCTTGAGGTTAGGTTTCACCATGTGACTTCTTTGGCCAATAAATGTGAGTGGAAGTGAAGCATATTGCTTCTGGGTGGAGGCATTTTAATGGCTAGAGCAAGACCCTGCAGCACTAGCAATTAAATTTTATGATCTCTAAATCATAAAATTTCTGGCAATCATGGATGCATGCACCCAGTGAAGCCTCCATCATTCTGGGGACCTTGGTGACTACAGTGAGCAGAGTCCACACAGTGGATATGGTACTGATTTCTCCGGATCCCACCCTGTAGGACTGAAACACAACCTCTCCCAACTGCTGGATTTTGTTTTGTTGTGTTTTGTTTAGGGCTGCACCCGTGGCACATAGAGGTTCCCAGGTTAGGGGTCCAATAGGAGCTGTAGCCACTGGTCTTCATCACAGCCACAGCAACATGGGATCTGAGCTGTGTCTTTGACCTACCACAGCTCATGGCAACGCCAGATCCTTAACCCTCTGAGCAAGGCCAGGGACTGAACCTGAAACTTCATGGTTCCTAGTTGGGTTCATTGCTACTGCACCACCATGGGAACTCCTGTTTTGTTTTTTCTTTTATCTTTTTTTTTCCAACTGCTGGAAATATAAGTGGCTGATAGCTTTCAGCTGGGTCCCTCTCTCGGCTAAAGAGTGCCCTCTTACCCAAGGGGTACCCCCCTTCCCTGGGTGCAGCCCATGTCTAATGACCAGTTAAGGTGAGTGTATAAAGACTTAGCACCCTGCCTCAATTTGGACAATGTTGAAGGGTCATCCTGACTCCAGAACTCCCTGCAGAATTGGCTGAAGCCTCTATTGCAACTGCGCTACAAGCCATTCAAATTCTCCTTCTGCTGGATTTTATGACCCACAGTCTCTAGAGATTATTCTTTTTTTTTGGTCTTTTTTTGTCTTTTAGGTCGGAAGCTGCAGCATAAGGAGGTTCCCAGGCTAGGGGTCCAATCAGAACTGTAGCCACTGACCTACGCCAGAGCCACAGCAACGCAGGATTGGAGCCGCATCTGTGACCCACAGCCCACAGCTCATAGCAATGCAGGATCCTTAACCTGCTGAGCAAGGCCAGGGATCAAATCTGAGTCTTCATGGATTCTAGTTGGGTTCGTTAACTGCTGAGCCACGACAGCAACTCCTCTAGAGATTATTCTTGAGAACACTATCCAATAACCTTCTACATGCAAATCTGAGCATCAGAATCTATTTTCCACTGAGTCGCATTTGCTATGGGTTTCCTAAGGACTTGTATCAAACTTGTTGCAATAAGCTGTTCGATGTTTGTAACAACTAGTTTATCCTCACTAGCTCAGATAACAAACTTTGCTTGTATGGCCAATCCTTTATTCTCCCCAGAGTTTGACTTGTACTGTCTGTCTTATCTTATTGGACAGATTCATTGCCTAGTTCTCTGATGTTCTTGTAGTGAGTGAACAGCCATGTCTCAACTGAGATACTACAAGGAACAACAGAAAAGGGAGGAGAGTTGTCTATCTGGTTATCTACTAATTATTCTAACCAAGTTGGCAGCGTAATTTTTTTCATGTGAAATTCCTAGGAGCCTGTTTTCTTTTTTCTTTTTTTGGTCTTTTTAGGGTCGCACCTGCTATGTGGTGGTTCCCAGGCTAGGGGTTGAACAGGAGCTACAGCTGCCGGCCTAGACCACAGCCACAGCAACGCCAGATCCGAGCCACGTCTGAGACCTACACCACAGTTTATGGCAACACTGGATCCTTAATCCACTGATGGAGGCCAAGATTGAACACTTGTCCTCATGGATATAGTTGGGTTTGTTACCATGGAGCCACGATGGGAACTCCCTGTCTTCTTTTCTATATAATTTATCATATATTTATAATACGTATAAGGGTTCTTACTATTTCTTAGGAAAATTTTTATGCAAATAAAAATAAAGTATTTAACCTAAAATTGAGGAGAAAAACTAGTATCCTACCAATTAATATGCTGCAGTTGCGACCTGCATCACAGCTGCAGCAAGCTGGATCTTTAACCCAGCTTCACCACAATACGAATTTATTTTAGGCCTCTTGGGAAAAAAAATAACATAAAAAATGTATATATAATATATATGATACACACTCTTATAGTAATAAAGCTAGTGAATCAAAGCATATGCTCCTTTTAAGTTTTTTTTTTTTGCTTTTTAGGTCCACACCTGTGGCATATGGAGGTTCCCAGGTTAGGGGTCCAATCCGAGCTGCAGCCACTGGCCTTCACCACAGCCACAGCAACGCCAGATCCGAGTTGCATCTGCAACCTACAGCACAGTTCAAGGCAAGGCCAGGATCCTTAACCCATTGAGCAAGGCCAGGGATCGAATCCGCAACTTCGTGGTTCGTAGTCCAGTTCATTAACCACTGAGCCACCACGGGAACTCCTGTTTTTTTCTTTTTAAGATATTTTACAATATGGAAAAATTTCTCTTTGCCTGAAGGGTAAACAGTACAAAAACATTTCCACTAAAAAAAGTCTGCGAATTCTGAGCTGGTATTACCACAACCCCCTAATTATAGAAGATATTTAGTATGATAACAGCAACTAGTGTAAGGAATGTGAAGATTTATTTACATCAAGTTCAGATAAAAGGGGACTTGAATAAGCAAGCAAAGAGTATGACTTCAGGAGTGTATCTTTGAACGTTATCTTTGGAATGGCTCTTAGCCACAATGAAAGACCAGCAAAACCGGCCTTCAGAATAACCCTTCTGCTTAGTAAAAGGGAAGGCTAGACTTCACCTCTAAGATCGCCCTCCCACGCAGATTTTCCACCTCGCAGCTAAGAATTAAACCCAGACTTCCGATCATGGCGCCACGCACGTCACCCTCTCCCTCTTGCCCCAGCAAAATCCCACCCAAGTCGACCAAGATCCCCCAGGAGTACGAGCTGCAGGGCGGGGGAGGAATCTTGATTGCTTGGGCTTTTGCAATTCAAAAAACCTCCGCAAGAGATCCTCTCCAGGTTGAAAGAGCAGCAATACCTGCCCTTTTCCTCGAAGCGTAGACCCGACCCCACTCTTTACCTTGAGGCGGCACCCCACACCGCGGTTTTCCTTTCAAATGCCCTAAAAAAACCCCCTAAGGCCCCCAGCTTTTGTGAATAAAAGCCCACCCTCGAAGTGGAAACTCCACTGCAAAGACCCATATGCAGACAGCAGGATAGCGAATAGAATTTTAAAAGAAGGAGTTCTTTCTGGCTTCGCAGCCTTTCAAACATTCCATATTCCTGTTAGCTAGGGAAGGTTAAGGTAATGGGTGCTTGAGGGTTGCAGGGCACCAATTAGAGCAAAAACATCAATTTAGGGGTGGTCTTTCCACCCCTAAATTCTGGGCTTTTGTTTTGAGTCGGTGAGGGGAACCGAGGAGGCTGAGGTCTCCGGTTCGGGTAAAGGCGGGTCCATCCAGATTCTTTGGGCTACGGAGAGGCAGGCTCCGGCCCCAAGAAACAAAGGGGGGTATATTTGCCCCTCAGGGCTTTACTCCAAGAGTCCCAGAGGAGTCAGAGGCTAAACCACCGAGCTCGAAGAGTTTGGCAAACGCTGGACTACAGATGCGGCCGCCTTCTCTTAAGCACACAAATCCCAAGCGTGCCCGTATGGAAGGTGCGTGCGTGTGTGTGAATGTGTGTGTTTGAAGGAGAAAGGCCACCGTTTTGTGTGTGTGTGTGAATGAGTGTGTATGAAGGAGAAAGGCCACCGTTGTGTGCGTGTGCGCGTATGTGCGTGAAGGAGAAAGGCCACCGTTGCCCATTGTGGGACGCCGGCCCCGCCCTGCCCTCGGTGGCTCGGGGGAGACACGCAGCATTAGGGCCTCGGAGTCCGCCTCTGCTAGCCCGGGAGCGAGGGGCGGGGCCGGGCGGGGTCGTGGGCGCGCAGGCGCAGTGCGGGCCTCGTCGCGTCGCCGCCGCAGCCGCCGCCGCTGCTGCCGCCGCCGCCCGCGCTGCACCACAGGCCCGAGACAGACAGGGCCGGGAAGAGCCGGAGACTGAGGAGGAGGCGGAGGCGGAGGAGGCGGAGGCGGAGGCGGGGCGACTCCGGTGACCGGGAGCGCCGCAGACTGGCAGCTGCGGCGACTCCCCCCTTTGTGTCTGGTCTGCTCGGAGCCACTGGAAGTGCTTCCCGGAGGGGCGCGGGGTGTCTCGCCGCCTTGCTGCCCACCCCCCTTTCCAGCCACCTACATCCGCCCTCCCGCCGCCCCCCGCCCTCGGCCCGCGACGCCTGAGCTCCGCCCGGAGCCTAGAGCTGCGGGAAAACGAGGCGGCGGCGGCGGCGGCGGCGGCTACCTCCGGAGGGTTGTGATTCGCTCACGGGAGCCATAGACGGGAGAAGACGAGGCTTTCACGGCAGAATTTACCCCAGGCAAGATGGAGCGGCAGCAGTAAAAAAGAGAGGAAGAAGTACACCGGAGAGGGCTAGAAAGGGCAGCCTCCCCGCACCTCCCCTCCGCCCGCTGTCTTGGGGAGCTCGGGGCCCGGCCTGCAGACCCCTCCCCTCCCCCGCTTCCCACCGCCCCTCAGCCCTCCGGCTGAGACCTGCCAGACCCTCGCAGGATTGTTCCGCGAAGACGTGAAAGCGGTGGGTTTGTCCATGGAGGCAGGCACCTTTTTCGATCCAGTCGAGGAAGAGGATTTGCTGTGCTCGAAATCGGAGTAAAGGAAGCACCGAAGCGAAACTTAAAAGGAATCTTGCCCTCCCGGAGCCACGGGCGATGCGCCTCCGGCCATCGGGCGCCGCCGCCCGCCCGGCTTTGCCCTTCCCGGCAGTCGGGAACTTGTTCTGATCCTTGGCGTCCCCATCGAATCCCGGCTCCCCACCCCTCGCCACTCTGGATATGTTTTCTCCCAGACCTGGATATTTTTTTGATATCGTGAAACTACGAGGGAAATAACTGCGGGGCTTTCTTCTTGTCTCCCTGCTTCTCCCCATGGACATGCCTTCAGTTTGGGGGGCCGAGGCACCCCCTCCTAGGCGAGCGAACTCCCCGAGCCGCGAGGGAGAGAAATGAAGGGAATTTCTGCTGCGGAATGAAAGCTCTGCAGCTCGGTCCTCTCATCTGCCATTTGTCCTTTCAAACTGCATTGTTTTTCGGGCTGGATAAGTCCGACGAGAGCGAGGACTAGCTTCTCGGCCGTCTTTCTCCGCCCGTGTTCACTTTCCATATTTATTTTCTCTGCTCTTCTGCTTCTCGACTGGCCCAGGGATGACTTCGTCGCTGCGGTGGCCCCGGCGGGTGCCCTCGCTGCTGTGGACCGTCCTGCTGGTCAGCGCTGCGGCCGGTGAGTAGCCCCGGGTGGCACGACCCGGCCACTTCCCCTGCGGGTGGCGGGGGAGGGAGCCTGCAGAGGCCGAGGCCTGCACCGGCCCTTCGCTACGCTTCCCCCGATCGCCTGGTACCTGCGCGCCTTTCCAGTCCTTCCAGGGAACTACCCTTCCATGTTGTCGTGTAGTTTCGAATCCCCACTCCTCGTATTCCCCACCTCCACACCTCCCACCCGCGGGGGGGAAAAAAGACACATTGGGTGTGGTATCTTGACATTTTTAGCTGTGAGGTAATGCCAGGATTAAAAATAATATTTTAATCACCAGTGGACAAGTGTCTATTATGAGATCTTTGGAAACAGAACTGTAGGTTTGTTTTTTTTTTAATATAAAGAAGAGGATTTGACTTACAGTAAAAACATTAAACTATGGAGCATACACTTGAACCTTATTTTTAGATTTAGATCGCTCTCTGGGAATCCATGTTACTTTCATTATTCCAAAACGTTCCCGAATAAATTGAATAAATGTTGAGGAACCCAGAACTGTGAAATTCTTAATACATTGTGCAATACTGTTAGTTGTTATTATCATTGGTATTATTTTATTTTGAAGTGTATAAGTAATTATGTTTTCATCTTTTCAATCTTGGACTCTTGTATTTTATCTGCTTTTAGAATTACTGTTGGGTTTAGAAGTATTTTCAGTAACTTTTCTTTTAGTCATCTGGCATCTGTTGGTTTTCCTGTCATTGACCTCACGTCAGACTTCTAGGAGATCTGAGTCCTGAAAGTTCTTTTGACATTTTACTGAAGCTTAAAGGGAAATGGTAGTCATCCTTTCCTTAGGATATTTTGTTTTTAATTCTCAAACGCCTTAGTGTAAATCTCATGTTACGTTTGCAGTTAATTTTTCAAGCAGTCTTTTGGTGATTTGCTTTCAGAAATTTTGGGGAGTGATACATAAAATTTTTAAATTTGGTTTAGGATGGCCAAATAGATTATATATTTTAAAATGAATGACGAAAAAAATGGGTGAGGGACAACATAACACCTTTCCAATTACTTTTTCTTAAGTGTAATTTTCACATTAATTTCTCACTGCTATGTTAGATGTGGAGATTGCTTGCTTATTTCCATTTAAAAAGTCTGCATTGGGAAAACACTGAAAGATAAATTGAACACTCCTTTTGTGTTTTTAATATTGTTGATTAGTGGCTATTATGTTTGTTATAGTTGTGTTAAAATAATTTGAATTTCTGAATTGAATGTATTTTGATGCTGATGTTATAATATTTTTAACTGTCACAATTCCTTTTGGGGTAAAAAAGAATGATTTTTCTCTAGATTATTTTGCGTTAGTTATTTAAATTCTCTAGTTGTAAGCCATGTGGTTCCTGTGAAATATGAAGAGAGTAAAAGGCCTTAAGCTTAAGCAGTCATTCTAAGACCAGAAGTCTCAGAGCATAGACTTTTTAGTGTTCTTTGTTATTAACCTTTGTAGAACATAGATTCTTATTTTTAGTTGACAAGCTTATCTGAACTGATAAAAGTGGGAGAAAGTACAATCGACTTAAAAATAAACTTCATTTTATTTGGTAAATTAAGTATCAGAATGATGGCCCCTAAAAGGGATGGATTAAAGTAATCACTGCTTAAAAGTGATTTTAGTTGTCTTCTTTCTTTAGTAGCACCAAATGCCAAAATTTGTGAAGCTGGATTTCAGAGCTATAACAACAATAATAGTAGTAATAATAGTATTTGTTTAACGTTTGCTATGGGCCAGCAACTGTTCTAACAGTCTTACGTGTGTTTTCTCATTTGATCCTCATGACGATTCTTTAGGTTCAGTTATGCTCCTTTTATAGAGAGATCAAAGTACAGAAAATTTAAATAACTCAGCACTCTGTCAGTAACTGGGGAGCCGGAATTGCAGTCTGCACCTTTTCCTAGGACATTAATGATGGCAACAACTTCTTATTCTAACTGGGAACATGAAATAAGAGTTAGATAAGCCTTTGAAAAGAAGCATAAACATTTAACTGGATCTTGGTACAGCACTGGTTATGCAGATATCATGGTTCTAAAACATGCAAAACTTTGCCTAATGTTGAAGTGTTTAGTACGTTTTCATTAAGCGTAAGGTGGCTAGAGAGGGCCTGTGTGGATTTGGGATATATAGATGCAGTGATATAACTAGACAGGTGCAAATGGTGCAGCTGAACAGGAAAATAATACTAGAAGACTGACTGTTATTACATCTCTTTATAGGGTCATGGTTAAATCCTCTATTTCTTTTGAGTCACTTTCCCCCACTTACTCATTCTAGTTTTTAGATTCCTTAATTCTAAGAACAGTTGGTATGCAAAAATTAGAATTTATAAAAAATACATACTTCTTTGATATATAAGTGAATTCTTACTTTTACTAAAAGTGTATAATACAATGTAATACTTATTTCAAGGTCAGCTTCTGTTTAAACATTTTTTTTTTAAAAAGTTGCCAAGCTTTTTATTTAGGTTGTAGTGGTTACAGATAAAATAGCTAACCCTATATTCTGCCCCACCATGTGCAGCCCACTGAGCAGACCTAGCTACTCTTTTCCTCCTCTTAAGTTCTTGTTTTCATCCTTCTTGTCCTTCTTGCATCCTTGGTGGCCTGTGAGGTTAGGGAGCCTATGGAATTTCTTCCATTCTTTTTTAAAATTAAAGTATAGTTGATTTACAGTATTGTGCCTCATTATTGGGATCTATTAATGGAAAGTTCTCTAGGATACTGAAGGAATTCAGGGTCTTAACATCATATCATTGTCATTTCTCCTTGGCTGTTGGAACTGGCACCGATGTCAGCTGATTCTGCCTAGTCAGTATCGGCTGATTCTTTCTACATTTGACTAGATTTCAGTTTTACATACATCTGTTCAGGAACACATACATTATCTAAGGCAAGATTTACCTAGTTAGTGTTCTTGAGCAGTTGAATATTGTTGAAGAACTAGAAACTTAGGATTTTTTTTTTTAAAGTGTATCTCAAGATGTGGGCACTGTGGGATCACCTATCGTTCTTTTTTTAAAAATTGATTCTTTTTAATTTATTTTTATCTTTTTTGGCCGCCCCTCGGCATATGGAGTTCCCAGGGCGGGGATCAGATCCAAGTAGCAGTTGCAACCTAAGCCCCAACTGTGGCAATGCCGGATGGGATCCTTAACCCACTGTGCCTGACTGGGGATTGAACCTGCATCCACGTGCTCCCAAGATGCTGCTGATCCTGTTTCGCTATAGGGGGAACTCCTGTGGTTCTTGATTAAATGCATATTTCTGGTCCAACAGTCTGCATGTACTGAATGGATTTCTTTGGGACCTATCTATATATTTTTTTAAAAAACTTGAAACCCAGAAGATTCTCACTCAAGTTTGAGAACACCTGCTTTGTATAATCAGTCTCGGTTGTTTGGATTTTTTTTTTTTTTTTTCCCTTTTTAGGGCCACACCTGTGGCATATGAAGGTTCCCAGGCTAAGGGTTGAATTGGAGCTACCACAGCTGCAACACAGGATCCAAGCTGTGTCTGCAAGGTACACCACAGCTTGTGGAAATCCCTGATCTTTAACCCACTGAGTGAGGTCATGGATCAAACCCTCAACCTCATGGTTACTAGTTGGATTTGTTTCTGCTGAGCTACAATGGATTCCTTTTATCTTTTTTTTTTTTTAATTTTATTGAAGTGTAATTTTTTTTTTGCTTTTTTTTTTAATGGCCACAACCATGGAAATTCCCAGGCTAGGGGTCCATTTGGAAAATTGGAGCTGCAGCAAAACTGGATCCTTTAATCCACTGAGTGAGCCAAGGGATTGAACCCATATCCTCATGGATATAAGTCAGGTTCTTAACCCACCGAGCCATGATGGGAACTCCTGGATTTTTAAAATATTGTGATTCAGTCAGTTTTTGCTGCATAACTGTCAACCACAAGAGTCATAGTGGCATACAGCGGTAAGCATTTATTTTGCTTTACTTGTCTTATTTGGGTGCCCAGTCTGGAGGGAAGGTTAACATCTCTTGGGGGGAAGTTTATCTCATGGCATTGACAAAAGTTCAAGAGGACAAGCCCAGTCCCACCAATTTCCAGACTCTGCTCATTCATCTGACATCTTGTTGGCCTAACCTAAAGATAAGGGGTAGCAAAGTATACTTTGCCTGTATTGAAGCTTTAGTTAATATATGGATGTATAGTACTATTATCAGGGAATGTATTAGGACCTTCAATCTACCACATATGATCAGGAAGATATAGTCTAGGAGAGAAGCTTCCCTTTCCTCTTGAACAAGAGAAAACTCTTAATTAGTTCTTTGCCTAACAATTATACCAATTTAAGTCTTCACAAAAGCTATCCTAGCATATGGGTTGCTGTGATGGTGGTATTGATCTTCGTGTGTGTGTGTGTGTGTGTGTGTGTGTGTGTGTGAAATGGGGGGGATGTTTATTCCAGCTTTCCTTCATTAAAGGCCAACTTTTTTTTTTTTTGGCCTTTTTGTCTTTTTAGGGCTGTACCCACAGCATATGGAGGTTTCCAGTCGAGGGGTCAGATTGGAGCTGTAGCTGCCAGCCTACACCATAGCCACAGCAATCTGGGATCTAAGCCTTGTCTGCGACCTACACCACAGCTCATGGCAACGCTGGATCCTTAACCCACTGAGCGGGACAGGGATTGAACTTGCATATGAGTCGGATTTGTTAACCGCTGAGCCACTGACAGGGACTCCAAAGGCCAACTTTTTTTAACAGTGAAAGAGAATAAATTGAATATTTATCTGTGATGGATAAATTATAAATATAAAAGGTACAGAGGGGAGTTCCCGTCATGGCTCAGTGGTAGCGAACCCAACTGGTATCTATGAGAATGAAAGTTCTATCCCTGGCTTCAATCAGTGGGTTAAGGATCTGGCGTTGTGGAGAGCGATGGTGTAGGTTGCAGATGCAGCTGAGATCTCAAGTTGTTGTGGCTGTGGTATAGGTTGGCTGTGGTCAGGTCAGCAGCTGAAGCTCTGATTCAGCCCCAACCCCTAGCCTGGGAACTTCCATATGCCTTGGGTGAAACCCTAAAAAAGACAAAAAAAAAAAAAAAGGTACAGAGTGAAGTCAGTCTAAATCAGTTAATTTCTTAACTGGCTATACTTTTTTTTTTTTTCCTTTTTGCTGTTTCTTGGGCCACTCCTGTGGCATATGAAGGTTCCCAGGCTAGGGGTCTAATTGGAGCTGTAGCCGCAGGCCTTCACCACAGCCACAGCAACTTGGGATTCGAGCTATGTCTTCGACCTACACTACAGCTCACAGCAATGCCAGATCCTTAACCCGCTGAGCGAGGCCAGGGATCGAACCCGAAACCTCATGGTTGGATTCATTAACCACTGAGCCACGATGGGAACTCGTATACCATTTTTTTTTAAACTGAAGTATAGTTGATTTACAATGTTGTTTTAGTTTTTGGTATTCTTTTTCATATTGTTTTTCATTATGGTTTATTACAAAATATTGTATATAGTTCCCTGTGCTATACAGTAGAAGCTTGTTGTTTATTTTACATACAGTAGTAAATATTTGCTGATTCCTAATTTATCCCTCTCCCACCTCCTTTCCCCTTTGGTCTCTGAGTCTGTTTCTGTTCTGTAAATAAGTTCATTTGTTTTCTAATTTTTTTTTCCCTTGGCCATGTTTTGTTGAAATTCCCAAGCCAAGTATTGAACTTGTGTCACAGCAGTGACCAAGCCAGATCCTTAACCTGTTGATCCACATGGAAACTCCTGTATTCTATTTTAAATTCTGCATACAAGTGATATCATGTGATATTTGTCTTTCTCTGACTTATTTCACTTAGTATGATAATCTCTGGGTCCATTCACATTGCTCAGATGGCATTATTTCATTCTTTTTTATGCCTGAATAATATTCCATTGTATATATACTACATTTTCTTTATCCATACATCTTTGGATGGACATTTAGGTTGCTTCTTATCTTAGCTACTGTAAATAGTGTTGCTGTGAACATTGGGGTATATGTATCTTTTTGAATTAGAGTTTTCTCCATGTATATGCCCAGGAGTAGGATTGCTGGGTCATATGGCAACTCTCTTTTTAGTTTTTTTCATGAATCTCCATGCTGTTTTCTATAGTGGTTGTACCAATTTACATTCCCACCAAAAGGAGGGTTCCCTTTTCTCCACACCTTCTCCAGCATTAATTATTTCTAGACTTTTAAAAATTGTTTAATTTTTTAATTTTTTGCTTTTTTTTAGGGTCACACCCATGGCATATGGAGATTCCCAGGCTAGGGGTCCAATCAGAGCTATAGCTGCTAGCCAATGCACAGCCACAGCAACACCAGATCCGAGCCACGTCTGCGACCTACACCACAGCTCATGGTAACGCCAGATCCTTAACCCACTGAGTGAGGCCAGGGATTGAACCTGAAACCTCATGTTCCTAGTTGGATTCGTTTCTGCTGCGCCACGACAAGAACTCCAATTTGTATATATATTTTTTTAAGCTTAAATTTTGTATACATTTATTCAATATAATAATTTAATATATGAGAACTAATAATACATAGATTGAATGATGCAATGGAGTTTATGATGTACAGGAACAGAATTTGTCTCCCTAAAATATGTCTCTCTGGCATATTGTTTTAAGTTTGCTTTTGTTTCTTCTCTTCTGAGAAACAGCAGACCAGGGAATGACTCCATTTCTAAGAGTGTCTCTCTTTTGGTATGCGGATGAGGAAGATGACAAAATCTCTAGAAACACTCATCAGTGGAGAAGGCAAAACCTTAAATCTGTATCACAATCATCCTCAGTTACTGTGGTTTTCTTGGTAACCCCCCATAACTGATTCTCCACATCCTCAACATCCTCTTTTGTCTTTAGGATGGTATTTAATGTGAGGGCTTTGGCCATTTTAGATAGTTACTCATTTTTTTGGAGGGGTCTCATGATTATGTGTTATCAAACTTTTGTTTGATTTTCTTTTTTTTTGTCTTTTTGCCATTTCTTGGGCCGCTCCAGCGGCATATGGAGGTTCCCAGGCTAGGGGTCCAATCGGAGCTGTAGCCGCCAGCCTACACCACAGCCACAGCAACTCGGGATATGAGCCGCCAATCGCGAGTCTGCGACCTACACCACAGCTCACGTCAATGCTGGATCCTTAACCCACTGAGCAAGGGCAGGGACCGAACCCGCAACCTCATGGTTCCTGGTCGGATTCATTAACCACTGCGCCACAACGGGAACTCCTGATTTTCTCCTGTTAACCTGCCTCATGTCAATTTAATTCTTAAACCAGCCAGAAGAACCAAGAAGGTTAGGGGAAAATTTTTTCCTCTCTGTGATAAACAGTTCATTCAAGATGGCTGTCAATTTGGAGACTTTTTTTTTGGGTCTTTTTGCCTTTTCTAGGGCTGAACTCATGGCATATGGAGGTTCCCAGGCTAGGGGTCTAATTGGAGATATAGCTGCCAAGCCTACCCCAGAGCCACAGCAATGCCATATCCCGAGCCCTGTCTGCAACCTACACCACAGCTCACGTCAATGCTGGATCCTTAACCCACTGAGCAAGGCCAGGGATCAAACCCGCAACCTCATGGTTCTTAGTCGGATTCATTAACCACCTGAGCCACAACGGGAACTCCAATTTGTAGACTTTTTGATGATGGCCATTTTGACTGGTATGAGGTGATACTTCATTGTGGTTTTGATTTACATTTCTTTAATGATTTTTCTTTAGCAAAATTGATTCATCTTTTCATGTGCCAATTGGCCATCTTTGGAGAAATGTCTGTTTAGGTCTTCTGTCCATTTTTTAGTAGGTTTTTTTGTTACTGAGTTGTGTGAGCTGTTTTATGTATATCTGTTTTTTTTTTTCCCACGCCCTTGGCATGAAGAGGTTCCCATGCCAGAGATCAGACTTGCACCGCCGCAGTAACAATGCTGAATCCTTAACCCACTGAATCACCAGAGAATTTATGTGTGCACATACACATGAATATGAATTCATATATATATGAATATATATTGCATATATATGTATATTATTTATTTATTTTGCCTTTTTTTGGGGGGGGGGCACACACATGGCATATGGAAGTTCCCAGGTTAGGAGTCGAATCCGAGCTGCAGCTGCTGGCCTACACCAAAGCCACAGCAACACCAGATCTGAGCTGAGTCTGCAACCTACATGACAGCTCATGGCAATGCCTAATCCTTAACCCACTGAGCAAGGTCAGGAAGTGAACCTTCATCCTTGTGGATCCTAGTCAGGTTCTTTACCACTGAGCCATGACAGGCACTCTTACATATTTAAAATTTTTTTTATTGAATATAGTTGATTTACAATGTTGTGTTCATTTCTACTGTACAGCAAAGTGACTCGGTTATACACATATGTACATTCTTTTTTATATTCTTTTCCATTATGGTGTATCTTATGATATTGACTATAGTTCACTATGTTGTACAGTAGGACTTCATTGCTTATTTATGCTGTGCAGTAGAAAGTGAACAGAACACTGTAAACCAGCTATAATGGAAAAAAATAAAAATCATTAAAAAAGGTAAAGAGCACAGAAAAAAAAAAGTGAAAAAAAAGTTCTATATGTGATAGTTTGCATCTACTAACCCGAAACTCCCCTCCATCCCTCCTGTATCCTCCTCCCTTGCAGCAACCACAAGTTTGTTATCTATGTCTGTGAGTCTGTTTCTTTTTCATAGATAGATTCATTTGTGCCATATTTTACATTCCACTTATAAGTGATATATGGTATTTGTCTTTTTCTTTCTGACTTACTTCACTTAGTATCATAATCTCTAGTTGCATCCATGTTGCTGCATATGGCATTATTTCATTCTGTTTAATAGCTGAGTAGTATTCCATTGTATCTACAAACCACATCTGTATCTGTTCATTTGTTGATAGACATTGAAGTTGTTTCCATGTCTTGCTATTGCAAATAGTGCTGCTGTGAACATGGGGGTACATGTATCTTTTTGAGTTATAGTTTTGTCTGGATATATTCCCAGGAGTGGGATTGTTTGTATAATTTGGAAATTAAGCCCTTATCTGTTACATCATTTGCAAATGTTTTTTCCATTCTGTCAGTTTTCTCTTTGTTTTGTATATGGTTTCCTTTGCTGCGCAAAAGCTTGTTAAATTTGATTAGGTTCCATTTGTTTATTTTTAAATTTTATTTTATTTTTTTTTTTGCCTTTTCTAGGGCCACTCCTGTGGCATATGGAGGTTCCCAGGCTAGGGGTCTAATTGGAGCTGTAGCCACTGGCCTACACCACAGCCACAGCAATGCGGGATCCAAGCTGCATCTGCAACCTACACCACAGCTCACAGCAACACCAGATCCTTAATCCACTGAGCAAGACCAGGGATCAAACCCACAACCTCATCGTTCCTAGTCGGATTCGTTAACCACTGAGCCACAGTGGGAACTCCCCATTTGCTTAGTTTTGCTTGTATTTGTATTGCCTTGGGAGACTGACCTAAGAAAATATTGGTGCAATTTATGTCAGAGAATGTTTTGCTTTTGTTCCTCTTTTAGGAGTTTTCTAGTGTCATGTCTTATTATATAAGGCATTTTTTTTTTTTTTTTTTTTTTGTACCTTGTGGGAGAGTGTATGGTGCAGTCCAGCTTTCCCAACACCACTTGGTGAAGAGACTGTCTTTTCTCCATAATATATTCTTGGCTCCTTTGTCGAAGATTAATTGATAGTATGTGTGTGGGTTTTTTTTTTCTGGGCTCTCTGTTCTGTTCCCTTGATTCATATGTCTGTTTTTGTGCCAATACCATGCTGTTTTGATTACTGTAGCTTTGTAGTATTATCTGAGGTCTGAGACGGTTATGCCTCCAGCTTTGTTCTCTTTCCTCAGGATGCTTTGGCAGTTCTGGATCTTTTATGGTTTCATATAAATTTTAGAATAATTTGTTCTAGTTCTATGAAAAATTTCACAGGTAATTTGATAGGGATTGCATTTTGGTTGTGCCCATAGCACTTATTTTGGCACTTACTAATATATTGCCTTGCCATTGGTTATCACTTTTGTGTATTTGCCTTGTCTTCCTAACTGGTAATTGCTTCTAGAGGACAAGGTTTATATCTTAATTTTTTTTTTTTTTTGCTTTGTTAGGACCATACCTGGGGCACATGGAGGTTCCCAGGCTAGGGGTCAAATCACAGCTACAGCTGCTGGCCTACACCACAGCCAGAATCCAAGCTGAGTCTGCAGCCTACACCATGGCTCATGGCAACACTAGATCCTTAACTCAGTGAGGCCAGGGATTGAACCTGCAACCTCATGGTTACTAGTCGGATTCGTTTCCGCTATGCCACAATGGGAACTCCTATCTTAAATTGTTTTGTAATCTACCATATTGCTATGCATATAGAAGAGTTTAAGAGTTACGAAATGAATGAATAAGGAAAAGGAATTGGAGCTGGGAAATATTCTAAGATTACTCAATACATCAAATAATGAATTAGTAATTTATGCTTTCTTTGTCCCAGTTCTTTCAACTGTAAAGTTGTTTAAGTGGTATAGTGGGAAGACTGCTAGAGTTAATGAGACCTGTGAGATTCTGGGCAGATAGATTAATTTAACATAGTTTTCTCAGTTGTAGTATGGGATTGGAATAGATTATGTTTGGAATGCAGATTCCTGGACACCACCCCAGACCCACTTAATGTGAATAGCTGGACATTGAGTTTGGAAACCTGAATTTTATTTTATTTATTTTATTTATTTATTTTTTTGGTCTTTTTGCTATTTCTTGGGCCGCTCCCGTGGCATATGGAGGTTCCCAGGCTAGGGGTTGAATCAGAGCTGTAGCCACCGGCCTATGCCAGAGCCACAGCAACGCGGGATCCGAGCCGCGTCTGCAACCTACACCACAGCTCACGGCAACGCCGGATCGTCAACCCACTGAGCAAGGGCAGGGATCGAACCTGCGACCTCATGGTTCCTAGTTGGATTCGTTAACCACTGCGCCACGACGGGAACTCTGGAAACCTGAATTTTAAACAAATATTTCCTCAGGTAAATTTTACGTACCTTAAAGTTTGAGAACTGCTGGATCTAAGATTCCTTCTAATTCTCAGATTTTATTCTATTTAAAAATTTTTTTTAAAACATTTTGTGTCAATTATAATCTATTCTGGATTTTCTGTTCAGTCAACATTGATACCATCTTATTGATGGTATCAATTGTTCAGTCAACATTGATACCATCAAGTATCAATACTTATTTTATGCTGTAAGTAACTACCTAAAACCTTTTTCTTAAACTTTGCATCATTTTTTTTCCTTGCCTATTCTTGGCTTTAATGATAATAGGTTATTTAATGACAAGGGTTTTGCTCACCCTTGTATTGTTTATTTAGCTTGTAGTTTTATTTTGACCACTGTATTTTACTTTTCCTTCTGCCAAAAAGAAAAATTACTTGTTCATAGAAAGAAGTGGCTTTCTTTTAGTAAATTTGAATGAGAACTGTTGATAAAGTATAGGGAAAAGAGTTACTGCTAAACTAAATTAGACTATATAACATTGATTTGGTTCAGGTACAAATTAATATTCCACAGAGGGAGTTCCCTTCGTGGCGCAGTGGTTAACGAATCCGACTAGGAACCATGAGGTTGCGGGTTCGGTCCCTGCCCTTGCTCAGTGGGTTGACGATCCGGCGTTGCCGTGAGCTGTGGTGTAGGTCGCAGACGCGGCTCGGATCCTGCGTTGCTGTGGCTCTGGCATAGGCCGGTGGGTACAGCTCTGATTCAACCCCTAGCCTGGGAACCTCCATATGCCACGGGAGCAGCCCTAGAAATGGCAAAAAAATATATATATATATATATTCCACAGAGACTTCCAGATGGATTAATTGCATTTAATTGCATTTCTTTCTACCCAAGAAGAATTGTATTCTTTTTTTTTAGAACCACACCTGTGGTATATGGAAGTTCCCAGGCAAAGGGTTGAATAGGAGCTGTAGCTGGGGCCTAAACCATAGCCATGGCAAGACTTGGATCCAAGCTGCACTGTGACCTCTGCCACAGTTTACAGCAGTGCCGTATCTGTAACCCACTGAACAAGGCCAGGGATTGAACCTGTGTCCTTATAGAGACACTGTTGGGTCCTTAATCTGCTGGAAAAAAATTAAATATGAGTGCTATGATATCTAGGAATCCGTGAATATTGACCAACTTGCATAGCACTCACACATGTTTGAGAGACTTTTATATTACCAAACTACTTCCCCCTTCTAGTTAAATGATCTAGTCTTTGAATTCTTTCCAGAAACATTGAAGATAATTTTGGTAGAATTTTGAATGCAGTAGATTTAATTTGTTATTGTGATTTTAAACTTTTTTTTTTTTTTTTGGTCTGTGAGATGGATATGACAGCTCAGATTACAATAATACATATATATATTTATGTATAGTCTATGTGAGGTTAGAAATAAGCCTGTAAATAAATGACATGAACATTTTGGAATACATTGCCTTATCAGAAATATTAAACATATTACTGCTTGCTCTTAATTACACTTAAAACAATAATTGTTTGACTGGAAGTGTTTTGTTTTAGATCCAGTTTCTATTGTAGTATGCTCCCAGGGGAGCTGCTGGATGGGTATAAGAGCATTAACAGGACAGATAACTTATGTCCTGTTAACAAACATTTATTAGTGTGCTTCCTTTGTGCGAGGTTCTTTTCTAAATGTTGGTGGATTTGCAGAAAAATAAGAAAGGCTGCCTCTCCTCCCGCAACAGTCTCATGTCTTGTGATATCTTAGCCTATATCACTTTATGAAAGGGAATTAGATCTCGTGCAGTTTAAAGCAAGGGTAAGTATTTTGCAAACCCGTAGTAATGTTTTCGTTCTTCTCTCTGCTTGTCTTTTAGGATGAGAAATTCCTGTAGGTATTCTACAGCACAGGAAAAGATCCTTTCTTCCTGTGTATCTTCCACCTGATCTCCACACTCCTTTTATATGTATCTTCTCTGCCAGCCTTCTTGAGAGAGTAGTGAATACTTCTTGATTTCCATATCTTCTTATTGACCCCTTCTCCCACAGTGCATGTTAGGTTAGCAGTGACTTACTAGTTGCCACATCCAGTTACTTTTCAATCTTGTTCTCTTTTCTACTGAAAATGGCAGTTTTGATTACTCTTTGCTTGCACCTCTCCTTGTCTGGCTTTAGTGACTTTGCATTTCCTTGGTCTGTATCTTCCTTATCTTCACTTTTCTGAATGTGTGTGTTGTTTTTAAACTCCCTTAGATTTTCTTGAGTATACTTTTTTTCCGTCTTATTACTATTCCTTTCTCTTATGGATTATTTTTCTCTTATTACTACTCTTCTTCTAGGCTTTAATTATCCCTGAAAGCAGAATTGGAAACTGGAAAGATTTGAATTCCTTCTTAGTGGTACTGTTGACCATTTACTTTGGGCATATCACTTCTTTTGCTCTCAGTAGGATTACTTGTAAAGAAGTTCCTTGTGCTATACAGCAGGATCTCATTGCTTAATATAGCCCAAATGTAATAGTTTGCATCTACTAACCCTAAAGAATAAACTTTAAATAATAGGTTTAAGTAAGAAGGTTAGACTTCCCTACAATCTTGTCTTTCATTTTAATTTTAAAATAATTCCAAGGTCAGCTTCAGCTGGGCTTTCAACCCAGTTATCATACATGCTAAATCAGTGATAGCTAATTAATGCCATTTTAACTTTAGGTAAGTAAATTGTTTTGTTTTGTGTTTTGGCTGTGCCCTTGGCATGCGGACGTTCCCAGGCCAGGGATTGGACCCTTGCCACAGTAGTGACATTGCCAGATCCTAACCTTCTGAGCCACCAGGAAACTCCAGTAAATTGTTTTTAATAGCTTATTGGATATAATTCCCATACCGTACAGTTCACCCCCTTTTTTTTTCTTTTTTTGGTCTTTTTAGGGCTGCACCCTTGACATATGGAAATTCCCAGGCTAGGGCTCAAATCAGAGCTGGATTCCACAGGAACCCAGGATCCGAGCCTCATCTGTGACGTATACCACAGCTCACAGCAATGCTGGATCTTTAACCAGCCCTGAGGGAGGCTCGGGATTGAACCCGAGTTCTCATGGATACTAGTTCGGTTTGTTACTGCTGAGCCATGATGGGAACTCCAGTTCACCCATTTAAAGTGCTCAGTTCAGGGAGTTCTGTCATGTTGCAGCGGAAACGAATCCGACTAGGGACCATGAGGTTGCAGGTTCGATTCCCGGCCTCGCTCAGTAGGTTAAGGATCTGACGTTGCTGTGAGCTGTGGGGTAGGTCACAGATGTGGCTCAGATCTGATGTGGCTATGGCGCACACTGGCAGCTGTAGGTAGTTCCAATTGGACTCCAGCCTGGGAACCTCCATATGCTGCCAGTGCAGCCCTAAAAAGCAAAAAAGAAAAGATACTGTGGTAAAACATACATAGTAAAGTTTGACACTTCTTCCATTTTCAAGAGTACAATTTAGTGGTAGTAATTACATTCACAGTGTGGTACAACCATCACTAAAATATTTTTATTACCCCAAACAGAAACTCTGTAACCATTGGGCAGTAATTCCCAATTCACTCCTCCCAGCCCCTGGTAGGCAACGTCTCTAATCTACCTTCTGTCTCTGTGATTTTTGCCTACTCTGGATATTTCACATAAGTGGAATCATAGAGTATTTGTCCTTTTGTTAGTGGCTCATTTTGCTTAGCATAATGTTTTCATGGTTTATGCATGTTTTTCATTGCGTCAGAATTTCATTGCTTTTTAAGACTGAGTAATATTCCATTGAATCTGAGCCTTAGCTGTAGCAATGCCAGATCCTTTAAGCCACTGTGCCAGGCTGGGGATTGATCCTACACCTCACAGTGACCTGAACCACTACAGTTGGATTCTTAACCCAATGAGCCACAGCAGGAACTCCCCTTAGTCCTTTTTTAAAGAAAAAACTTATTTTTATTGAGGTTTAGTTGATATATAATATTGTGTAAGCTTAAGGTGTAGGACATGTTGATTTGATACATTTATATATTGCAGTGTGATTACCACTGTAGCATTAGCTAACATCTCTTATAACATCACATAATTATCTTTTTGCGTGTGTGGTAGGAACAATTAAGACCTAGTCTCTTATCAACTTTGAAGTTTGTGATGCAGTATTGTCTAAAATCACTATGCTGGGCAAAAAGACAAAAAATAAAATAAAATAAAATCACTATGCTGTGCATTGTATTTCTAGGACTTCTTTGTTTACTTGTTGCAAGTTTGTACCCTTAAATATTAACTCCCTATCAGATAAGTGACTTCTAAGTGCTGTGGACTGAATGTGTCCCCCTCAAATTCACATGTTGTAATCAACCCCCAAGGTGATAGTATTAAATGATGGGGCCTTTGGAAGGTCATTAGGTCATGAGAATAGACAAATCATGAATGGGTTTAGCATCCTTATATAAGAGAACCCAGAGGGAAACTTCCCTCCTTAGGCCATGTGAGGTTACCATAGAAAGATGGCCATATAGGAAGTGGGTTCACACCAGTTATTGGATCTGCCACCACCATGATCTTGGACTTCTCAGCCTCCAGAACTGTGAGAAATAAATGTTTGTTATTTGTAACCTACCCAGTGTCTTATATTTTATTATAGTAGCCTGAATGGACTAAGACACCAGATGTTTTTTTTTCTTTTTTTTGTCTTTTTAGGGCTGCACCCCGGGCATACATAGGTTCCCAGGCTAGGGATCTAATCGGAGCTGTAGCTGCTGGCCTACGCCAGAGCCACAGCAACGCCAGATCCAAGCTGTGTCTGTGACCTATACCACGGCTCATGGCAATGCAGGATTCTTAACTCACTGAGCGAGGCCATGGATTGAACCCAAAACCTCAGGGTTCCTAGTCACATTCATTTCCCCTGTGCCACGACAGGAACTCCCAAATGTTTTCTCTTATTCCCTAGATTGGGTTTTTTTTTCCATTCTGTTCTTTGATGTGTAAAATTTTTTAATTTTGATGAAATCTAGTTTATGCATTTATTATTGTTGTGCATGCTTTTGGTGTCATCTAAGAATCCATTGCCAATGTAAGAGTTTTATGGTTTCAGATCTTATACTTAGATCATGGATCCATTTTGAGTTAATTTTTTTTTTTTTGGCTGTGCCTGTAGCATGTGGATGTTCCTGGGCCAGGGATGGAACCCACGCCATAGCAGCAACCCAGGCTGATGCAGTGGCAATGCCGGGTCCTTAATCCGTTATGCCACAGTAGAACCCTCTGTTAATTTTTGTATGTAATATGAGGTACGGATCCAACTTCATTCTTCTATATGTGGAAATCTGCTTGTGGCAACTCCATTGCCCCACTAAATGGACTTGATACTGTTGTCAGAAATCATTTGGTATATCTGAAACCTAATATACAGCACAAATGACCCTTTCCACAGAAATGAAAATCATGGACTTGGAGAATAGACTTGTGGTTGCTGAGGGGGACGGGGAGGGAGTGGATGGATTGGGAATTTGGGGTTAATAGATGCAGACTATTGCTTTTGGAATGGATAGGCAATGAGATCCTGCTGTATAGCACTGGGAACTATGTCTAGTCACTTGCGATAGAGCATGATAATGTGAGAAAAAAGAATCTATGCATGTATGTATAACCGGGTCACCATGCTGTACAGTAGAAAATTGGCAGAATACTTTAAATCAGCTATAATGAAAAAAATAAAAATCATTAAACAAAAACAACGAAATACAGTTTTCTGAAAAAAAAAAAAAATCATTTGGCCACAAATATATAGATCTGTTTTTGGACTCTCAGTTCTGTTCCATTCTATATGTTTGTCTTTATGCCAATATCATGCTGTTTTGATTACTGTAACTTTGTAGTGGTTTTAGAATTGGGAAGTGTGGGTTGTCCAACCTTATTCTTTTTTTTTTTTTTTTTTTTGTGCTATTTCTTGGGCTGCTCCCACAGCATATGGAGGTTCCCAGGCTAGGGGTCGAATTGGAGCTGTAGCCACTGGCCTACGCCAGAGCCACAGCAACGCAGGATCCGAGCTGCGTCTGCAACCTACACCACAGCTCACAGCAACTCCGGATCGTTAACCCACTGAGCAAGGGCAGGGACCGAACCCCCAACCTCATGGTTCCTAGTTGGATTCGTTAACCACTGTGCCATGACGGGAACTCCCTTATTCTTTTTTAAAACCAAAATTGTTTTGGCTATTTAGGGCCCTTTGCAGTTCCACATGAATTTAAGAATTTGATTTTCCATTTCTGCCAAAAAAAAAAAAAAAAAGGCTATCAAGTTCTCTTGTGCAGCAGGTTAAGAATCCAGCATTGTCACTGTAGTGGCTTGGTTCTCGATGTGGCACAGGTTTGATCCCTGGCCCAGGAACTTCCACATGCCTTGGGTGGGTGTGGCCAAAAATTAAAAAAAAAAAGAAAAAGACTGTTGGAATTTTGATAGTGATTATTTGAATCTACACATTGCTTTGGATAGTATTGACATCTTAATATTAAATTTTTCTATCTATGAACAAAGGAGTCTTTTTAAAAAATTTAGGTCCTCATTAATTTCTTTTGGCAGTGTTTTGTAATTTTTAGTGTACAGGTGTTTCACTTCCTTGGTCAGATTTGTTCCCAGATATATTATTCTCTGGTTGATACAGTATTTTTCGTAATATAGTAGACTCTGTTCTTTGTGTTCATTGTTAAGGAAAATGATGGGACAACTTCCTTTTTTTTCTTTTTTTTTGTCTTTTTAGGGCTGCACCTGAGGTATAGTATATGAAGGTTCCCAGACTAAGGGTGGAGCTTCAGTTGCTGGCCTACAACACAGCCACAGCCAGATCCGAGCGGCATATCACAGCTCACAGCAATGCTGGCTCCTTAACTCACTGAGCAAGGCCAGGGATTGAATCTGTGTCCTCATGGATACTAGTCAGATTCATTTCTGCTGAGCCACAGTGGGAACTGCATATAGTGCTACTTTTTAAGGCCCCCCCCCATTTCTTCCTTCATTCCTTTCAAGGAATCTGCATCAGTGAGTCTTCTGATTTATTTTCTGTATCTGTTTTGCCATAGCACTTTTCTGCAGTAGTAAGCATTTTCTTTGGTTATGATACGATAAGGATTGTCTTTGACACAATCTTCCACATTTTTTTACCATCATACATTTTAGTTATAGTTAATTATATTTTATAGTTAATTATATTTTTATATTTAGTTATTTGGTTATATCTGGGATGTTGGATATTTGGTAAATGGGAAGGGTAATAGCCATGAAAAATGAGTGGAATATTTCTTTTCTTTTCAGTTAACTTAGGATTGTATGTGAAAACATAGCAAATGAAAGCTATGGATATGTACAAAAAAGATACAGTAGATATAGAAAATACGGCAAGTGAAAGGTATAGTAACTTGACATACTTTTATATTTTTATAGCTGGTCAAGCAAGGAAAAGTCCTGTGCATTTAAAAATGTTGCAAAGAGGTAAATGATAGCAAAAGAAGCTTTATTAATACTTATTTATTTATTTGGCTACCCTGTGGCATATGGAGTTCCGGGTCAGGCCAGGGACCAGATCCAAGTCGCAGTGGCCACCTAAGCTGCAGCTGTGGCCAGATCCTTAACCCACTGTGCTGGGCCGGGGATCAAACCCGTGTCCCAGCACTTCCAAGGCGCCAAAGATCCCGTTGTATTTAAATCTGTTTTAGGAAATTTTTTAGCTTAGGTACCTCAAATAGGTTACAACCCTTTTTTACATTCTTGATTGAATTTTCCTTTCAAAATATGGTTCTTTCATTGAATTTTGGGGAATTTTAAGGCTGTACTGTTCATTTAGTACTTGATATATCCCTGGAAGTGTAGTCTTTCTTAATCTAGTCATTTTATTTCTCCAGCCATATGTATAAACTTTTTGAAGGAGGGTAGTTTTTATATACCCTCTTCTAAGCAGAGATCAAGGTGGTGGGCCATATTATAGTAGTTCTCAAACTTTAAGATGCCTTAGGAATTATCTGAAGGACTTTTTGAAACAGATTGCTGGGCCCTACTCCATGAGTTAGGTCTAGAGTGAAGCTTAAAAATTTGCATTTGTAACAAGTTCCAGGAATTGCTAATAGTGCTGGTTTGAATCCCACACTTTGAGACCACAGCTGAAGTAAGTATCTGTTGAATGATGGCGGTGAGCCAACAAATCCTGGTTATAGATGTTCTTGGAAACATCTCCCATAACGCTGAGAATTTCACGAAGGTCTTTTGAAAAGTACTGCTTTGTTTACACCTGAAACTAACACAACATTGTAAATTAACTATACTTCAATTGAAACAAATCAGAAAACTTAAAAAAGTACTGTTTTCTTTTTCTCTTGGCCAGCAGTTCACAAAGGGTGGTACCTGAATTTGCAGCATCAGAATCACTGTGGAGTTTGTTAGAAATGCACATTTTTTTGGGGGATTCCAACTTTTTAGTTTTTCTCCTTTTACACAAAACAAAGTAGAAGAAATAATATAGGATTAAAACTACAAAATAGTTAACTGGTAGAACCCCCCTCACACAAATCCATATAGGAAGATAAGCTTATTTAAGTGAGGAAACACATGCAAATTAAGATGGTTTGTAGTTTTCATATGAAAAACACCAAAAGAGAAAAGTCAAACATGCTATATGCTACATACTCAGACCTTTGAATTGAAACCTCTGGGAGTGGGACCCAGCAATGTGTTTTAACAAATCCTCCAAGTGATTCTGATGTACCCTAAAGTTTGAGAACCACTGATTGATACAGTTAATTTAGAGCCTCCATTCTTAAACAAAGGTTTGTATCAGAATCAGCTGGGGAGCCTTTTTCAACATAGATGTACCTGGCTCCCAACCCAAAGTAATTGAAATGATTCATTAGGTCGAATCAGAACTGCAACTGCCAGCCTAGACCACTGCCACAGTAACGCCGGATTCCAGCGGCATCTGTGACCTATACCATAGCTCGTGGCAATACCAGATCCTTAGCCCACTGAGCGAGGCCAGGGATTGAGATTGAACCTGTGTCCTCATGGATACTCGTCAGATTCATTTCTGCTGAGCCACGATGGGAAACCCCATGCTCAGATTTTAAAATGATAGTATATTCTGTAGATATACACATTTATATACATGTATATGTGTGTAATTTGAAACCTACCTTTTTTCTAAAACCTGTTGAATATATTCTTATTGATTCTTTCTATGTATTTTTCTCAGGATGTATTCAAAGGTAAATTTTATACAAGGGGCAATCCTATCTCCTTCAAATTAGGGGACCAGTATCCTTTTTCTTGGGACTACTATGCCATCTACCCAAAATTCTTTTTAATCAAACTATGTGTAAGGAATTTTCTACTATGGCATGCCTTTAAGAGTCTATATAATATGTCAAGTTACATAGCAGTAAGATGTAAGGAGAATTATTACCAAAAGAACTAATGTACACATTTATATACATATGCCTAGAGTCCCAGTGTCCAACAGTATCCATTAACCTTGCCTTGGGCATATTAAGTAACACTTAACACTTAACCTGCATTACACAAATTACCAAGCTATAATAACAGAATTTGGAGAATGATTCTCACCTTAAATGTATTGACTGTGGACTTCATGGAAGAATTATGAAACATAATAAAGTATGGAGGTTGAGAAACTTCCTTTTGTTAAAGCCAGAAGATCTTTATCTTTCAAGACAGTAGTTTTCCCTTAAAAATCTCAGTGTCAGACATATACTTAATAGGAGTTTCCATTGTGGCTCAGTGGTTTAAGGACCCAGCCTTGCTCAGTGGGTTAAAGGTCCCACATTGCCACAAGCTGTGCTGTAGGCTTCAGCTGCAGCTGCAGCTCTGATTTAACCCCTAGCCTGGGAGCTTCCATATGCTGCAGGTGTGGCCCTAAAAAAGAAACACACACAACTTGATAATGTACATTCTTTCCCAGCAATTTAAGTGTAAAATAGAATGATTTAGAGCAAAATGTGACCTAATGATACAGTGTGTCATTTAAATATGCTTATATGTATTCAATAATGCAAACCTTTTCGTTTTCTTTCAGTTAAATGAGGAGATAGTTGACTTTTCCCATCATTATTGATCTGTCTTCTGTCTTTGCTTTTGTAGACAAGAATAGTCTAATGAAGCAACCTATATAATTGTAATAGACACTCTAGACCAATGTTTTAGGGAAAGCTTTGTTTTTATATTTTTGTTTTTCTTTGAAAAAGGTAAAGACTAATATCCTCATAATTCCAGCACAATGTTTTGTTTTGGTTTTTTTTGTCTTTTTTTGCTATTTCTTTGGGCCGCTCCCACAGCATACGGAGGTTCCCAGGCTAGGGGTCCAGTCGGAACTGTAGCTGCCAGCCTATGCCAGAGCCACAGCAACGCGGGATCCGAGCCGCGTCTGCAACCTACACCACAGCTCATGGCAACGCCGGATCGTTAACCCACTGAGCAAGGGCAGGGATGAAACCCGCAACCTCATGGTTCCTGGTCGGATTCGTTAACCACTGCGCCACAATGGGAACTCCCAGCACAATGTTTTATTTTGGCATGTTTGTTTGTTTGTTCCTTTCTTTTTTTTTTTTGTCTTTTGAGGGCTGCACCCATAGCATGTGGAGGTTCCCAGGCTAGGGTCAATTCAGAGCTGCAGCTGCCTGCCTACACCACAGCCATAGCAACACCAGATCCGAGCCGAGTCTCCAAACTACACCACAGCTCACGGCAAGGCCGGACGGATCCTTAACCCACTGAATGAGGCCAGGGATTGAACCTGAGTCCTCATGGATGCTGGTCAGATTTGCTTCCGCCAAGCTGCAACGGGAACTCCTACTTCTAATTTTTAAATTAAGGTGTATATATTTTTGTGTGGATGTGACTATATCATTTCAGACTTTTAAACATGGAATGAAGCATCACAAGTAGTAGCTATATAACATTCTATTGAATATATTTGTTATTATTTACTCAATTTCTGTTAGGTGATGTTCAACTTGTCTTGATTTTCATATCTTCTTAAAGAGTACTGTATAGGAGTTCCTGTCGTGGCTCAGTGGAAACGAATCTGACTATGAACCATGAGGACGAAGGTTCTATCCCTGGCCTCACTCAGTGGGTTAAGGATCGGTGTTGCTGTGAGCTGTGGCATAGGTCATAGACGAGGCTTAGATCCCGTGTTACTGTGGCTGTGTTGTAGGCCAGCAGCTACAGCTCTGATTCAACCTCTAGCCTGGGAACTTCCATATGCCGTGGGTGCAGCCTTAAAAAAAAAGACAAAAAAGCAAAACAAAACAAAAAACCCATTCCTTAATAAATAAAGAGTACTGTATCAAATACTTTTGCGCATATGTCCTTCCTGTGCTTTGGTTTATTTCTGCATCCTTATCTTGACTTATCAGTAGTATGACTTAATTTGATCATATTTTTTTCCTCTTTGAAACACTTTCTTCATTTGTGTTCTAAGATACCATGCTCTTGGTTTTCCTCTTACCTATTTCCGTTGATAGTTCTTCACCTATAAATGGTATGTTGCCCCAGGGTCCTTTTCTCTGTCTGTTTATTTCATTGGTGATCTTATCCAGTTTTATGGCTTTAAAAGTAGCATCTAGAGGTTGAAAATTTTCAAGTTTATTTCCATCTCAAACTTCTTTTCTTGAAATACAGTTGTATGTAGCCAACTGAGTATTCAGCATCTCTACCTAGATGTCTGATAGTCATTGCAAACTTAACATGTTCAAAACTCTACTCTTGAGCTTCTTCTATTGACCTGCTCCTCCCATAGTGTTACCCAACTTTGCAAATGGCAGTTCTCTTATTCTAGTTGTGCAGGCCAAGAACTGAAGATATCCTGTATTTTCTCTTCACACTGACATCCAGTTGGATAGGAAAAACTCTTGGCTCTACCGTCACAATACATCTAATTTGACTACTTCTTACTGCCTCCACTGCTACCATGTTAATCTGAAAGCTACCATCTTCTTTTCATAGTTTTTCAGTAGCTTTTGTTTTTTCTAACACCTTTGCTTCATTACGTTCACTTTTCAATATAGTATCCTCAGTCACCCTTTTCGAATTTGTCAGATCATGATTTTTTTCTGCTTAAAACTCTTCTGATGTCTTCCCATTTCACTCAGAATTAAAGTCGTAATCATTTAACATATTCTATACAATATGACCCCTATTACTAATGATTATATCTGCTGACCTCTGTCTTGTTTAATTAAAAAAATGTATTTTTTTAGATTTATGGGATTTTCCTTTGTGGTTCAGTGGTTAACGAACCTGATGTATCCATGAAGATGTGGGTTTGATCCCTGGCCTCGCTCAGTGGGTTAAGGGTCTGACATTGCCGTGAGCTGTAGCGTAGGTTGCAGACGTGGCTCAAATCCCGCATTGCTATGGCTGTGATGTAGGCCAATTCGACCCCTAACCTGGGAACTTACATGTGCCATGGATTTGGCCCTAAAAAGCAAAAAATAAATAAATAAATTTTATTTATTTTTATGGCCACACCCATGGCATTTGGAAGTTTCTGCACTAGGGATGAGCTGCAGCTGTGGCAATGCTGGATCCTTTAACCCATTGCCCTGGGCTGGGGATCAAACATTAACCTCTGCAGCAATCCTAACCAGTGTAGCTGGATTCTTAACCCACTGTGCCACAGCGGGAACTCCTGCCTTGTTCAATTATTGTGCTTTTAACTTTACAAAGAAGTAAAAATTCAGAAAATAATTTTTTTTTTTTTTTTTGTCTGAGCCTATGGCATGTGGATGTTCCCAGACCTGGTATCAAACTCACCATAGCAGTGGCCTGGGCTGCTGCAGTGACAATATCAGATGCTTAACTTGATGTGCCACAAGGGAATTCTGAAAATCAAATGTGTTAAAAGAGGTTAGATTTAAGCTACTTGATATAAATTGACAGTGGCTATATTTAGTGAATAAATCTTTATATTTGGGGAGTAACAAAGGAGATACATGAATATTTCTTGAGCCTTTAATATAATCACTAAGTTCCTTACATATTTACTATGTTATCTCATTATCTTCTAAATAGACTGATCACTATTTTTATTTTTCCTTACTTTACAGATGAGTAAACAAAGTCCTTTTTAACTCCAAAACAAAGCATTAATGTATTATAATTCAGTGTTAGCCTGAATATATAAGTTACATGAAGTATTTTACACATCTGAAAATCTTATTGGCATTTTAATCATTCATGAATAATTGCCCAGACTGAACTATTTCTTAGTTATGATCTCTTATTTTGCTGTAAGTGACTGCAGATATTTTAGGTTTTGGTTTTGTGTGTAGCATTCAAGCCTTGGTGGATAATAAAAATTTTCGTTTCAGAGCTGAAATTTTGGAAAGTACACCAGTTAGATCAGAGGAGTGATGATGACATATTTAGTTGAGGATAAGTTTTCAATATTTTCATCTGTTGTTAGTGATTAGAACCCCTAGGGGCTAGTCTAGTGTGAAGAGTAACTTTTTATGTTTAGTTACTATACAAAGGACCATATTTTGGTGACAAGAAAGACAAGATTGAGAACAGTCAAATGATGTTAAGAAATGAACTTATTCATTTTACTTATCAAAACAAAGTTTTGGTTTTTTTGTGGGAGATAACTTTCCTGGGATATTTAATTTTTTTTTTTTTTTTTGGCAAAACCAGTGTGTTAGCTTGATGAAATGTTATCAAGAATGTTAAGCTTAAAAAAAAGTTAAACTATAAATCCACTGTAGCCTTTAGCACCAATTTTTTCCATTTATTCAGCACTTCTCTAGGAATCATAGTTTTGTCCATTTGCTTAGGTTTATGAGAAATTCAGTTTTACTGATTTTTATATTTATTTTGCCCATGCCACAGCATGTCAAATTTCCTAGGCCAGGGATTGACCCAGGCCCCTACAGTGACAATGCCAGATTCTTAATCATCACAAGAGCACTCCTGGTTTTACTGATTCTTGCTAAGTCCTTTTAAGAGCAAGGTAGTACTCTTAGGTTTGTACAAAGTTGGCTTTGATTTGTACGCTTTGCAGCTCACAGGCTTTATATTTCACGTCATCCTGTTCCAGGGTCATGGATTGAACCTGAGCTGTTGTAGAGACAATGTGGTGTAGTTATGTTGTAGGCCACAAGGGAAGTCCTTGATATCATCCTGTTAATGAAAATTGATAAAATTTAGTAACTTAAAAAGATTAAATTCTACTTGTGGAAGTTTATCAGTTGGATAAGCTAGGTTATTCTAATACAGCAATGGTAGAGTTCTCACTGTCGTGCAGTGGGATTGGCAGCATCCCTGGAGCACTGGGATGCAGGTTTCATCCCTGACCTGGCACAACAGGTTAAGGATCCGGTGTTGCTGCAGCTGTGGTGTAGGTCACAACTGCGGCTTGAATCTTCTCCCTGGCCAAGGAACTCTGTATGCCGTGTGGTGGCCAAAAATGAGAAAAATAAAATAAAAACAGCCATAGTTTATTTCTTGCTCATACTGTATATCCATTGAAGACCTGCAGGGATACTCTGCTCATCATTCAGGGATCTGGGTTGAGAGAGTGCCATCATCCTGAAAGTTGCTGGTTGCCAGAGGTATAAGAAAATATAAGAAGGTACTTTTGGCATTTATATGTTCTGCCTAGAAGAGATTCACATCATTTTCTATTTACAACTCACTGTTTAGTCTCGTGGTCTCTCCCAACCTCTAGGAAATGTGATCTTTCTAAGTATCTACAAAAGGAATTTGGGAAATAGCATCAATAGTGGTTGTAGGAAGTAGTAAGATAAACTTGTGTTGACTTGGCTTTGTATTTTAAGACATGTTTTTACTTCTTTGATTTTATTTATTTAAAAAATCTTTGTTTTTTGGAATCCTAAAGTTGTAATATGAGATCATTAAAATTTTGGGGGGAGGAGTTCCTGCTATGATGCCGTAGGTTAAGAATCTGACTGCAGTGGATCACCGTGGAGGCATGGGTTCAATCCCCACCCCTGGGCAGTGGGTTAAAGGATCTGCTCTTGCTGCAGCTGCTGCTTGGATTCAGTCCCTGGCTTGGAAACTTCCATATGCTGTGGGTGCAACCTTTAAAAAAAAAAATTTTTTTTTTGGTGATAATAAAGTATATATAAAAAAAGACCCATTTCCTCTTTACTTTTTCTCTGATTGCATTCCCTAGATGTAACCATGTTAATATTTATAGTTTGGCATATAACCTTTCATACTTTTTTTTGGTATGCACTATAAATAAGCATCTGTGTATAATTAGAGTTTATTTTTAAACAGAGGTAGAATCATGTATTATAGTACGCAGATTTTTGTGACTATTCATGCAGGGTAGTTTAGAAGTAAATTATTTGTTTAAAGTTTTCACATTTAAAATTTTGTTATGAACTTTCATATTTATCTCCAAAAAATTATACCACCAGTATCAGAATTTCTGTTTTCTTATGCTTTTCCAAATACTGTATAATACCAGTGTTTTCCTTTTTTTGCCAGAGCAAAGCATTGTATTTTGTTTCAGTTTGCAGTGCTTTAATCATTAGTGAAGCCAAGTTTCTTTTTGTATGCTTACTGGCCAGTTGTATTTCTCTGAATTACTTGTTCAAATATCAGATTAATTTTTCTAATGACCTTCCTTTCTTCCTTCTTTCCTTACTTGCTTTCTTTTTCTTTCTTTTTCTAGGGCCATACTTGTCACACATAGAAGTTCCCAGGCTAGGGGTCAAATTGGAGCTGCAGCTGCAGCTGCACCTCACTGCAGCTCATAGCAACAGTGGATCCTTAACCTACATCTTCATGGATACTAGTCGGTTCATTACCACTAAGCCAGGACAGGAACTCCCAAAACAGTAGCTTTGATATTGGAATGTTTTGGAGCTGTTACTTAAAGGAAAGAATTATATTTGAAATGACAGTTTCAGAAGGACGCTAATACAGTCAGAACTGCTAAAATTACTGTGGGTTGCATTTATCATTCTGTTACTTAGGTGAGCTGATTCCTGAAATCTTTCCAGCCCATTTTACTTATTTAGGTCACTAATTATAGAATTTGTTGTTTAGAAGCTAGCATCTAGTTAAGGTGTTTGGAGAGAGATTTCTGTGAGATTCAACTGAGTCATGTCCTCAGTAGTTATTTTGAGAATTATGTGGAGAAGCCGTGAATTTCTGCAGCTAATGAATATTTCATTGTTGCTTAAAGGAACCTGTTGTATAAAAGATTTACCAAATAAATGATAATAAAGTAATACTTGGGAATTCCTGTGTGCCTCAGCAGGTTAGCTGTCTGCACATTGTCACTGCAGTGGCTCAGGTTGCTGCTGTGACATGGGTTTGATTCAGGCTTTGGGAACTTCTGCATGCTGTAAGTACAGCCAAAAAAATAAATATTTGGGTACAAAGAATTATATTAGATGCTACTAGGAGTAACAAAGTTTGGAGTTCCCATTGTGGCTCAGCAGAAGTTAATCCAACTAGGAACGTGAGGTTGCAGGTTCAATCCCTGGCCTCACTCAGTGGGTTAAGGACCCAGCGTTGCTGTGAGCTGTGGTGTAGGTTGCAGACGATGCTCGAATCCTGCATTGCTGTGGCTGTGGTGTAGGCCAGCAGCTGAAGCTCCAGTTCGATCCTTAGCGTGGGAACCTCCATATGCTGGAGGTGAGGCCCTAAAAAGCAAAAAACAAACAAACAAACAAAAACCCCCAAAAAACAAAAAAACCAACCATATACTTTTCTGTAACCAAAACAGCTGAAAGGTAGATATTTTTCCTGTTTTAGGATTAGGGAAACAGTGTAACAGAGATTAAGTATTTTGTTTAATGGTATGTATTTCTTTTTTTTTTTTTTTGTCTTTTTGCCATTTCTTGGGCCGCTCCCGTGGCATATGGAGGTTCCAGGCTAGGGGTCTAATTGGAGCTGTAGCTGCCAGCCTACGCCAGAGCCATAGCAACGCGGGATCCGAGCCGCATCTGCAACCTACACCACAGCTCACGGCAATGCCAGATCTTTAACCCGCTGAGCAAGGGCAGGGATCGAACCCACAACCTCATGGTTCCTAGTCGGATTCGTTAATCACTGCGCCATGATGGGAACTCCCTAATGGTATATATTTCTAATAATACTAATTACTTTATTTATTGACTACTTCCTTGTGACAGGCATTATGCCAAGTTTTAAACTTTATTTCATAGAATCCTTATTATCAACTTTACTGAAATAGATATTATTTTTTTCATAGATATGGAACCGAGTTGCAGAAAGATTAAACATATCACCAAAGCCATATGATTAGAAAGTGGCAAAACTGGAATTCAAGCCAAGGTTTTTGTGATTTTTGAAAGTCTCTGCTCTTAAATATATTTCCTTTTAAGACTTTTTCTTAAAAATTTTAAGGTATAGTTGATTTACAGTATTATGCCAATTTTTGCAGTATGCAAAGTGACTTAGTCATATATACATACACATTCCTTTTTTTTTTTTTTTTTGGCTTTTGTCTTTTTAGGGCTGTACATCACAGCATGTGAAAGCTCCCAGGCTAGGAGTTGAATCAGAGCTACAGCTGCTGGCCTATGCCACAGTCACAGCATTGTGGGATCTGAGCCATGTCTGTGACCTACACTATAGCTCATGGCAGTGCCAGATCCTTAACCTACTAATCGTGGCCAAGGATTGAACCTGCATTCTGATGGTCAGTAGTTGATTTGTTACTGTTAAGCCATAATGGGAACTCCTAATTTTTTAAAAATTCTTTTTTGGCCACCTCTTGGCATATAGAATTTCCAGGCCAGGGATCAAATACAAGCCATAGTTGCAGCCTGTGCAGAGGCTGCCACAATGCTACTGTGCCAGGCTGGGGATCGAACCTGTGTCCCAATGTTCGTAAGATGCTGCCAACCCCATTGTGCCACAAGGGAATCTCTACTAAAAGTATTAATTTAAAGTAAAAATTCTTCATATTGCATTAGAGATTTTCTTTTCTTGTTTTTTTTTTGGGGGGGGGGATGGGGCCCTGTGCTTGTGGCATATGGAAGTTTTCTGGCCAGGGATCGAATCCAAGTTGCAGTTGTGATCTACCCCACAGCTCCAGCAATGCTGGAGTCCTTTTAACCCACTGCACCAGACCAGGGATTGAACCCTCATCCTAGCAATCCTAGCAGTAGCATCTGGAGCCACTGCAGAGGCAGTTCTGGATCCTTAACCCACTGTGCCACAGTAGGAACTCCTAGAGATTTTCTTTTGCAGTTTTTTTTGGAGAAATGTTTCATTCAGCTCTTTTCTAATTACATGTGAAAAAATTGACTACTAAAATAAAAGGGCTGTATGTGAAGCAAATTATATACTGTAATGTACCTAATGTTGCCAAGTACACTTAGTGAATGAGGTGGAGGGAACCATTTAGCCATCCAGAGAAGCAGCTCAGCCTAGTGCTTTTTTTTAATGGGGAAACTGTTAAAAATAAGAAAAAGTTTGGGAGTTCCTGTCATGACGCAGTGGAAATGAATCCATCTAGGCACCATGAGGTTTCACGTTCAATCCCTGGCCTTGCTCAGTGGGTTAAGGACCTGGCATTGCTGTGAGCTGTGGTGTAGGTTACAAACGCGGCTCGGATCCTGTGTCGCTGTGGCTGTGGTATAGGCCCGCAGCTGCAGTTCAGATTCAGCCCCTAACCTGGGAACTTCCATATGCTGTAGGTTTGGCCCTAAAAAAAAAGACATAAAAAAACAGAAAGACAAACAAACAAAAAGAGTAAGTTTGAAGACACCAACAGTTTAAAGAGAAGGCAAGTTTGTAACACTCTTGAGCTGTGGTGTAGGTGTCAGACGAGGCTCAGATCTGGCGTTGCTGTGGCTCTGGCATAGGCCGGCGGCTACAGCTCCAATTAGACCCCTAGCCTGGGAACCTCCATATGCCACGAGTGCAGCCCTAAAAAGACCAAAAAAAAAAAAAAATATTGAGCAAAATATATAGGAGAACTTACATTCTGTAATCTTGCTTTTACATGTTTGTGTTTATGAAGATTAGATTAAGAGAACTTTGTTTTGTGCAGGTTTGCTTAAAATCTTTTCTCTATAAATTAGCTCCTTAGGTTTTCTGTTTGGGTAATAAGCGCATTGCACTTCCTTCTTGTCAAAATAATCCTACAAAGATGGTGTTCACTGGTCTATCTCAGCACTAGTGGGAGATAGCAAACAGCTTTTCAGGTCATCTGTCTGCTTTGATTTAGCACATTGGTTTAGCACAGTGTTTGTTGGAACATTGTTGACCAGAAAACATGTATGTCACAACTCTAGGAAGAAAAACCATAGTATTTCAATTTCTAATGTGTACTTTATTTTTTGTTTTGTTTTTATTTTTCAAGCAGAAATAAGACTCTATACTTGGCCGTTCTGGTTTTAAAGGATTAGCTTATTTGACTGTATGTTTTTCTATACTGACACAGTGCTGATTAAACATTTTGTACCATGAATAAAAAAACAAGAGAGAATCCTATAGTATCTTGTGACCATGATCAAGGCATCTGGATATCTGCCTAAATGGCACTTACTTGTTGAGAAGACAGTTCATAAATAAGTAGTAAATACATAAATGTTCAAGATATTATGATAAATGTCGCAGGGCTATTTTAGAGGTGGTCAATGAAGCCTTCCTTACAAAGTGACATCTGAAGAATTAAAATGAGCCAGGTTGGGAGTTCCCATTGTGGCTTAGTGGTAACGAACCTGACTGGGATCCATGAGGATGTGGGTTCAATCCCGGGCCTTGCCCAGTGGGTTAAGGATCCACCGTTGTCGTGACCCCACCGTTGTTGTGACCTGTGGTGTGGGCCACAGACTCGGCTCAGATCTGGTGTTGCTATATTTGTATTGGTATTATCTCTACTTTTCATTTAAAAAATGTAAACATGGAAAGTGTTTTGCCTCAAGTATTAATTTAAAGAGTAGGGATAGAGTCCATCTCCCTGGATTCCCTTTATGAATTAGAGAATACATACTAACAGCCCTTTGTAGATCAGGACTTTCCTGTTTGTCCTGTTCTTAAAGCACTTATTGTTGCAGTGTTTGAAGACTTGTGTCATGTCTCATTTGTATTCTCATTTTAAGCACATGTAATCTCTCTTTTCCCATGTAGACACATATTCAGTGTGTCACATTGAGATTTTTGTTGTTTTTGATGACATTTTTCCCCATTATCAATAGGAAGTGCTCATTCATATATCGCTTGGCCATGGTAACCTTTTCTCATTCTTGGTTACTTCTAAATAATGTTAGAGGCTGCCAGTTTTCATATTTGATTCTAGAATAAAGTCGGCATTATTGCAGTCTCAAATGTCTCATCAAAAATTTTTTCTAACTAGACTTTAATAGAGTTTGACCAGTGATGGTCTTTTTTTTGGTCTTTTCAGGGCCGCGCCTGCGGCAAATGGAGGTTCCCAGGCTAGGGGTCTAGGGTTCCTAGTAGGATTTGTTTCCGCTGCGCCACAACAGGAACTCCGATCAGTGATGGTCTTTTATAGTGGAGTGAAAGCTCCATAAGGCAACAGAATAACTGCGGGCAGAATTAGGATAGATTTATTTTTGCCTTTTCTAGGACCGATCCCGCAGCATATGAAGATTTCCAGGCTAGGGGTCGAATCAGAGCCGTAGCCACCGGCCTACACCAGAGCTACAGCAACTTGGGATCCGAGCCGCAGCTGTAACCTACACCACAACTCATGGCAATGCCAGATCCATAACTCACTGAGCAAGGCCAGGGATCGAACCCGCAACCTCATGGTTTCTAGTCAGAATCGTTAACCACTGCGCCAGGACTGGAACTCCTAGGATAGATTTAAATGGAGTGAAGATTTACAGCTAACTGCCAGAAGACTTGACATAGATGGCAGTGTTGATTTTCCTAATCTGATACCTCAGCAGCAGAAGTTTACAGTTAACTGTTTTCATTTGTAGACATCTAAAAATTCACCAGAGATGTAGCTTCAGTTGCTTTGCCTTTTATTATTTAAAAGCTGGTAGATATACAGAGTATAATTTGTTTGTTTGTTTTTTTTTTGGTCTTTTAGGGAAGCACTTGGGGCAAATGGAGGTTCCCAGACTAGGGGTAAAATCTGAGTTGTAGCTGCTGGCCTACATCACCGCCATAGCAGCACCAGATCTGAGCTGCGTCTTTGAACTACACCACAGCTTACGGCAACACCGAATCCTTAACCCACTGAGTGAGGCCAGGGATTGAACCTGCCTCCTCATGGATACTAGTCAGATTAGTTTCCGCTGAGCCACAACGGCAACTCCACAGAGAGTATGAATTTAAAGAAAGATTTTCAATCAGGGTTTTTTGTTTGTTTTTTAATGTCCTCAGAAGAAGCTTTTCTAGCCTACAGTATCCCAATATATTAATTTTTTTTTTCTCTACAGGAAATTTTCATATTCCTTTAAAAACTATCTTGGATTAAGAGACTTGTCTATGAATTAGTACCTTTTTCGGGGGAGGGAAGCACCATTACTATCATTTCTCAGGCCTTTGATTTTGAAAAATAAGAGTTATTTTACATATTAAGGATTATAGAGTCATAAAGAAAAGGAAGACCAACAAATTGCAGATTAGCTTTTAAGAGCCAAATTCTGTCCATACTTGATTTTTTAAAGGTACATGCATAGATTCTAAATGCATAGCATGATGAAGTTTCAGAAATAAATTTTCACTGATTAAAAATATGCATATAACCAGTACCCTGTATATTAACAGAATTCCAAAAGCCCTATTGTGCCTTTTTTGTCACCATCCTGACTTGTGATCCTGTAAATTAGTGTTTAATGTAGGCTGAATGGTAATTCTTTAAGCTTGATATTCATTACACTGAATTTACTGATACTACTGTTTAGGTTTTCTACTAATTTTGTCTAATATTAAAATTCTACATGAATTTGTCTTTTTTTTTTTTTTGTCTTTTCTAGGGCCGCTCCTGCGGCATATGGAGGTTCCCAGGCTAGGGGTTTAATCAGAGCTGTAGCCACTGACCTATGCCAGAGCCGCAGCAATGCCAGATCCGAGCTGTGTCTGCGACCTATACCACAGCTCACAGCAATGCCAGATCCTTAACCCACTGAGTGAGGCCAAGGATCGAACCCGCAACCTCATGGTTCCTAGTCAGATTCGTTAACCACTGAGCCACGATGGGAACTCCATGAATTTGTCTTGATAGGGAAAAGCAATGAACATTTCCCCCTTAATTTTAGTTTTTTTTTTTCTTTTTTCTTTTCCAGGGCCGCACCCTTGGCATATGGAAAGTTCCCAGGCTAGGGGTCAAATCAGAGCTGTAGCCGCCAGCCTGTACCACAGCCGCAGCAACTCGAGATCCGAGCCACGTCTGCAACCTACACCACAGCTCACAGCAACGCCGGATTGTTAACCCACTGAGCAAGGGCAGGGATCGAACCCACAACCTCATGGTTCCTAGTCGGATTCGTTAACCACTGCGCCACGACGGGAACTCCATACCACATCTTTTTAATCCATTAATCTGTCATTGAACATTAAGGTTGTTTCCATGTCTTGGCTACCATGAATAGTGCTGCAGTGAACATAGGTGGTGCACGTATTTTTTTTTTTTTTTTTGGTCTTTTTGCCTTTTCTTGAGCTGCTCCCATGGCATATGGAGATTCCCAGGCTAGGGGTCAAATCTGAGCTGTAGCCGCTGGCCTACGCCAGAGCCACAGCAACGTGGGATCCAAGCCGCGTCTGCAACCTACACCACAGTTCATGGCAATGCCGGAACCTTAACCCACTGAGCAAGGGCAGGGATCGAACCCGCAACCTCATGGTTCCTAGTTGGATTCGTTAACCACTAAGCCACGACGGGAACCCCGCGTATATGTTTTTGAATGAAAGTTTTGTTTGGATGTATGCCCAGGAGTGAGATTGCTGGACCATATGTGGTAGTTCTATACTTAGTTTTCTGAGGAAGCTCCATACTGTTTTCCTTAGTGGTTGAATCACTTACATTCCCACCAACAGTGCAGGAGGGTTCCTTTTACTCCATACCCTCTAGCATTTGTTATCTGTAATCTTACTAATGATAGCCCTTCTGATCCATGTGGGGTGCTCCTCTTTGTAGTTTTGATTTGCATTTCTCTAATAATTAGTAATGTTGAACATTTTTTCATATGCCTACTGACCATTTGTATGTCTTCTTCGGAGAAATATCTGTTTAGGTCTTCTGCCCATTTTTCGATGGGGTTATTTGTTTTTTTTTGCTATCTCTATTTTTATTGCTAGATTTCTTAACACTTTGCATTACCCCTATAATTTTATTAAGATAGTATTTCCAGAAGTTACAAAAATTCTAGTCTTCCTAGTCTCTTTTTTAAATTACAGTTGATGTACAATGTTATATAAGTATACACACAGGTGTGCAGTGTGGTGATACACAATTTTTATTTTATTTTATTTTTTTGGTCTTTTTAGGACTGCACCCATGGCATATGGAATTTCCCATGCTAGGTGTCGAATCAGAGCTGCAGCTGCCGTCCTACACCACAGCCACAGCAACACAAGGTCAGAGCTATGTCTATGACCTACACCACAGCTCATGGCAATGCTGGATCCTTAACCCACTGAGTGAGGCCAGGGATCAAACCCACATTCTCATGGTTGCTAGTCAGATTCATTACCACTGAGCCATGATGGGATCTCCTGGTGATTCACAAATTTTAAAGGTTCTGTTCCATTTATAGTTAATATAAAATATTGGCTGATAGAAAAGAACAAATTATGCCACTTGCAGCATCATGGATGGGCCTAGAGATTTTCATATTAAACGAAGTAACTCAAAGATAAATATCATATGACATCATTTATATGTGGGATCTAATACAAAATAAGTTTTTTGTTTTTGTTTTTTTTGGCTGTCCTCATGGCATATGGAGTTAAGATTTAGGTTTCTGTGATAGCAGAAATTGAAAGTCATTACTAGATTTGATATATACTCATTTTTAGGCTTAGTTAATATTGAGAATGATATATTAAGAAATGTTGATGTTTGAAGGAAAATTGTACACACATTACACCCAAAAGATATGTTTGGGGGATTTCATGAGTTTCTTTGGCATGTCCGATCACTTGTTTATCTAATTCATTTGTTTCCATACCAGTGAATCTGGAACTTAAAAGGTATTTTAGTTCTGGTATTATTTTATTTCTTATTCACAAGAAGTGAATCTTGTGTAGAAGTTAACTGTTCAGAGATAATAAATAAATAGAAAGTAGAAAGTGAAAGAATAGTTTATTTAAAAAAATTTTTTTTATGCTAATGATTGCCCACAAAATTAGTACTATATCAGGTCTTTATAGTTAGTGAAATCTTTTGATAACTTTTCTAAATAACTTTCTAAATGAAACAGTAATCACTTCTGGAGTTAGGCTGTTAGCATTACAATAATTTTAAAAAGTATTCAGAAAAAAGTACTTCGAAGAAAAACTATTTAAAAGTTTTTTAAAGTATATTTGATTTACAGTGTTTCTAATTTCTGCTCTTTAGCACAGTGACCCAGTCATAATGTATACATTCTTTCTCTCATATTATCTTTGATCATGGTCTATCTCAAGAGACTCAATATAGTTCCCTGTGCTGTAAAGTAGGACCTCGTTATTTATCCATATTAATGTAGTAGTTTGTATCTACTAACCCTAAACTCCCCATCCGTCCTACTCCCTTATGTATCCCCTTTAATAGAGCCACGAGTCTGTTCTCTATGTCTGTGAGTCCGAAAACCTATTTCTTTCTTTCTTTTTTTTGTCTTTTTGTCTTTTTAGGGCTGCATTCGAGGCATAGGGAGGTTCCCAGGTTAGGGGTCCAATCAGAGCTGTAGCTACCGGTCTATTCCAGAGCCATAGCAACCCAGGATCCGAGCCACATCTGCATCCTACACCACAGCTCATGGCGATGCCAGATCCTTAACCCACTGAGTGAGGCCAGGGATCAAACGCACAACCTTATGGTTCCTAGTCAGATTTGTTTCCACTGCTCCAGGCCAGGAACTCCCGAATACCTATTTCTTGATTTGATTATTTCTGACAGGTGTGAAATTATAAATTATTAAGTTAAATTACTTCTTTCAGTGGCTAGAATAGCTGTACCTAAGAGTTACCACGTAAGGACAAACATTGGTGTAGAAGGGAAAGAATTCAATTAAGGTAGCAGCTATGTTGCTTTCTTTTGTAAGTAAAGTTTTTATTAAGTATGCTTTATTGTATGGTTTTTGAAGTATAATATAAACATGAAAAAGCACACAAATCCTAAAAATAGAGGTTAATGAATTTCCATAAACACATCAGTTAATCATGATTTTCAAAATAATCTTTAGAAAGGATTTAAGTGGTCCCCCCCCAATTGATTCATTCATTGCTTTTAAAAAAAATTTAGATATAATTCACTATTATTCAGTTCTTTTTATTGCGGTAAAATACACATAACCAAACTTACTGTCTTAATCATTTTTAAGTGTACAGTTCAGATGCATTAAATATATGCAGAATGTTGTGCAACCATCACCACCATCCATCTCCATAACTCTTTTTATCTGGTAAAACTGAAACCAACTGAAACTGCACTTTATACCCATTAAACAGTAACTCCTCATTCCCTAGTCCCTGGAAACCATTTTACTTTCTGTCTTTAATTTTGACTACTCTGAATATCTCATGTAAGTGTAATTACACAATATTTGTCTTTTTGTGACTGGATTATTTCACTTACTATAATATCCTCCAGGTTCATTCATGCTTTAGCATATATCAGAATTTCCTTTCTTTTTAATGTGCTAAGTAATTTTTTTTTGATCCTGAAAATAATGTATTTGCCATCTGCCTTCTGTATATTCCAGAAGAGTAGTAATTTTTGTCTTCTTTCAGATGAGCACAAAAGCTGCATTTAGAAATTTGGCCTGATGACATAAAGTGCTTATCTATTTAGTTCAATACTTGCTAGTGATGAGATAACCCCCACAGATTGGTAAGTTTGGCTTTTGATTTAACATCAAGTTTGACGAGGATATCCTACACCGTGCTCAGTATCCAGATGAAGAGAGCTACTAATAAGTCCAATAGAAGATACCATACTCCTTCCAAGTTCTGAACGAAAAGGATTTCAGCCATAATCACTTGCCATATCCTTGCTATTTTGAGCTCTTTTTTGCAACTTGCTGTTTTTCCAGCTAACCTTCTGTGTTCATTGAAAGCTATTGCATTTTCATTTGCCACCAAACCAGTCCTTTTTATTTTACTCATAGTTCTTTATAATCCATAACTACTGCAATTTGAAATGTTGCCTGAAAGTATCCATAAGTATCTTGCTCTTTAACAGTCATACTCTCTCATGTGCCTTCATTCTTTTTACCCTCCTATGAACTGGTTCTTTGGATACTTTGCTGACATAGAGTATTTTTGGACTAAAGAGCCTCACTGCACTGGCGGAAGGGATTGCTCTTTTAGGTCTAGCTGTTAGTGATGTTATTAGCAACGTTTCTTTTTTTTTTTTTTGGCAGGTGTTTTGGGAATTATTTTTATTTATTTTTTGTTAACGTATAGTTGATTTACAAAGTTGCATTAATTTCTGCTGTACAGCAGAGTGATCCAGTCATATACATATATACATTCTCCTCCTTATACTATCCATCATGTTCTATCCCAAGAGATTGGATATAGTTCTCCATGATATACAGTAGGACCTCATTGCTTATCCATTTTATTTTATTTTTATTATTTTTTATTTTATTTTATTTTATTTTTTGTCTTTTTTGCCATTTCTTGGGCCGCTCCCACGGCATATGGAGGTTCCCAGGCCAGGGGTCTAATCGGAGTTGTAGCCACCAGCCTACACCAGCGCCACAGCAACGCAGGATCCCAGCCGCATCTGCTACCTACACCACAGCTCACGGCAATGCCAGATTGTTTACCCACTGAGCAAGGCCAGGGACTGAACCCGCAACCTCATGGTTCCTAGTCGGATTTGTTAACCACTGCGCCACGATGGGAACTCCTGCTTATCCATTTTAAATGTAATATTTTGCATCTACTAATCCCAAACTTCCAGTCCATCCCACTCCTTCTCCCCTCCCCCTTGGCAGCCACAAGTCTGTTTTCTATATTTGTGAGTCTGTTTTGTAGATAGGTTCATTTGTGCCATATTTTAGATTACACATATCAGTGATATCATATAGTATTTGGCTTTCCCTTTCTCACGTCACTTAGTCTGATCATCTCTAGTTGCATCCATGGTGCCGTAGATGGCATTATTTTGCTCTTTTTTTAAGACCGAATAATATTCCATTGTCTATGTACCATGTCTTCTTAATGCATTCATCTGTCGATGGATATTTAGGTTGTTTCCATGTCTTGGCTGGCTATTGTGAATAGTGCTGCTGTGAACATGTGGGTGCATTCATCTTTTTTGAATTGCACTTTTGTCCAGATATATACCTAGGAGTGTGATAGTTCTATATTAATTTTCTGAGGAACCTCCATACTGTTTTCCATAGTGGCCATACCCAGTGGCTGGGAAAATTTACATTCCCACCAACAGTGTAGGAGGGTTCCCTTTTCTCCACACCCTCTCCAGCATTTGTTAGTTGTTGACATTCTAATGCCGTTGTGACTGGTATGAGGTGGTACCTCATTGTAGTTTTGATTTATGTTTCTCTAGCAAGCATCTTTTTATGTGCCTACGGTCATCCGTATGTCTCCTTGGAGAAATGTTTATTCAGACCTTCTGCCTAATTTTTTTTTTGTCTTTTTTTAGGGCCACACTTGTGGCACATGGAGGTTCCCAGGCTAGGGGTCTGATTGGAGCTGTAGCTGCCGGCCTAGCCAGAGCCACAGCAACTCCAGATCCAAGCCACATCTGCAACCCATACCACAGCTCACAGCAATGCTGGATCCTTAACCCACTGAGTGAGGCCAGGGATCAAACCCACAATCTCATGGTTCCTTGTCGGATTCGTTTCTGCTGCGCCACAGTGGGAATTCCTTTTCTGCTTATTTTTCGATTGGGTTCTGTTGTTGTTGTTGTTGTTGTTGAGTTTTATGGGTTATGTGTATATTTTGGAGATTAAGCTTTTGTTGGTTGCATTGTTTGCAACTGTTTTCTCCTCTTCCATAGGTTGTCTTTTCATTTTTGTTAAGGTTTCTTTTGCTGTGCTAAGTTAGGTCCCATTTGTTAATTTTTGGTTTTATTTCTATTGCCTTGGGAGGCTGACCTAATAAAACATTTGTATGGTTTATGTCAGAGAATGGGTAATGACAATTTTTTAAAGCTTTTTATTTTGAAATTATTTTAGACTTAAAACACAATTATGGGAATAACACAAAAAATTTCTCTATGTATGGGAAAGAATTCCTAGCTTCCCCAAATGTTAATATTTTACTACATTTGTTTTATAATTTTCTCTATTTATATTTTATTTTTCTGAAATATTTGAGAGTAAATTATAGACAGCTTGCTCATTTAATCCAAAATATGTCAGTGTATTTCCAAAAAAAGACATTTTCTTATATAACCACAAATTATCAAAATCAGGAAATTAATGTTGGTATAATACCACTTTCTAATCTAGAGAACTTCAAATATCATTAATTGTTCTAAGAGGAGTTCCCATCATGGCTCAGTGGAAGCAAGCCTGACTACTATCCATGAGGACACAGGTTTGAACTGTAGTTTGCAGCCGCGGCTCAGAACTGGCAGGGCTGTGACTGTGGCGTAGGCTGGCAGCTACAGTTTGGATTCGACTCCTAGCCTGGGAACCTCCATATGCCGCAGGTGCAGCCCTGAAAATACAAAAAAAAAAATTTGTTATGAGAGTCAAATCCAGGATCATGCATTACATTTAGTTTTGTCTATTTATACTCCTTTAATCTGTGTTAGTTCCTTCAGTCTTTCTTTGTCTTTTATGATCTGACATTTTTGAAGAGTAGAGGTCTGTTATTTTGTAAAATGTCTCTCATTTTGAATTTATCTTGTGGGGAGTTCCCCTTATGGCTCAGTTGTAACAACTGACTAGTATCCATGAGGATGCGGATTCGATCCCTGGCCTTGCTCAGGGGGGTTAAGGATCTGGTGTTGCCATGAGCTGTGGTGTAGGTTGAAGTTGTGGCTTGGGTCTAGAGTTGCTGTGGTTGTGGTATGGGTCAGCAACTGCCGCTCTCATTTGACCCCTAGCCTGGGAACTTCTGTATGCTGCAGGTGTGGCTCTAGAAAAAAAAAAAAAGAATTTATCTTGTTTTTTCTCATTATCAGAGCCAGATAATGCATTTTGGCAGAAATGCCACAGAAGTAATATTGGGTTCTGCTGTCCTGTCCCATTCTATCAGGGGCACATAATGTCAAATGGCCTCTTTACTGTTCATGTTAACTTTTATCACTTCATTAAGGTAATGTCTGTCAAATAAAGTTACTATTTTCCCCTTTGTAATTTAAAAGCAACTTGCGGAGTTCCCATCCTGGCGCAGTGGTTAACAAACCCGACTAGTATCCATGAGGACACGGGTTCGATCCCTGGCCTTGTGACAGCTTAGTGGGTTAAGGATCCTGGTGTTGCTGTGAACTGTGTGGTGTAGGTTGCAGATGTGGCTGGGATCTCATGTTGCTGTGGCTGTGGCTATGGCTGTGGCCGGTGGCTACAGCTCCAATTTGACCCTTAGCCTGGGAACCTCCATATGCTGTGGGTGTGGCTCTAAAATGACGAAAGGCAAAATAAAATAAAAGCAATTTGTGAAGAGACTTTTGAGACTCTGAATATTCTTTTTTCAATAGACTAGTTTCAGCATTCATTGATCATTCTTGACAAATAGTGATTTTTTTTCTTAAACCTAGAAATAAATACCTTCTTGCACATTTATTGTTATTCTACTATAAGGAAGAACTTTGTTTTCTCTTTATTTTATTCCTTTATGTCAGTGGATAGGTGGGTTTTTATTTTATTCAGTGAATTTAGTTACGCATTTTTTTTTTCTTTTTTTTAGGGCCTCACCTGTGGCACATGGAGGTTCCCAGGCTAGGGGTTGATTTGGAGCTGTAGCTGCCGGCCCACACCACACCACAGCCACAGCAACACAGGATCCGAGCTGTGTCTTCGACCTACACCACAGCTCACGGCAATGCCGAATCCTTAACCCACTGAGTAAGGCCAGGGATTGAACCTGCAACCTCATGGTTCCTAGTTGGATTCATTTCCGATGCACCACAGTGGAACTCCGTTTATGCATTTCTGAAGTTAAAGAGCAGACCTGCTTTTTATTTTATTTATTTATTTTTGGTCTTTTTACCACTTCTAGGGCCGCTCTCACAGCATATGGAGGTTCCCAGGCTACGGGTCTATAATCGGAGCTGTAGCCGCCGGCCTACACCACAGCCACAGCAATGCTGGATCCTTAACCCACTGAACGAGGCCAGGGATCGAACGCACAACTTTATGGTTCCTAGTTGGATTCTTTAACCACTGAGCTACGACAGGAACTTCCAGACCGGCTTTTTAGGTTCTTATTAAATGTGTGTGATGTTTGCTTAACTCTGTTAAGCTTCAGTACCTAAGGTATTATGTATAATTCATTGCAATTAAAGATGTGAAAATGCTAGCCAAATGTTAGTTCTTACAGGTTTGCAATCTCTTAGGAAATTTTGAAATTTAAAACTGAGTATCAAAACTGTTTTGTTAGAGTTCCCACTGTGGTGCAAAACAAAAACCAAACAAAAAATCCCAAACTATTTCATGAGCTTGCAGCATATTCGTTTGATGGTTGAACAAATTTGAATAGCTATAAAGATATTTACAGTTTTTACATAAGTGTGAATATTTATGCTTTTTGTTGAAGAAATACTGATAGATTTAATTACTGGGAGCTTCCCAAATATGCTGAGAATGTTGTGCAAAACATGGCATATGCACACTATGCTTTCTAAAATCTGGAAAAATTGGGTATTCAAAACACATTTGGTTATAAAGGTTTCATATAATGGCTTGGGGATCTACTAAAGTACTATAGAAGTTCTATTTATTTGGGAATACTTCGAAATTACCAACTAATCTAGGTGCAAAAAATGATGCTAATAATTACAGTATAAGTAACCATGACTATCACACAATTAAGTTAGTTCTGTTGGAGTTCCTGTCGTGACTCAGTAGTTAACGAACCCAACTAGTATCCTTGAGGATGTGGGTTGAGTCCCTGGCCCTGCTCAGTGGGTTAAGGAATAGGTGTTGCTGTGAGCTGTGGTATAGGTCGCAGGTGTGGCTCTGATCTGGCGTTGCTGTTGTGTAGGCCTCAACTGCAGCTCTGATTTGACCCCTAGCCTGGGAACTTCCATATGCTGCAGATACAACTGTGGGATAAAAAAAAAAAAAGACTTACATGAAATGGGGTGCACCCATATGCTGGAATAGTACACAGGTTATCAACAGAAATGAACTAAATTTACCCATGGTGCAGTTCCTGTCGTGACACAGCGGAAACGAATCCGACTAGGAACCATGAGGTTGCTGGTTTGATCCCTGGCCTTTCTCAGTGGGTTAGGGATCTGGTGTTGCCGTGAGCTGTTGTGTAGGTTGCGGATGTGGCTCACATCTGGCATTGCTGTGGCTCTGGCTTAGGTGAGCCCTAGCCTGGGAACCTCCATATGCGGCGGGTGCAGCCCTAAAAGGACAAAAGACAAATAAATAAATAAATAAATAAATTTATCCATGGCACCACTGATACATCTTTAAAAACAGTGATGGGTGAAAAAGAAAATACTGTTATGGAGATCAAATTCCCTTGTGGTTTTTTCACTCTTAATGCTAAGCTTGCTGCTCTTCCTGATGTATTCCTAATGATTTTTCTATTCTGCCTACTTAGGCAGGTTGAAAGGATGCTTAAATGAAGGTATAGAATATAAAATATCCTGCTGGAGTTCCCTCATGGCTCAGTGGGTTAAGGAGCCAGTGTTGTCACTGCTGTGGCTTGGGTTACACCTGTGGCTGGAGTTTGACGCTTGTCCAGGGAACTTCCACATGCTGCAGGTGTGCCCAAAGTATATATATCCTGCCATTTCTCAGCTGCCTGGTGGCTCTAGTTAACATTTAATGCAGTATCTTTCACTGCAGAATTAGATTCATATTAAATTATATAAAGATAGCTTTAAGCTACAGCTTGACTGAAAAGTAAGTTCTTTTTAGAGTGCTAACAGGAAATGGTCTTACATTTTTGTAGGATATAATAATAGCATACTTCACTGTCTTTCCATGGTTAAAGAGTATAATGGTTGTACTATAAAAGTGATACTTAATGGAGTTCTTGTTGTGACTCAGTGGGTTATGAACCTGACTGGTATTCAGGAGGATGTGGGTTCGATCCCTGGCCTTGCTTAGTGGGTTGAGGATCTGGAGTTGCCGTGAGCTGTGATGCAGCTCAGATCCCTTGTTGCTGTGACTGTGGGCTGGCAACTGCAGCTCTGATTCAACCTCTAGCTTGGGAACCTCCATATGCCCTGGTGCACCCTAGAAAGCAAAAAAAGCAAAGAAAAAAAATGATACTTAGGATCAGGTCTCAAGATAAATTAGCTGAATAGTATAGTTTTAAAATCTTAAGCTTTATCACTAGAAATTCTCTCAATTTTTAATTTAGCTACTAATTGTGAAAATTTTTTGATTAGTTTTTGGTTCTTTTATTTATGTAAATTCAGAATTTTTCTTAAATTAGTTAATTCTACTTCTACAATCTCTAATTCTTTTTTTTTACAATCTCTAATTCTAATACTGAATTTTGAATCCTCCTAAATTATGCTTGATTTCAATTAAGTAGTTTTAAACTAGTATCTTAAAAAGATACAAGTAGTTCAAAGTAATACATGCCATAATCAAAAACTTTGAAATTTTTTGAAAGGGCATACAATGAAATGAACATTTTATAACATTCTTATTGTCTAAGCCAAGCAAGGGTTGGCAGCTTTCTTTCAGTTAGATGTCACACAACCTGTTGAGTATGCAAATGTCTTTTGTTTGCTTGTCACCCATCACAGTGGAGGGGAACTGGTGAAGATTGCCAATAGTACCTCATATCTCATCTTTCCCGTTACATAAGCGTAAAGTTGGATGGCATCTGGTTGCAATACCTGAAAGGAATATGATTCTAAAAGTGAATTAGAGAGTTTTGTTTTTATCAGCTATAGTTTTTTTTTTAAACAATAAGAGGGTACAAATTTTTATGGTACCTGATAAAATTACAGTTTACTAAGAATTTTGAAGAAGCCTTTTAAGGGAAAGGTATTGTGAAATGAGAGTAGTTAGAAATGATTTTGTTTTGTTAATGGATTTTGGAGCTATCTTTCAGTAAGGCCACATTGATTTCAAGTTTCACATGCCAGTGAAATGGCTTTGTCTTCTGTATAGGTTGCTAATCGTTAAAATATATTGTATATATTAAGTATATATGTATTTTCTCAGTGTTCTCATTGGTATAAGTCAATAGTATATCTTCATTACATAACATTTTAAGTTAATATAAATGGGTAGTGTCTTTTGAGTTTTATTTTTAAAGCAAAAAGGTGAACCAAATGTTAATCTTTAATATGTATAGTATTCAAAAATTTTTTGAAGTACCAGAATAAGGGATCATGTAGCAGCAACCAAGAAGTCTCAACATAGTAATTAACCCAGCTTCTTAAATTAATTTTCGTTGCTGACTGCTTTCAAGACTATCTACATTTTCCTTTTAGGATTGCTCTGTAATTAAATGCAGCAAAATGTTGGAAATACAGAGGTTGCTTAAAATGAACATGCAGCCAAAGGATTTAAGAATAGTTTTTAGTAAAGAGCTCTATTGTTAACACAATTTTGCCTGTGGTTCCTCTCTTTTAGGAAAAGGCTGTAATGCCTAACAGTTGCCAGGACTTGATTAAGCTATTGTTGGACCATAGCCAGACTATAATGTAGTTGGTTGAGACTCCAGTCCTCTCTGATGCTCAAGAGGAGCAGGTGGGGAAGTGTGGGAGGTGGAAGAGACTTTTTTTACACAGTAACTTATGTATTTATTATGTCACATGGGTTTCACAGACTCTTAAAATTAATTTAAGTCTTTAAAGCCTTAAATAAGGACCCTGGGAGAGTCCCTAAGACAACCCTTGTAAAAGATCTTTGAGGTCAAACACATTTTCATCATAGCTCTAGGATGTTGTTTTGCTTTTTTGTTTTTGTTATTTTGATATTTGCATTGATTGTGCAAAAGCAGTAGTGCGTAAAACTGCTTATTCTTTAGCAGAAATCAAGGTGGTGACACCAAACTGTACTAGTTTCATTGTGATCACCAAAAATAAGCAATTAAAAAAAAAAAACCCAAACAAAAAAGCCACCCAGTTTACCCTAAAAATGTCTCTTAATTGAAACAACAAAAATTAATTTTATTAAATCTAGTCCTGTGAATAGTTGACTTTTTAATATTGTATGTGGCAAAATGGGAAGTACAGGTATTTCTGCTGCATACCAAAGTATGATGCTGTATATGTCCTGGGATCTGGTTCTTTGCAGTGATCTTAGCTCATCATTTATCGATGATGGGAATCCTGGAACATTATAAACCTTAAATCTAAAGATCTTCCACTTAGACTGGTGATTCTCTCCTTTTCAATAACAGTCATGTATTCCTGTAAGAATCTGATGAAATCTGTGTATCCTCTCTCAATACAACATGATCCACATGCGTCTACTCACAGGGTGACATAAACACACGATCACTCAAAGTTGTAAACGAGTCGAGTTCATGATTGGTCTCCTGGAGCATATTCATAGATTTCTAGTTAAAACTCTGTTGTGGGTTAAATTCTGTCCCACAGAAATTTATATGGTGAGGTCCTCACCCCTTTTTACCTAAGAATATGACCTTATTTTGAAATAGGTTTAATGCAGGTGTAATTTTAGATGAGGTCATACTAGAGTAAGGTGAACCTAATCCATTATGACTGGTGTCCTTATAAAAAGGGGAAATTTGGACATAGACACGCACATAGGGGAGAACCATGTGAAGGTCTATAAGCCAAGGAACACTAAAGATTGTCAGGAAAGTATCAGAAGCCCAGAGAGTGTGGAACAGATTTTTCTTCATAATCCTCAGGAGGAACCAACCCTGCTGACACCTTCATCTCAGATTGCTAGCTTCCAGAATTGAGAGTCAGTTTTGTTGTTTAAGCCACCCAGTTTATGGTAGTTTTGTTTCAGTAACCCAAGCAAACCAATACGGACTTCCTGATGTAGATTGTAGTCTCACACCACCTTTTGAACACTCGCCAGAGTAGTTTTCATAGGGAACTATGCTCAAGCTTTCGGATATCTTATATTGCACTTTGTTGATACTTTTTTGATTTCAGAAAATTGAGAACTTCTTTCTGGAGTTTCCATTGTGGCTCAGCAGCTTAAGAACCTGACATAGTGTCTTTTAGGATGTGGTTCAATCCCTGGCCTCACTCAGCAGGTTAAGGATCCGGTGTTGCCACAAGCTGCGGTGTGGGTTGCAGATGTAGTTCAGATCCAGTGTTGGTGTGGCTGTGCCATAGACTGGCAGCTGCACCTCCAGTTTGTCCCCTAGCCTGGGAACTTCCATGTAACACAGGTGTGGCCATAAAAACCAACAAACCCAAAAAACTTCTTTCTGCTTATGGAGAATTAACAGTGGAGTATAAAATAGTGGTTTAATTTGTTTTAGCAAACTGTTTTCAATTAATTTACCTTGGTATATTGGGCAGAAAAGGATGTTGGAACCAAAAGGTTTAGATTTACATTCTTACTATGTGAACTTGGTGAGTCATTCAACTTTTCTAGACTTTGTTTTATTCTTTATTCTTTTTTTTTTCTTTTTAGAGCTACACTTGCGGCATATGGAGGTTCCCAGGCTAGGGGGTCTAATCTGAGCTATGGCTGCTGGCCTATGCCACAGTCACAGCAACTCGGAATCTGAGCCTCGTCTGCAACCTATACCACAGCTCACGGGAACGCCAGATCCTTAACCCACTGAGCGAGGTCAGGGATTGAACCTGCAACCTCATGGTTCCTAGTCAGATTTGTTTCCACTGGGCCACGACGGGAACTCCAAGACCTTGTTTTATTCTTTTAAAATGAGAAGTTGATGATGTTCTCTTGTGACACAGTGGGTTAAGGATCTGGCATTGCCACTGTAGTTGCTTGGTTGGCTTCTGTGGTGCAGGTTCGATTCCTGGTCTGGGAACTTCCACATGACACTGATGTAGCCAGAAATGAAATAAAATGAGAAGCTGAACTTGAAGGGATCCTTTCTAACTCCAAAAGATAGACCCTTGGATTTCCCCTCGTGGCTCAGCGGGATATGAACCCAACTAGTAGCCATGAGGATGCGTGTTCGATCCCTGGCCTCACTCAGTAGGTTAAGGATCCAGCATTGCTGTGAGCTGTGTTGTAGATCACAGATGCAGCCCTGATCCCAAGTTGCTGTGGCTGTGATATAGGCCGGTAGCTGCAGCTCTGGTTCAACCACTAGCCTGGGAACTTCTGCATGCTGCAAGTGTGGCTCTAAAATGCAAAAATTAAAAAAAAAAAAAAAACAAAGAAGGTAGACTCCTATCTGACTTGATAAATTATTTGAATAGTAATTTAGGAATTTACCTAATATATTTTCATGGTTTATGTTATTATACAGTTAGATATATATTTCATAGAGTTGCTTGTAGGAATATATTTCATAGAACTTGACTTTTGATCAAAATGTTTACTGTAGATAGTACTAACAGAATAGAAAAAGACTGTTATGGTACCAGCTGTGTCAAAGGCTGTCGCCTTCCTCCTTTGCTGCTTTTTATCATGTCAGGCTATGTCTGGATACCTACTGAATTCCATTTAGAGCATTGGTTCCCAGCTTTTTTCTTGTTACACTATGAATTGGACAGTAATGAAGTTTTGTGTTCCTGAAGCCTGAAGAGAAAATCAGTTACAGTAGTTAGTGCTATTTAACTATTCTGTCATTTCCTCTGCTATCATGTTTTTATTCATTCATTGGAAGTCCAGACATGAGGGAGTTCCTGGTGGCTCAGCAGGTTAAGGATCCAGCCATGGTCATTGCCATGGCCCTGGGTCAGTGCTTGGCACAGGTTCTGTCCCTGGCCTGGGAACTTTTGCATGCTCTGCGTGTGGCTAAGAAAAAAAGAAGTCCAGACATGGAAAGGTTGAATGTTGGCAGGGCACTACATTATTTCTGGGACCTAGGGCAAAATGAAAATGTGGCCTCCCCCCTTTTTTTGTCTTTTGTCTTTTTAGGGCCACGCCTGAGGCATATGGAGGTTCCCAGGCTAGGGGTCTAATCAGAGCTACAGCTGCTAGCCTACCCCACAGCCACAGCAACGTGGAATCTGAGCCGAGACTGAGACTTACACCACAGCTCACAGTAACGCCAGACCCTTAACCCACTGAGCGAGGCCAGCAATCAAACCCGCAACCTCGTGGTTCCTAGTCAGATTTGTTTCCGCTGTGCCAAGACGGGAACTCCTAGGGCCCCCCTTCTTTTAAAAAGCAGGAAAAAAGTGCTGTTGAAGGTAGCAAAATATTACAGAAGAACTTATCACAACATTGTATATCAACTATACTTCAATAAAACTTTAAAAAATGAAAAAAGATAGCAAAATATATAGCTTTTTCTTCTCTTCCATAATTCTCCTTTGACTTGCCTTAGGGTTTTTTTAATCACTTAATGTCATTTTAAGTAAATAAAAATTAACAATTTAAATCATTATCATGAATTTTACCGTTCATTTTTAATACTGTGTGATACCCATTTAAAATGCAAACATGAGAATATTTAACTCAGAGTTCCCAGTGGGGCACAGTGGGTTAAGAATCTGACTGCAGTGGGTTAGGAATCCAGTTGCAGCAGCTCAGGTCACTGCAGAGGTGCAAATTTGATCCCTGGAAGTTAAAGGATCTGGCATTGCCACAGTTGTGGTGTGGGTCACAGCTGTGTCTCAGATTCAGTCCCTGGCCCAGGAACTTCCATATGCCACAGGTATGGCCATTAAAAAAGAAGAAAAAAAGAGGAGTTCCCATTGTGGCACAGCAGAAACGAATCTGACTAGGAACCATGAGGTTGCTGGTTTGATCCCTGGCCTCGCTCAGTGGGTTAAGGATCTGGTGTTGCTGTGAGCTGTGGTGTAGGTGGCAAATACAACTCAGATCTTGCGTGGCTCTCGCGCTCGCTCTCTCTCTCTCTCTTTCTCTTTTTAGGGCTGCACCCAGGGCATATGGAAGTTCCCAGGCTGAGGGTTGGATTGGAGATGTAGCTGCCAGCCTATGGCCACAGCCACAGCAACACCAGATTCTTAACTGCCTAAGCTAGGCCAGGGGAACCCATGTCCTCATGGATACTAGTCGGATTCATTACCACTGAGCCACAGTGGGAGCTCTTACAGCAAGTACTTTTAAAATAAATACAAATTTAGATTCTTATAAGCATTAGTATTAATTAATGTTAGGAATTTGCAGGCACTCTAATCAGTCTTGTATCTTTGAGATTTGAAAGAAGCAGGAAATAGGGCGTAGGACTTACAAGGAAACGGGAAGTCTACTCATGTTTTTATTTCACATTCCAGTTGAACTATCTTGGAAACCCAGGGTAAAGCAACAACAATGGTTGTATATGAGTTTTTTTCTTTTTATCTATCTCTTTATCTACTTTGTATAATGTTTTTATTTTAGGATATTTGGGATGGAGTGTCTTGTGTCTAGACACGTCTGGAATGTCTTGAATTGATTCATTACTATCAGGGACATTGTGTTTCTCTGTCAAGGAGATAATGAGCTTTCTTTCCATTCTTATTTGTTAGTCAAAGAAACAGAGTACTCTTTAAAGGTTCATTAAAACGGGCATGTGATTCAAAAAATAAATAAATTATTCAGGAAGTTCCTCTTGTGGTGCAGCGGAAATGATTCCGACTAGTATACAAGAGAATTCGGCTGATCTCTGGCCTTGTTCAGTGGGTCAGGGATCCGGCATTGCCATGAGTTGTGGTGTGGGTCGAAGATGTGGCTCAGATCCCGCATTGCTAGGGCTATGGCATAGGCTGGCAGCTGTAGCTCTGACCCCACCCCTAGTCTGGGAACCTCCATATGCCATGAATGCAGCCCTAAAAAAGAAAAAAGAAAAAAAAAAACTTTCGATCAAACAGATTGTGGAAAGAACTAAAAAAGATCTCCACATAATAACCTAACTATGTAATAAATGAATAATATATAATTAACACTGAGGGGAGTGGAAAGGAAAAGAACTAGCCTAAGTTACTTTGAAAAACCATAAAGCTAGAGACAAAAAATATTATACACAAATATTGTACTCTGGTTAATAAGTTTCTTTCTCACAGCGGTAACGCCATATCTTTTAACCCACTGTGCCAGTTTGAGAATTGATTCGCACTTCCATAGTGACTGGTGCCACTGCAATTGGATTCTTTTTTTTTTAGGGCCGAATCCGAGGTATGGGTTAGGGTTAGGGTTAGGGTTATGGATCAAATCAGGGCTACAGCTGCCAGCCTGTGCCACAGCCACAGCAACCCGGGATCCAAGCTGCATATGCAGCCTACACCACAACTCACTTCATCGTCGGATCCCCAACCCACTGAGCCAGGCCAGGAATCGAACCTGCATCCTCATGGATACCAGCCGAATTTGTTTCTGCCACAACAGGAACTCCCTGCAATCGGATTCTTAACCTCCTGCGTCACAGCAGGAACTTCTGGAACATTTAATGGTACTAGAAAGTAAGAATGTCCTCAAAAAATGATGAGTATGTTGGAAGGATATAGCTAGTTTGAAGTCACTTCCATCGACAAAAGCTGGGAGAAAATACATAATGATAATACTGGGTTACAGTTCATAGACTAAAATGTCTATGAGTCTAGTAACATAAGCAATAGAGAAGGGACAGCTTTTTTTTTTTTTTTTTTAGTTTTTTAATTAATAAACTTTGTGAGTTCTTTTGTGGTATAGCAGCTTAAGGATCCGTCATTGTCACTGCAGCGGCTTGATTGCTGCTGTGGAATGGGTTTGATCCCTGACTCAGGAACCACATGCAGCAGACAAAGCCAAAAAAAAGAAAAAAAAAATATATGTTTTAGGAGTTCCCATTGTGGTTCAGTGGTAACAAACTTGACTAGTATCCATAGGACACAAGTTTGATCCCTGGCCTTGCTTAGTGGGTTAAGGATACAGCATTGCCATGAGCTGTGGTGTAGGTTGCAGACGTGCTTGGATCTTTCCTTTCTGTGGCCGTGCCCTAGGCTGGCAGCTACACCTTCGATTCAATTCCTAGCCTGGCAACTTCTACATGCCGAGTGGGTGTCCCCCCCACCCCCCCAAAAAAAAACAAACCCTGAAAAAAATATGTTCTAAATAAAATGTTGAAAAGGCAGATAAGTGTTTTATATTTCTAAAAATACGGTGGTAAAGAAAAAAAATACGGTGGTAGAAGTTCCTGAAGTAATAAAATGATGAAGTCACCAAAATTTATGACTAAATTTCCATTAATCCTTTTTTTTTCTTTGTCTTTTTAGGGCTACGCCCATGGCCTATGGAAGTTTCCAGGGTAGGGGTCATATTGGAGCTGTAGCTGCTGACCTATACCATAGTCATGGCAACTCCAGATCCAAGCCGCATCCATGACCTACTGTGCAGCTTGCCACAGTGAGCAAGGCCAGGAATTGAACTCACACCTTCATGGATACTAGTCGGGTTTCTTAACCCACTGAGCCACAACAGGAACTCACTCAGTTAGTTTTTTAGGCAGATTCATTCATCCTTGGCAGTTTTTACTTTAAAATTGTCATGAAAGGGCTTCCCTGGTGGCCTAGCGGTTAAGGATTCAGCTTTGTCACTGCTCTGGTACAGGATCCTGTGTTGCTGTGGCTGTGGTACAGGCTGGTAGCTGCAGCTCTGATTTGACCCCTAGCCTGGGAATTTCCATAATCCCCAGGTGTGGCTCTAAAAAGACAAAAATAAATAAATGAATAAATAAATATAGACTGGGTATCAGGATATTTAAAGTCTTTCCAGGTGTTTCTAATGGGCAGCTAAGGCTGAGCTTTATAGCAAGATTTCTCTGTTTGTTTTTTTAGATATATATATATTTTAAATTAAAGTATAATTGATTTACAGTATTGTGCCAATTTCTTCTGTACAGCATAAATAACCCAGTCATACATATACATCAATTTTGTTTCTCATGCTAACTTCTATCATGTTCTATCCCAAGAGATTGGATATAGTTCCATGTGCTATACCGTAGGATCTCATTGCTTACCCATTTTATTTATTTATTTATTTATGCCATTTCTTGGGCTGCTCCCGTGGCATATGGAGGTTCTCAGGCTAGGGGTTGAATCGGAGCTGTAGCCACTGGCCTACGCTAGAGCCACAACAACGCGGGATCCGAGCCACGTCTGCAACCTACACCACAGCTCATGGCAACGCCAGATCGTTAACCCACTGAGCAAGGGCAGGGATCGAACCTGCAACCTCACAGTTCCTAGTCAGATTCGCTAACCACTGAGTCACGATGGGAACTCCTGCTTACCCATTTTAAATACAACAGTTTGCATCTATTAATCCCAAACTCCCAGTCCCTGCCACTCCCACCCTCCTCCCCTTTTGCAGCCGCAAGTATGTTCTATATGTCTGTGGGTCTGTTTCTATTTTGTAGATAAGTTCATTTGTGCCATATTTTAGATTCCACATATAAGTGATATCATAGGGTATTTGGCTCTCTCTTTCTGACCTTCTTCATTTAGTATGATAATCCCTAGCTGCATCCGTGTTGCCACAGATGGCATTATTTCATTCTTTTTTTATGGCCAAATGGTATTCCTGTGCTGCAGCTCATGACAGCCCAGATCCTTAACCCAGTGAGAGAGACCAGAGATCAAACCCACATCCTTATGGATACTAGTTGGGTGCTTAATCCACTGAGCCATGACAGGAACTCTGTACCACATCTTCTTAATGCATTCATCTGCCAGTGGACATTTAGGGTTTTTTCCTTGTCTTGGATGTTTTGAATAGTGCTGCCATGAACAAGTGGGTGCATGTATGTTTTTGAATTACAGTTTTGTTCAGATATATGCCCAGGAGTGGGATTGCTGGATCATATGTTCTATATTTAGTTTTCTGAGTTACTTTCATATTTTTTTCCATAGTGGTTGTACCAATCTACATTCCCACCAACAGTGTAGGACAGTTTCCTTTTCTCCACACCCTCCAGCATTTGTTATTTGTAGACTTACTAATGATGGCCATTCTGACTGGTGTGAGGTGGTACCTCATTGTAGTTTTGATTTGCATTTCTCTGATAATTAGTGATGTTGAGCATTTTCTCATGTGGTTGTTGGCCATCCATGTGTCTTCTTTGGAGAAGAATGAGAGAAAATAGTTTCAAACGATGCAATCCACAAGGGCCTTATCTCCAAAATATACAAACAACTCATACAACTCAAAAGAAAACAAACAAAAAAAAACCCAAAGCCAATTGAAAAGTGGGCAGAAGACCTGAATAGACATTTTTCCAAAGAAGACATGGATGGCCAACAGCCACATGAAAAAATGCTCAATATCACTAATTATCAGAGAAATGCAAATCAAAACTACAATGAGGTACCACCTCATACCAGTCAGAATGGCCATCCATCATTACTAAGTCTACAAATAACAAGTGCTGGAGAGGGTGTGGAGAAAAGGGAACCCTCCTACACTGTTGGTGGGAATGTAAATTGGTACATTTGTGGTTGTCTTTTTGTTTGTTTGTTTTTTAATTTCCTTTACTGTGCAAAAGCTTTCAAGTTTGATTAGGTCCCATTGGTTTATTTCCATTTTTATTTCTGTTATTCTGGGAGACTGATCTAAGAAAATATTTGTACAGTTGATGTCAGAGAATGTTTTGCCTATGTTCTCTTCTGGGAGTTTTATGGTATCTTATGTTTAAGTCTTTAAGCCATTTTGAGTTTATTTTTGTGCATCATGTGAGGGTGTGTTCTAGTTTCATTGATTTACATGCAGCTGTCCAGTTTTCCCAGTACCACTTGCTGAAGAGACTTTTTCCCATTTTATATTCTTGCCTCCTTTTTTGGAGATTAATTGACCATAGGTATCTGGGTTTATATCTGAGTTCTCTAGTCTGTTCCATTGGTCTGTATGTCTGTTTTGGTACCAGTACCACACTGTCTTGATTACTGTAGCATTGTAATATTGTTTGAAGTCTGAGAGTCATACCTCCTTCTTGGTTTTGTTCCTCAGGATTGCTGTGGCAGTTCTGGGTCTTTTATGGCCCCATGTAAGTTTTTGGATTGTTTGTTCTAGTACAGTGTCTTTTTTTTTTTTTTTTAACATGTGCCAAGAACTGTAGTAACTTCCTATTTGTAGTTTACAGTGTAGAGTATAATATTCTACCTTACTAACCGTACCCTTTTCTGTAACTCCTTCCTTAAAACACACACACACAGTCTCCTGCTCTCTCTCATACATACACTTGCTCTCTGTAGTTCATAGTTCATCAGAACTTAATGTTTCATAGTTCCTATTTCCGTGGTTCTGTTCATATTATTCTTGAATGCATTGTACCTCTTGATACCATTGCAAATCTTTCATCTTTCTTCATGTCTCTAGCTTGATGTTTTTACATTCACGCATAGGATTGTTTACTTCTGTCATGGCACTTTTCCTCTTCCAAAACTGTTCTTCATTTATTTCCTGGCTAAGTTATTGACACCACCATTTACCCTATTGTCTAGTCACAAATACAGGAGTTATCTTTGGTTCTTGATTATTCTCACATTTTCCATGACTCTTTCCACCAGAGCATCCAACTAGACACCAAGGTAATCCTATCATTTCTAGAGAATTAGGATTTTCTATTTTCTAGGAAATTAACATCATCTAGAAACAACTAATAGCATCTACACCATGCAGAAATTATTTTCTTAACTTTTAAAATAACCTTTGAGGGGTTTTTCTTATTTCCATGGTACAGGTGAGGGAACTAGGTTCAAAGTGGCTTAAGGTTAAATATTAAAATTTTATGTGACTTCAAGGCCTATGTTAGTTTTGTTTGGCCTTATAAATATTTCTCCAGTCCATTTCCTTCTCTTTATTTCTCTCTGTTCCTGCCTTTATCATTTTTTCTCTCTGGATTATTGCAACAGCTTTCTAACTTACAATGCCGCTCTTCTCTCCCTCCCCCAATCTCTTTTTCATACTCTGCCAGAGTGCTTCTCTGAAATACAAATCTACTCATTTCATTCCCCTGCTTAAAATTCTTCAGTGGTTCCCCATGGCCTACAGAATGAAGTTCAAACTCCTTATCATGGCACATCCATCATCTGGTTCCTGCTTACATTTTCAGCATCATTTTCTATTACTCTCCCTTCCCTACTCTGAATTCCGGCAAAACTATTTATGGTTACTGGAACTTAATATGTTCTTGTCAAGCTTTTGCTTTTGGAATTTTCCCCTTGCTTGGAATTTCCTTCTCTCCTGGTCTGCATTGTGAATCCTTACTTTTCTATCTCAGTTCACTTCAAGCTACAGTTCTGTGATGTGCACATTTAAAAATATTTCTTGGCTTTCCCTTAGGGGTGAGGCAGTGTTAGGCTAGTCTGCTTCCTTTTTTTTTTTTTTCCTTCTTCCAGTAGAACATTTACCACATTGTACTTTGTTTCTCTTACTGTTACATGGTAGCATCCTTGAGAGCAGAACTTTTTTTTTTTTTTAATTGAAGATGATTATCTTTTTTAACACTAATCCCTAGTATAGAGTCTGGCACTGTAGATATTTATATTAATCTAATCTGCTTGGGCTGCCATAATAATACTATAGATTGGGTGGTTTAAACAACAGAAATTAATTTTCCTGTATTTCTAGAGGATAGAAGTCAGGGTGCTGGCATGGTTGGAGTCAGGGTTCTCTCCCTGACTTACAGATGGCAACCTCTCCCTGTGTGTCCCCCTGGCCTTTCCTTGGTATGTGTGTGTCTGGGTAAAGGGAAAACTTTTTCTCTTCCTTTTTGGATTAGGAACTCACACTTACAACCTCATTAATTATCTCCTAAACACCCTGTTTTCAAATAGAGTCATACTGGGGGTGACACTGAATTTGGAGGATGCATTGAATTTGGGGGGATACACTAAATCTATAGCAATATTCAATATTTGGTGAAAGAATTCTTAAGCTATTTTATCATTTGCTGTTTATATAATTGTCTTTGCCATTAGATTATACATTTCTTGAGAGTTGGGGTGTTTTCTGTTTTTGAATTTCTTGGACTGTGAGTATGTGGATTTTCAAGAATTGTTGAATGAACTAATTTGATTGTATTATAGAATGAGATTGTGGATGATGTGTTTAAGTCAGTTGCCTATGTAGGGCTTTTGGACTACTAATCTTGACTGACTTTCTGCTCCAGATCTCTTATTCTTTATCTTCATTTTTCAAGGCAACAATTATTACTAGTTTCTTAAATCCTTTCAGAAGTATTCTATTTGTACCTATTTATTATATATATTTATTACTACAGTGTATTTTTTTGTTTTTTTTTTGTCTTTTTGCTATTTCTTGGGCTGCTCCCGCTGCATATGGAGGTTCCCAGGCTAGGGGTCAAATCGGAGCTGTAGCCTCTGGCCTACGCCAGAGCCACAGCAACGCAGGATCCGAGCCGCGTCTGCAACCTACACCACAGTTCACGGCAACGCCGGATTGTTAGCCCACTGAGCAAGACCAGGGACCGAATCCGCAACCTCATGGTTCCTAGTCGGATTCGTTAACCACTGCGCCACTACGGGAACTCCTACAGTGTATTTTTAATTAGAGGTAATGAAATAAAACCAGCATAATGTAATAAATACAGTAGTTTTTAAACCACAGATGTTTGTTTCCTTCCCTTGCCTTTCAGGAAGGGACGGCTTCTAAAGAGCTCATGCAGTCAGAAAATTCCCTTAGGATTTGTTTTGTTTTATAGTTTAATTATCAGACCACAGAGGTTCCTCATGTTCATTTAGAAGTAGAAAAGTAATATCTGGAGTTCCCGTCGTGGTGCAGTGGTTAACGAATCCAGACTAGGAACCATGAGGTTGCGGGTTCGGTCCCTGCCCTTGCTCAGTGGATTAACGATATGGCGTTGCCGTGAGCTGTGGTGTAGGTTGCAGATGCAGCTCGGATCCCGCTTTGCTGTGGCTCTGGCGTAGGCCGGTGGCTACAGCTCTGATTCAACCCCTAGCCTGGGAACCTCCATATGCCGCGGGAGCGGCCCAAGAAATAGCAACAACAACAACAAAAAATAAAATAAATTAAAAAAAAAAAAAGTAATATCTGGAGTTCCTGTCATGGCACATTGGAAACAAATCCGACTAGGAACCATGAGGTTGTGGGTTCGATCCCTGGCCTTGCTCAGTGGGTTAAGGATCTCTCGCTGCCATGAACTGTGGTGTAGGTCACAGACAAGGCTCAGATCTGGTGTTGCTGTGGCGTAGGCCAGCAGCTACAGCTCCACTTGGACCCCTTGCCTGAGAATCTCCATATGCTGCGGGTGTGGCCCTAGAAAGACAAAAAGACCAAAAAAAAGGTAATATCAGGTAATGAATTATTTCTTACTTGTTATTTGAGGTTATTCTGTATCCTGATGTTTCATTCCATTAGCACAGTGGTACTAAACCAGAGGGGATTTTGCATCCAGGATATTTGGTAATGTCTAGAGACATTTTTGGTTGTAATGACTAGGGGATGCTACTAGCATTTACTAGATAGAGGCCAGGGATGCTGCCAAATAGCCTATTGCACAGGCAGCCCCCATAACAGTCATATGGGCCAAAATACCAGGAGTGTTGAGATTGAAAACCTCTGTATTGACATAAATAATAATAATGAATTGAGTATAGCCTCTCTCATTCTTTCTGTAATTTTAGACTATGTTGACTGTTCTTTTAATGATTTTATAATTTTAAACCTAACGTTATCCCAGATTAGGAGTTCTCCTATGGCACAGTAGGTTAAAGGTCTGCTGTTTTCACTGCAGCAGCTTGGGTGGCTGCTGTGGCTTGGGTTTAATACCTGGCTCAGGAACTTATGCATTGCACAGTTTGGCCAAAAAATTAATAATAATTAAAATCATTTTAAAAAATAAAGTGATCCTAGATTAGATGTTATCTAACGTGCAACGAATGTGTACATTTGTTTCTCAGATTCTGATCTTAAAATATTTAAACTCATTTTTTCATATAGTTGTTGACATTTGTGTTTACACGTTTTCACTTTAATTAAAAACATACCAAGGTGTTCATGTGTGGCTCAACGGGTTAAGAACCTGACACTCTATGAGGTTGGGGTTTCGATCCCTGGCCTCACTCAGTGGGTTAAGGATCTGTCACTGCCATAAGCTGTGATGTAGGTCACAGATACGGCTGGGATCCCATGTTGCTGTGGCTGTGACATAGGCCTTAGCTGCAGCACTAATTCGACTGCTACCCTGGGAATGTCCATATACTGTAGGCACAGCCACAAAAAGGAAAAAAAAAAAAAAAAGAAATACGTATATCAAAGGCAGGACATCTGTTTTTCTTAAAACTAAGATGATAAAGTGGTTCTTAACTGTTCAGCGTACTTTGCTGCCCCCTCCCCCATTTTAAAATAAATTTTATTTGAGTATAGGTAACTTACCATGTTGTGTTAGTTTTAGGTGTACAGCCAAGTGAATCAGCCATACATACACATATATATTCTTTTTTTTTTTTCAGATTCTTTCCCCATATAGGCTATCACAGAATGTGTGTGTTTAGGGCTGCACCCACAGTATATGCAGTTTCCCAGGCTAGGGGTCGAATCGGAGCTGCAGCTGCTGGCCTATGTTCAGATCACAGCAAGGTGAGATCTGAACCGAATCTGCGACCTACACTACAGCTCATAGCAATGCGGGATCCTTAATGTGTGTACTTGGTCATGACTCAGAAAAAGCATTTTTTACAGTTTTAATTATGAAATGGCACATCGGAGTTCCTGTCGTGGCTCAGTGGTTAATGAATCCGACTAGGAATCATGAGGTTGTGGGTTCGATCCCTGGCCTTGCTCAGTGGGTTAAGGATCCGGCAATTTGCAATAGTACATGGTCTGTCTTTTGAATTAGCAAATTCTGAAGACATCTATGTTACATAGATGAGATGTTACATGTAGGATGAAATCCTGCCTTTTTATTGAAAATTTGATTTCTTTGCTTCTTTTCAAGTCCTATTTTATAATTCTAACTTATTTATGGTCCTATTCCTAGAAAATGATGTATTCTTTTTGTACAGTTTTTCCAGTTATACTGAAAATAACCTCAGTCCAAATTGGTTTTGTCAAACTTGGCAGTTTTGCAAGAAACATGACTATAGAATTCTTTACTAAGTCTTTGCACAGTATTTTGTCTTGCAGTAGGAATTATATTTTACTCAGCTTGCTTTTTCTTATTTTTGTGCTTTATATATTATCCAAATGGAATGTTCTTTTTAGTAAATTAGTATCTCTTTGTGACCATCCCTCAAAAACCTTAAATTTATCTTTCTCTGGAATTTCAACTGATTGTTTATATCTTTGCTTCTTCTATTTTCAGTTGTTGCAAATAAACTTTAATTTGTTGTATACCATTTTGTGGAAATGGTTTTTATTCACATCTGTATGTCTATCTTTATGGCAGTACCACACTGTCTTGATTACTGTCACTTTGTAGTGAGTTTCGAAGTCAGGAAATGTGACCCTTCCAATTCCATTCTTCTTTTTCAAGATTGTTTTGGCTATTCTGAGTCTTTTTTGCATTTCCATATGAATTTTTTTTTTTCTTTTTCTTGGGCCGTTCCTGTGACTATGGAGGTTCCCAGACTAGGGGTCTAATTGGATCTGTAGCTGCCAGCCTACGCCAGAGCCACAGCAACGCGGGATCCGAGCCACGTCTGCGACCTACACCACAGCTCACGGCAATGCCAGATCATCAACCCACTGAGCAAGGGCAGGGACCGAACCCGAAACCTCATGGTTCCTAGTCGGATTCGTTAACCACTGCGCCACGACGGGAACTCCCTCCATATGAATATTAGTAATAGCTTGAAAATTCTGCAAAAAGGAACCTGGTATTTGATAGGGAATGCATTCAGTATGTAGATCAATTTGGAGAATTTTGCCATTTTAAAAATATTAAGCCTTATAACCCATGCACATGGGACGTGCTTCTTTTATTCAGTCTTCTTCAGTGTCTTTCAGTGACTTTTTACTTTTCAGTGTACAGACCATGCATTCATTTTTTTTTTTTTTTTGGCTGCCCCACAGCACATGGAATTACCAGGCCAAGGATCAGACCCAAGGTGCAGGTGCGACCTACTTATCCCACTGTACTGGGCCAGGGATTGAACCTGCAACCTCACGGCTTGGATCTGGCGTTGCTGTTGCTTGGCGTAGGCCGGCAGCTACAGCTCTGATTCCACCCCTAGCCTGGGAACCTCCATATGCTGTGGGTGTGGCCCTAAAAAGACAAAAAAAATTACAAAATATACTGAAAGTAGGGTAATGGAAATGTTTTCTTGAGGAAGTCACATAACTTACCTGGATTAACCTCTCACAAATACAGGAGGTTACTTTAACATTATTATCCTCTTCAAATTTCAATGATTCTGTGATTTTGTTTTTTCAGCTCAGAGGTATTATATTGTCCCCCTCAACCTGAAACCCTGTACCCTCTTGCACTTAATCTGTCTTACCTTCTATACACACTTATCTACCCCAGCCATAGGCAACTTTCTTTTTTTTTCTTTCTTTTTGGTCTTTTTTTTTGCCTTTTCTAGGGCTGCACCCACAGCACATGGAAGTTCCCAGGCTAGGGGGTCTAATCGGAGCTGTAGTCACCAGCCCACAGCAACACCGGATCCTTATCCCACTGAGCGAGGCGAGGGATTGAACCTGCAACCTCATGGTTCCTAGTCGGATTCGTTAACCACTGAGCCACGACGGGAACTTCCATAGGCAACTTTCAATTTACTTTCTATCTTCATTTCATCTGGATATTTTATGTAAATGGAATTGTATAATTTGTGTTTTTTTTTTTTTATGGTTGACTTCGTGGTTCATTCATTCTACATTATGTATCAATATCTTCTTTCCTTCCCTTTCTTCCTTCCCTCCATCTCTTTCTTCGTTACATTTTCTTTATTGGCAAAAATCATAACATAAAATTCACCCTTCCAACAATTTGCAAGTGTGCAACTAAACGCACATTGTTTTGTAGCACATCTCTAGATACTTCTATCCTGCATGACTGAAACCCTAAACTCGCTCCTCTCCCTCCCTCCTTCTAGCCCTTGCAACCACTATTCTGCTTTCCATTTCTATGAGTTTGACTGTTTTAGATACCTCATTTGTGGAGTTCCCACTCTGGTAAAGTGGGTTAATAATCGGGCTTGTCTCTGTCGAGGCCCTGATCCCCAGTCTATTGCAGTGGGTTAAGGATTCAATGTTGCTCCAGCTGTGGTGTAGGTTACAGCTGTGGCTTAGATTCAGTCCCTGACCTGGGAACTTCCATATGCTGCAAGTGCGGCCCAAAAAGAAAAAACAAAAATAGAAAACTAAATACCTCATTTGAGTGTAATCATACAGTATTTGTCTTTTAGTGTCAGCTCTATTTCTCTAAATATAATGTCCTCAAGTCTTATCCATGTCTTAGTATATGACAGTATTTTCTCCTTTTTTAAAGAATGAATAATATGCCATTGTATGTATATACCACATTTTCCTTATCCATTCATCAGTCAACATTTAGGTTGCTTCTGCCTCTTGACAGTTATGATTAAGGCTACAATGAATATCATGTTACAGACTGAATTATGTGGTCCCCTCCCAAATTCATATATTGGAGCTCTAACTCTGAATGTGACTGTATTTAGAGATAGGGCTGAAAACTGTGAGAAATAAGTTTCTGTTGTTTAGTTACCCACTCTGTAGTATTGTTATAGCAGCTATAGCTGATTAATATCATGGGTGTGCAAATACCTTTTTGAGATTCTGCTTTCAATTCTTTTGGATATATATCCAGAAGTGGAATTGGTGGATCATATTTGGTAATTCTATTTTTAATATTTTGAGGAACCTTCATACTGGTTTCCATAGTGGCGGCACCATTTTACATTCCCATTAGTGGTACCCAAGAGTTCCCAGTTTTCCCATTACTTAGTAGCAATGATTATTCTCTGCTTTTTTGATCATGGCCATTCTAATGGGTGTGAGGTGATACCTTGTGGTTTTGATTTCCGTGATGATTAGTGATGTTGAGCATCTTTTCAGGTGCTTCTAACCATTTATATATCTTCTCTGGAGAAATGTCTATTCAGATTTTCTAGTTTTCAAATTGGGCTCTTGGTTTGTGGTCATTGAGTTGTAGAAGTTCTTCATGTATTCTGGAAAATAATCTCCTATCAGATATATGATTTGCAAGTATTTTCTCCTATTCCATAGGTTGCCTTTTCACTCTTGATGGTTTCCTCTGCTGCGCAGTTTTAAAGTTGGACGGAGTCCCATTAGTCTCTATTTGCTTTTGTTGCCTGTTCTTTTGTGTCATACCCATTTGTCTCTATTTGCTTTTTTCTTTTTTCTTTTCAGGGCCTCGCCTGCCCCATATGGAGGTTCTCAGGCTAGGGGTCCAATTAGAGCTACAGCTACTGGCCTACGCCACAACCATGCCAGATCCGAGCCGTGTCTGCGACCGACACCACAGCCCACAGCAACACCAGATCCTTTACCTACTGAGTGAGGCCAGGGATCAAACCTGCAACCTCATGGTTTCTATAGAGTTGGATTCATTTCTGCTGTGCCACGATGGGAACTCCTCAATTTTCTTTTGTTGCCTATTGTTTTTGTGTCATATCCATAAAATCATTGACAAATCAAATGTCCTAAAATTTTTCTCCTATATTGTCTACTAGGGGTTTTATAGTTTCAGGTATTATGGTTAGGACAGTGAACCAACGGCTTTTTTTCTTTATGGCTAATGAAGCTATGAATATTTGCATACATGTGTTTATGTGGATATATGTTTTCAGTTCTCTCAGGTGCATATCTCGGAGAGCAGTTCCTCCATCATATGGCAACTCTTTTGAGCTTCTATTGAAGCTCTACCAAACTGTTTCTTAAAATGGCTGCAATATTTTATATTCCCATCAGCAATATATGAGTATTCTAACTTATCTGTATCCTTGTCAGCACTTCTTATGTTTGTTATTTTCATTGTAGCCATCCTAGTGGGTGCTGTTATGATTTCCTGGATGTGTCACATAACAAATTTTGAGACTAGTGCAAGAAAGAATATGCCTCTGTGTTTACTTGTATTTCCAAATAAGGGGTAATTTTACTGTTGATATCTCTGCCCACTATCTCAGAAGATGTTTTGCATTGTAATACCCTCAGAGGAAGGTGTTTTTACCTTGGCACTAATGACATCATGTGCTAAATGTTTTTTTTGTGCGTGTGTAGGGAAATATACATGCATTCTAAAATTTTTTAGCAGCACTTCTGTCCTCTCCTGCAGAAGCCAGTGGTACCATCATCTGCAGTTGTGAGGGATAAAATTGCCCCTAGTTGAGGACTTTATTGCCCTAGAGAAAGAAATAAAATATTATTCTTTTGTTTATATCCTTTTTTTGGTCAGCTAGATTTTGCTGTTTTTGTCATTCACAATAGTCTTTAACTTTGCTCAACAGAATTTTCCACAGTTTTTATCTTTCAAATAGGAAAAATGGATTATTGCCTGAAAGCTTGCTAAATAATTCTCAGGGGCGTTTTTCTCTGGTGAGTTTTGATTTCGATTCAGAAGTTAGAGATAAAGTGTCTTCATTTTTTTTTTTTCCTTAGAAAGTTTATTTTTGAAATAAAGATTTCGGGCACATATGCTTGTGAAGAAACTTTTAGAATTATATACTAGATACTGAGCTAGATGGGACCTTAAAAAAGGTTTAATTTTTATTTATTTATTTAGTCTTTTGTCTTTTTAGGGCTGCACCCATAGCATATGGAGGTTCCTAGACTAGGGGTCGAATCAGAGCTGTAGCTGATGGCCTATGGCCACAGCCACAGCAAGTAGGAGATCTTAGCCATGTCTGCAACCTACACCACAGCTCGTGGCAATGCCAGATCCTTAACCCACTGAGTGAGGCCAGGGATTGCACCTGTGTCTTTGTGGATACTAGTCAGATTGGTTTCCACTGAGCCATGTAGGGAACTCCTAATTTAGTGTTTTTAGATTTTTTAGAATGCAACCTAGAGAAATTATGTAATTTGTTTCAAGTAACATTATAACCTCATTGGTGATGGTAAGAAGACCAAAAGATCTAGGGTGTTGATTTAGGACTGGTGTGTGTGTGTGTGTGTGAGAGAGAGAGAGAGAGAGAGAGAGAGAGTGAGTGTGAAGAATTGCTTCTTTGTTTTTTTGTTTGTTTGTTTTGCTTTGTAGGGCCACACCCAAGGCATGTAGAGGCTCCCAGGCTAGGGGTTGAATCAGAGCTACAGCTGCCAGCCTCCATCACAGCCACAGCAATGCCAGATCTGAGCCATGTCTGTGACCTACACCACAGCTCATGGCAACACCAGATCCTTAACCTACTAAGTGAGGCCAGGGATTGAACCCACATCCTTATGGTTTGTAGTCAGTTTCATTTCTGCTGCACGACAATGGGAACTCTATTTGTTTATTTTTGGTTTTTTGGATTTTTTGTTTGTTTTCTGCTTTTGTAGTGGTGAAGGTAAGTTTATTTAATATATGGGCAAGAAAAAATTAGTTCAGGAGTTCCCATCGTGGCGAGTGGTTAACATATCTGACTAGGAACCATTAGGCTGTGGGTTCGATCCCTGCCCTTGTTCAGTGGGTTAATGATCCGGCATTGCCGTGAGCTGTGGTGTAGGTCGCAGATGCGGCTCGGATCCTGCGTTGCTATGGTTCTGGTGTAGGCTGGCAGCTACCCCTCCGATTGGACCCCTAGCCTGGGAATCTCCATATGCCACAGGAGCGGCTCAAGAAATTGCAAAAAGACCAAAAAAAAAAAAAAGAAAAGAAAGAAAAAATTAGATCGCTTTTTAGTAAAAGTTAATTTGTAGCCTCACTTCATATCGTACATACAAATAGTGACAGGTGGATTATAGTGATAAATAGTACAAAAATATTTTTTTAAAAAAGCTATGCAATGAGAAAATAGAAGTCAACATTTTAGGGCAGTGAGTGGGATACTCTAATGATGAATTCATGTCATCATACATCTGTCCAAACCTATGGAATGTGCAACTCCAAGATTGAATCCTGAGTTTCTGCTGTGGCAGAGTAGATTAATGATCTGGCTTGTCTCTGTGGAGGTGCTGGTTGGTTCCCTGTCTTGGCACAGTGGGTTAAGTATCTGGCTTTGCTGCAGCTGTGACGTAGGTTGTAGCTCTGTCTCAGATTTGATCCTTGGCCTAAGAACTTCCATGTGCTGAATATGTGGCCAAAAAGGAAAAAGAAAAAAAAGAGTGAACCTAAGGTAACTGTAGGCTTTGGGTGATTTATAATATGTCATTGTAGGTTGATCAGTTGTTAAAAAAAAAAATGCATCACTTGAGGATGTTGGTAATAGGGGAGGCTATTCAGATATGAGGGCAGAGGGCATATAGGAAATCTCAATATCTTCCTCTCAATTTTGCTGGCCCTCTAAACCTGCTCTAAAAAATTGTCTTGGAGTTCCCATCGTGGCGCAGTGGTTAGCGAATCCGACTAGGAACCATGAGGTTGCGGGTTCGGTCCCTGCCCTTGTTCAGTGGGTTAAGGATCCGGCGTTGCCGTGAGCTGTGGTGTAGGTTGCAGACGCGGCTCGGATCCCGTGTTGCTGTGGCTCTGGCGTAGGCCGGTGGTTACAGCTCCGATTCAACCCCTAGCCTGGGAACCTCCATATGCCGCGGGAGCGGCCCAAGAAATAGCAACAACAACAACAACAACAACAAAAGACAAAAAAAAATGTAAAAAATTGTCTTTATTTAAAAAAAGGAACCAATAAATTTTTTTAAAAAATAGAAGTTGAACACTTATCAAATCTCTGGGGGAAAAAAGATTTTCTTTATTTAGTGTGATGGCAAAATAAACTAAAAAGAAAATGTTGATAAATTGACAATGTAAGAGTTGGACTCTTTGCTTTTTTTGGTTGTTGGCCACACCAGTGACATATGCAAGTTCCCAGGCCGAAGACTGAATCTGAGCTGGAGCTGCAAACTACCCCAGGGCTGCAGTGCACAGTTTGCAACACTGGATCCCTAACCCACTGTATTGGGCTGGAGATCGAACCGGCACTTCCACGGAGACTAGCTGGATCATTAACCCACTGTGCTACAGTGGGAGCTCTGTTGCTTTTTGACAAAACTCCTGTGTTCCATTGTTTCATTAGGAAGACGTGTTCTTTTGATTCCCACTTCATTGCTTTCTCTGTAACACCATGTTTTATTGAGATAATAAGCTCTCTCCACCCAATTTAATTTTTTTTGGAATAGATCATATTATGAAAAATATAGTTCTATAAATAAGTGGTTAGCTAGGAATTTATATATAAATGAAAAGCTGGTTATAATAAAAGCTTAGGGCTTACTTATTTTTTTATGGCCGCATGTGAGGCATATGGAAGTTCATGAGCCAGGTATTGAATCTGAGCCTCAGCTGCAACCTACACTGTAGCTGCAACAACACTGGATATTTTAACCCACTGCACAGAGGCTGGGAATCAACCTGCCCTGTGTCCTCAGAGTGACCTGAGCCACTGCATTTGGATTTCTAGCCCATTGTACCATAATGGGAACTCCACAAACATAATTTTTATAAATAATTTTAAACTTGAAAATTAATATACTGATGAGAAAATTTCTTTATAATTAAATATGTACAATAATTTTTAATTTCTGGAATTTTACATCTGCTTATGGTTTTGTTAGTTGATTGCCTCTCTATAAATCATCATAATGGGCCTTTTAGACCTTCAGTTTTGATATCCTGTTAGTTTAATGTAATAAAGAATATGTTAATGATACCAGTCATAATACCACCAGATTTTGGAATATCCTTTGAGACCTTTTATATATTCTCTCTTTCTCCCTCTCTCTCCCTCTTCTCCCCCTCCACACAAATTTACAAAAATGGAATTATGTTATGCCAGTGTTTAATATGGTCTTTTTCATTTAAAAATGAATCAGTCCCTCCCCATCAGCAAATCAAATCTGAATGATTTTTTATGGCTACATAGTATTTTATTTTTAAATATGCAATGATTTTGATAACCTAAATATTTATCAGTAGAGAGCTGATTGTTTCCAGTTTTTACTGTTATAAACATTCCTCCAGTAAGTTCGTTGATGCATATTTATGTGTTGGCTCTTTATTTCTTTGGCATAAAAACGTGAAATTTGGGGTCTTAAGAGCATCCATATTTACAATTTTTATGTAAAATACCAAGTTGCTCTTGAGGAAAGCTGTGGTGAATTATGTAGATAGAGAATATTTTTGGGATATTCTAAAATTTAGTCTTGAAAGAGTCACTACTGAGAATGACTATGGATTACAACATGGGAGCCTCCTAGGAGATTTGTATATATTTATTTGTTTACAATTTTGTGACTTTTTAAATTTTCATCATTAGAGTATAAGTATGTGGAGGGTAGAGTCAGTGTCTACTAGGCCGCAGGATATATAAGTCTCTTGGAGGCTTGGGCCTGGTTTGTATGCTTTTCTATGGTTTACTTTTCCTGTGAATTAGGGGCAAGTAACATCTCATTGCTGTTTGAGAGTTCAGATTACTGGAGGCATTTTTCTCAGTCTAGGATTATTGTTGTTATAGAGTATGTGGGGGCGTGGTGGCATTTTATGTCTCCCCCTCCCCCCCTTCCCCTCAGTCAGTTGGATACCCTTTGTGGATGGAGAAACTACTTGGTTTTTGTTTTTGTTTTTCTCCTTTGGCCACTGCTGCTGCTACAGCATTGAAACATCAATAAGTAATTGTGATAAAACCGGTAGTCATTACAGTACTGATAAAGCTGTGATTTATTTGCATGCTTTTTGATTTTGATAGAGAGAGACAGAAAATCTGAGATAGTATATGATTTACCTTTAAAGTTACATAGTATATCGCCTCAGTCATGTTTAACCAAGAAATCATTTCAACTAGTGATCTGGTGCCTCAGGCTCAAGTCCAGTCAGATAGCTGGTGGACCTGGCAGCACAGTGCCCAAGGCCCATGTCCATTCAGAGAGCTGATCAGTCTGGCAACCAGTACTCAAAGTGTGTGGGTTTTTGTGGGGTTTTTTTGTCTTTTTAGGGCCACACACATGGCATATGGAAGTTACCAGGTTAGGGGTTGAATTGGAGCTGTAGCTGCTGGCCTACATGACAGCTCATGGCAACACCGGATCCTTAACCCACTGAGTGAGGCCAGGGATTGAACCCACATCCTCATGGACACTAGTTGGGTTCATTAACCGCTGAGCCACGATGAGAACTCCAGAGTGTGTGTGTTTTAATCAGCCTTCAATTTCCTTTCTCTTTAAGTATCTATGCAGATAAAGAGTTAACATAGCAGACTTGCTGTCCTTAGAAAGATCTGCTTACAAGATTGGTCCTTGCCAGCATCTGAGAAAAATTGCATTCTGGGAATGTTCCCACCATTTCACAACTGATAAGAGTGGTTTACTATGCTTAATCTATTTGTACAAACAATACGGTTTATGTTGTGCACCTCCTTTTCTGATAGGAGTATGAAATTTTGGTGTGTGCTAGGCAGAGGGTTCTTATGTGACCTTAGAAACAACTTCGAACACTGAGTCTCTAATGAGTTTCCTTGGGTAGGCATTTAATCTGTGTTGTCACAATTCAGTACTGGAGGAATTTAGTGCATTCTCTCTGACTCCATGAGGAGAAGACTCTTGGAAGCGTGTATCTGGTTTCCTCTGGACATCACCTCACAATAGCTTTTCCCTTTGTTGGTTTTGGTTCTATATTATTTTGCTGTAGTAAATTATAGCCGTGAGTATGATGATGTGCTGAGTCCTGTGAGTCCTCCCAGTGAATCACAGAACTGTAGGGTAGTTTCAGGGATTCCCAACATGGCATCAAATTCAGTAACATTGTAAGGAGGCACCTTATGAAGATTGTTGTCTTCCAACTCTTCTCTCTCTTTGACATTATGGGAATGCTCAGCAGGATGACAGTTTAATCTGTTGTAATTTGGATATGTAAATATGTAAATTAAGAAGTAATTATTTAATTCTTGAAAGGATTGGAAAAATAAGTAACTTTCTTACTTGATTTTTTTTTTGGGGGGGGGGGTTGTAGGCATGAAGAAGTTCCCAGGCCAGAAATCAGACCTGAGCCACAGTAGTGACATCACTGAATCCTTAACCACTAGGCCAACAGAGAAGTCTCAGTTACTTGAGTTATTATAATTGAATTTAGAAATTTGAGTTTACACCAGATTTTATAGGAACATTTCTGTTAGGTAGGTTAAGATACTCTCTTTTTGCAGTAGTACCCTGAAATCCAGTTATGTTTGTCCTGAGAAATTTGTGTTCTAGGAATGGGATACTGCTGCTTCAGTTTTCAGTTATTTGCCCCATTACTGCAAGGTTCCTGTGTTGTTTATTTTAGATAGTTCATTTTGACACTTAGATAAACAGAAGCCAAACACACAAGCATACCCAGAACTAGTCCCTGAACTTTGTTCCAGGGTAAAGATAAGGCATTTAGACTTTTCCAGTATAGATAAATATATTACAGCTACTGAAAAATGGATGTTATGTGACTTGGATTGTTTAGATAGTCAGTGTAGGTCTTAAAAAAATTCCTGCTAACAGAGCTGAGGAAAAATTTATATTCATTCATAGAACCAGCTTGTAAGAGGATTATAAATTAGGCATAAGATTCTGTGACTCGGGAAAACATTTGTATGTATCATTTCACAACATGTATGAACAATTCCTCTTAACTGTGTTGTCCTGTTTCCGTTCAGTTTTATACTGTATTCCTGCCTTTTTGAAAATGTACTTAGTTGCGGTATAAATTGCAGGTGCTTGCCTAAACTGTGTAACTTAATGAATTTTTATAATTGTATATGCTGTGAAACTCCACCACCACAATGAGTATACAAAACATTTTCATCATTCACCACAGATTCGTTATGCTCCTTTTTTGTTTGTTTTTTGTTTTCTTTGTCTTTTTAGGACCACACCCTCGGCATGTGGAGGTTCCCACGTTAGGGGTCTAATTGGACCTGTAGCCACCAGCCTACGCCACAGCCACAGCAACGCTGGATCCTTAACCCACTGAGCAATGCCAGGGATGAAATCCGCAACCTCATGGTTCCTAGTCGGATTCGTTTCTGTTGCGCCATGACAGGAACTCCCCTTGTGCTCCTTTGTAGTCTGGTTTTCCCTCTGTCCCTAGCACCAGGCAATCACTGATTTGCTTTAGATTACTTTTATTTTCTAGGATTTCACATAAATGGAATCATATGATGTGTTCTCGTGTGTAGTGTCTGTCACTCAACACAGTAATATTGAGATTTAACCGTATTATTGCATGTGTCAGTAGTTTATTCCTTTTACTGCTCAGTAATGTTTTTATGGATATATTACATTTTGTTGATCTGCCTACAAATTTATGGACACTTGGGTAGTTTCCATTTGGGGGGCATTTGTAAATAAAGCTGCTCTACTTTCTGCATGGACATACAGTTTCATTTTGCTGGAGCACCCCACTTTTTTTCATTTTTGTAATATTTTTTCTTCTTGGCAAAAAAATAAGGGAACATCATGTAATCAGTAAACATATTGAATGCTAGATATAATGCCATGCTGAAGACACAGTGGTGAACAAGAACTCAACCTCTGCTCTTATTTAGAGCTGACAATTTGATGAATAAGGCACATACAGCTAATAATAAGTTGTGGAGATTATGTGAAGTTTAGAATGCTTTGGAGTATGATAGGGGTTCCCTTTCTCCCTGGTCTGGAGGTGATTAGGGAGAGTTTCTTTGAAGAAGAAATGTTAAGGAGCTCCCATCTTGGCTCAGCAGTTAACCAACCTGACTAGCATCCATGAGGATTCGGGTTTGATCCCTGGCCTCGTTCAGTGGGGTTAAGGATTCAGCGTTGCCATGAGCTGTGGTGTAGGTCGCAGATGCGGCTTGGATCCCATGTTGCTCTGACTCTGGCGTGGGCCAGCAGCTACAGCTCTGATTCAACCCCTAGCCTGGGAACCTCATGTGCTGTGGGTGTGGCCCTAAAAAGACCAAAAAAAAAAAAAAAAAGAAATGTTAAGATGAACAGAGGTTAAGTAAATGAGGCATTCCATGTAAAGGGAATAGAATGCATGAGTGCTCTCAAGTGAAGAGAATGATACTGTATGGTTGCTGTCTGGATGAAGCTGGAAGGATTTGTATTTCTAGATCATACAGGTCCTTATACATGATCTTAAAGATTTTGGAAAATGATATGGGTCAGAATGTGGATCTCAGTGCGTTTTATACTGTAGTCAGGTTTTTTGAATAAGTGCATTAATAGTCTCCTCATTTTCAGAAATTCCGCTTGCCATCTTTAATTCTATTGATTACTTTTAACCATAAGTTTTAGTAAGGGATGAAAATCGAAAGATGAGCAGAATTTTGGGGTAAGACTGAGCTGACTACTCGTTTAATTTTCTTATTCATTTCTGAATAAGTTAAATTTATCAAGATACTGCTGGAATACTAATGTTGAAAACTTTTATTTATGTAAGAAAAGTTTATTTGTAGGAAATCAGTTTGGCGGGAGGTCTGATATGTAATACTTAGTGATAGTCTGATGACCTTTTGTAACCCAGTAGCTTGCTTGGAGGCTAGGAAAGGAAAGTCACTTTTGGAGGAGCAGGGTTGTTAGTAAGTTTACAGTCGTGTTTTAGAGAATAAAACAAGAAAGTGAGCGTAATCTCAACTATTTTTGTTTAGACGTAGTGTTTCTTATACAAAGTACTTAAGCTGCCATATAAAATACCATAGATTGAATAGCTTATATTACAGGAATTTTTTCTCACAGTTCTGAAGGCTACAAAGTCCAAGTTCAAGGTCTTGGCTCATTCCTTTCCCCAGTAAGGGCTCTCTCCTGGTTTGCAGACAGCCACCTTCTGGTTGTGTCCTATATGGCAGAGATGGGGGTGGTGAGTGGGGGAAGAGAGGAAACAAACTCTCTGGTTTCTTTTCTTATAAAGGCACTAATCCTATCATCAGGGGTCCCACTCTCATGACCTCAGCCAAACCAGATTGCTTCCCAAAGTCCCCCTTTGTACATACAACTTTGGAGGTTAGGGCTTCAGCATATGAATTTTGAGGGGACACAATTCAAGTCCATAGCAGTGCCTATTTATTTATTTATTTATTTATTTTTTTAAAATTTTTGTCTTTTTTTTTTTTTTTTTTTTTTTTTTTTGCTATTTCTTTGGGCTGCTCCTGTGGCATATGGAGGTTCCCAGGCTAGGGGTCGAATCGGAGCTGTAGCCACCGGTCTACGCCAGAGCCACAGCAATGCGGGATCCGAGCCACGTCTGCAACCTACACCACAGCTCATGGCAACGCCGGATCCTTAACCCACTGAGCAAGGGTAGGGACTGAACCCACAACCTCATGGTTCCTAGTCAAATTCGTTAACCACTGCTCCACGATGATGGGAACTCAGCAGTGCCTATGTAAATTTAAATGGGAGTTCCCTTCTTGTGGGTAGTGGGTTAGGGATCCAGTGTTGTCACTGCAGTGGCTTGGGTCGCTACTGTGGTGTGGGTTCGATCCCTGCCTAGGAGTTTTTGCATGCTGCAAGTGCAGCCAAAAAAATTTACATTTAAATGAATTAAAATAAAATAAAAAAATACTCTGTCATATTAGCCATATTTTAAGTACTTAATAGTTATGTATAGGTAGTGGCTACTGTGTTGGACAGTATAAATTATAAAATATTTCAGAAAATTATATTGGATAGTACAGATATAAAGAGTGTTTAGAGTCCTTTCAAGGCCTTAATGGATCACATGATAGAGATTAGTCTTAATTTGATTAAGAAGCAAGGCTGTGATTGTTTCTCACTTGGAGTCAGCTTTCTTCTGTAAAAATCCATTATAATGAATTCTTAAGAAGTGGTGAGTTTGGAGTTCCTGTCGTGGTACAGAGGAAATGAATCAGACTCGTAACCTTAAGGTTGCAGGTTCGATCCCTAGCCTTGCTCAGTGGGTTAAGACCTGGGGTGTGGGTCGAAGACTCGGCTTTGATCCCAAGTTGCTGTGGCTGTGGCTTAAGCCAGCTGCTGTAGCTCTGGTTTGAGCCCTAGCCTGAGAACCTCCATATACTTAGGAGAGGCCCTAAAAAAAAAAAAAAGGGTTTTTGTTGGATGCAGTGGTTAGTTTCATTTTAAAATTGATTTAACCACTGCTTGCTATATTATTGTCATGGTGTGTTCTTCCATATAATTTTTACTTTAAAATAATTGCTAATTATTTGTTTCAGGTCTTAATCAGAAAGGTCATTTCTATATGTATAATACCTTTCAAAGCCCTTTCATATATCTCTGCAAACTGCTGTGAACCTGAGTTTGGAGCTTGCATGTAACCATATAATATATGTAACTTCCCATGTGGGTGTTTCTTAGAAGATTCAGAGTAGTATAAACTACCCTTTATAATAGCAATAAATGTATACATTGAGCTGTATTCTTCCCTCCCTCCATTCCTACTTTCTTCTCTCCCCTCCTCTTCTCTCACCTCCCCTTCCCTTCTCTTCTTTTTTTACCAGTTTGAATTTTTAGAGGGGTGAATATACCATTCCAATACCCTTTACACCAGTGTCTTTCAAATTGCTTTTGTTTTCGAAATAGATTTATCATCTGTCTGTATATGGACACTAATATCATTACCATCTTATCCAAAATAATGAATGTAGTTAAACTTTATGTTGTGGGATTTTGAACTAGAATAATACTCTTAATATGTTTAATCTTTTTGGCTTTTGTATATCATGATAGACACATCCTTTTTCAGTTATTTATTATTTCATATGATGTTTTTTGTTCATTGTTCAAAATGTTCATATCTGACACATTTTTGTGACAAAAGAGGTGCTTTATAATTATTTGTTAAACAAACTTTCAGGTTATGACAGTTGCCTTATAAATACTTTAAAATCTCATATGGTAATTAGGCTAGTACTGTGTACATATTGGACCCTCCAGTCAGTACTTGTTTATCAATGTGTGTTCCCTATATGTACTATACTAAGTACATATTTAAAAAATTTTTTAAATTTAATTATTTTGCCTTTTTAGGGCTGCACCCTAAAAAGCATATGGAAGTTCCCAGCCACAGCAACTCCGGATCCGAGCCACGTCTTCAACCTATACCACAGCTCAGGGCTATGCAGGATCCTTAACCACTGAGTGAAGCCAGGGATCAAATCCACATCCTCAAGGATACTAGTCAGGTTTGTTATGCATGCACCACCAAGGGAACTCCAAATCATCCATTTCAAGATGTGTCATAAGTGTAAACCTGATTTTATAATAACAGAATATGTGAAAATTTTGAACTATTTTTAAAATATAAAGCTGCCAATAAAGTTCTATAATAAAATACCACTTAATAGATCTTGATATTAGCCCTATTACTGAATCTGTATTAGTGTAACTCATTTACATGGATATGAGATAATAGTTTCTCATGACAGTCATGTTTCTGGTGATTTATTCAGCAATATATAGCTTTAATGTTTTTTAGAATAAAAGAAAATAATGCAAATAAAAAGATAGACTTTTATTTTTAGCGGCTTCGGTCTTATATTTTTTAAGTATTTTAGATAAGCCATTGAGATATTTGCAAACATGCATTCTTCTATGTCAAATTTTCTTTTTAAACTTTTTCTTTCTCGTATTAAACAGTAGAATGATGGGATATTTCAAATCCAAGGACAAACATAGATTATAAAATTTCACTTTTTTTCCCACTTTTTTGAAGGTGTCCAAGTAAGCAATTAGACATCTTCTGCTTAAGTGGTATGATAACGCATGTCCATTTCTGTGTAATGGTACTTTTTGCAGGAAGCATTCCTTTACCACAACTATAAAATTGATTTTTTTAAAAAATCTGGATGCTTAATACACTTGTTTCCTGTCTTTGTTAATGCTGTTAGAATTTGACCTCTGCTCTATTCTTTCAAACTTTTCTCTTTATTTTCTATATCTCTGAGTTTAACAGATAGTCACAGTTGATGCTGTCCAAGTGGCAAACATTTCTTTTGTGTCAAATTTTCCTCCATCTTATTTTAGAAAGTTGCTTTTCTTTTTATTTGATATGTGAATTTTTTACATTCTTTAAACTGATTTTATTTATTTTGTTATTCAATATGTATCTGCCTTTAAGTAAACTGTTATTTATAACTATAATTTTCATGTCTGTCAAATCTTCTCAGGGTATAAATTGGTTGTCACAGGTTCTAAAGAGCTATTGTGGAGTTAATTTGAAAAAACTTCTCTGTGTTGGTGTGCAATTTCTAGAATTTTACATTTATAGACCTAGTTTGTATGCTTTATCTTAAAGATAGAAAAGTGTAGGCTGTTCCCAAAATGTTAGACTGAGAAAGTAAGATGTCCTGCTGCCAAATATATTGTTGTTTTCATGTCTCTGCTAGAATCTTTGCCTTTTTTCTTTAAGCATTCCCCTTTGTTGAAGTGAACTCTCTTCCTTTGCTTTCCTAAGGCTCTAGTTTTTTGGATACTTATTCATCAAGCGTTTGTCAGTTCCCACCTGGCTACTCACTTCCAGAATCCTCATACTCCTTCTTTTACCTACTTTTAGTTATTGGGGATACCTGATTTATCAGTAGAGCTCTACTTGGTTCTGTTGAGTAAAATAATAAAAATTCATACTATGGAAAGTAGAACATTATTTAGAATTCTTAGAGGTTGGTTCTGTATCTGAAAATTAGATGGAGAGTTCCCGTCGTGGCACAGCAGAAACAAATCCAACTAGGAACCATGAAGTTGTGATTTCGATCCCTGGCCTCGCTCAGTGGGTTAAGGATCTGGTGTTGCTGTGAGCTGTGGTATATAGGTCTCAGATGAGGCTTGGATCCTTCGTTTCTGTGGATGTGGCACAGGCTGGCAGCTGTAGCTCCAATTGGACCCCTAGCCTGGGAACCTCCATATGCTGCAGTAGCGGCCCTAAAAAGCAAAAAAAAAAAAAAAAAAAAAAAAAAAAGGTGGAATTAAACAAACAAAAAACACCCATAGTGTTAAATTGTTCAGCATTTGGCATTAGAATAACTATGTTATTAAGAAAAAGAAAACCGTAAGAGTACTTCAAAACAAGGAGGAAGAACATCTACTTATATCCTGAGGGATATAACTAAAAATTCAATAAATTTTGATGAATCTCAAACTCTAATGATTTAAGTTTTAAAAAGCATGTTTTGGGGTTCTATGTACTGCCTTCTTTACAAATTTAAAAACACCCTCAAACACTGACAGATATTGTTTATGTATCCACATATACATATATTAGTAAAAATACAAAAAGATTAAGGGTTAAACACAAATTTCATGAGTGTGGTTACTTCTCAGAAAATAAGATCAGGAAAGGGCCCAGGTAAGTTTCCAAGTGGAGATGAAACATTTAGAATAGATTCAAAGCTAGTATGGGAAAACATTAATATTTGTTAAATATGAATGGTTGGTACAGTGGTTGATATTATACTTTTCTGTGGTTTGAAATTTTTTCAAATAAAACAATTCAATAGGAAAAATAAAATTAGTATTAAAGAAAGTAAAGAACAGGAGTTCCTGTCGTGGCTCAGTGGAAACAAATCCGACTAGGAACCATGAGATTGTGGGTTTGATCCCTGGTCTTGCTTAGTGGGTTAAGGATCCAGCAATGCCGTGAGCTGTGGTGTAGGTCGCAAATGTGGCTTGGATCTGGTGTTGCTGTGGCTCTAGTGTAGGCTAGCAGCTGTAGTTCCGATTAGACCCCTAGCCTGAACCTCCATATGCTGCAGGTGCAGCCCTAAAAGGACAAAAAAAAGAAAGAAAGAAAGTAACGAACAGAAGTGGTATTATAAAACTGAGTAAGAGGCCTGGAAAGATATTTTAAGAAACTCTCACAAAAACATGAAGAGATGAAAATGCTGAAATAGAATGTACTGATTTTGAAGACCATGGATTAATAATATAATTGTCATTTTCAAAATAAGAGAAAAGAATACCCAAACATAATTGGTATTATTTTCTGACCTACAAAAAGACCACACTTAAGTGTATATATATATATGTGTATAACTGAATCACTTTGCTGTACAGCAGAAATTAGCATGACATTGTAAATCAGCGATACTTGAATTAAAAAAATAATTACTGACAAAAAAGACCGAACTTTTTATGTTGAAAGGATTATCTAAGTATCAATAAATGTATAATAAGAATATGGCACTTGAGAAATGCTAATACATTTACTGAATTAAAAAGAAAAAAGTGAAGTTCCTGTTGTGGCTCAGCGGGTTAAGAACTCAACATAGTGTTTGTGAGGATGTGGGTTCTATCCCTGGCCTAATTCAGTGGGTTAAGGATATGGTGTTGCTGTGGGGGGCGGGGGGGTTGGAGGACAGCAGCTACAGGTCAGATGCAACCCCTAGGTCAGGAACTTCTAAGTGCCGAAGGTGTGTCCTTAAAAAGGGAAAAGAAAAAGCACTTATAGTTTATCCACCAACTTTCCAAGCTGGTGAAAAGGAACTAAAATCAAGCTTCACCTGTGAAAATCTAATGTTCATTATGAGCTGCGCTAACTTTGACATAAAAGTGGTAATTTCAGGATACAGTGGAAGCAAGAAAATTCGAGAGTTTTAAATCAGAAGCAACAGTTCATTTGAGAATAAGAATTGACTGCAATTGACTCCCTAATTGTAATGGAAAAAACCAGACTCCTTTTACATCCTTTCAGTTATTTGGCAAACATATTCATATAATTTGGATTAATTAGGTGTATTATATATTTTTAATATATTTTATTACCACATTTTAATGATTTTTAAAAAACTCTTAATACTTAAAAATATTTATGTATTTAATATTTAACTAGAATTTATTTACAATGTCATTTTAGTTTCAGGTGTACAACTTCAAATTTTTTTCCATTATAGTTTATTATAAGATACTGATATAATTCCATATGCTATATGGTGAATCCTTGTTGTTTATCTATTAATCTCATACTCCTAACTTATCCCTTCCATTCTCTTGACTCTTTGGTAACATAAGTTTGCTTTCCAAGTCTGTGAGTTGTTTCTGTCCTGTAAATAAGTTAATTTGTATTAGTTTTTTAGATTCAACATATAAGTGTTATCATATAAAATTTGTCTCACTTCACTTAGTATGATAATTTTTAGGTCCATCCATGTTGCTGAAAATGGCGTTGTTTCATTATTTTCTATGGCTGAGTAATACTACATTATAGATATACAGCTCATCTTTTTTAAAATATTTAAAAAATTAAGGTATAATTGACTTACAGTATTGTATCTATTACTGCTGATTAGCAATGAGATCCTGCTTTGTAGCACTGGGAGCTATGTCTAGTTTTTATGGTGGATCGTGATAATGTGAGAAAAAAGAATGTATATATGGATATGTGTGTGTGTGTGTGTGTAACTGGGTCACTATGCTGTACTGTAGAAAAAAATAATGTATTGGGGAAATAAAAGAAAATTGGCAGAACCAACTATAATGGAAAAAATAGAAATCAGTAAGAAAAAAAATTACTACTGTATGGGCAGTTACCTAGTCATACATATATATACATTTTTTTCTCTTATAATCATCCATCATGTTCTATCCCAAGAGATTGAATATAGTTCCCTGTTCTGTACACTAGGAGCTTATTGCTTATCCATTCTTTTTTTTTAAAATGATTTTTATTTTTTCCATTATAGTTGGTTTACAGTGTTCTGTCAGTTTTTCTACTGTATAGCAAAGTATTATATTTTTATCTTCCTAAAGGTCAGGAATCATACCATAAATTTCTTGTGCCTTCCTAGTATGGGGTGTGGTAGCAGTTTAGAAGGGATAGCTTTTTTTAATCTGCAAAGCTGTTTTTCATATTGCAGAATATTTAGCACCCCTGGCCACTAGAGTTAAAGACACTGAAAAACTCTCAGTCATTTTGACATCCAAACCAAAACAAACAAAAAAATCTCTTTTATGCATTTCTTGATTGCTGCCCACTCACTACAGGTCGATCTGCCTGAATTAGGAACTGTTGTTCATCTATTGATTTGTATTTGGAGTGTTAACTAACATCTACCACTTAAAATAGTTTAGTGGATCTCCAAATCTTTTTTTAAAAAAAGTAATTATTACAGTAATTCTATCTTTACCCAGGTTTTCAAAATGCCAGTCCATCCCCCTACCAGTACTTTTTTTTTTTTTTAAGAGATTTTGCTTTTTAGAGTACTTTTAGGTTTGCAGCCAAATTGCCTGAAAGTAGTTTCCATATAGTCTCAACCTAGACTCCTCCACTGTTAAAATAAGGAAGTTTGCCTGTGTTTCTAGTTTATATCATGAGTAGTTGTTGATTTTGTCAAGCACATTTCCTTCATCTATTGATTTCTTTAGTCTATGCGATAGATTATATTAATTTATATTAACTCTAATATTATTATTAAATTAATTTATTTATATTAATTGTATTAATTTTTTGGAATTTTAAGCCAGGCTTGCACACCTGGGATACGTGCCCCCATTCCATTAAAAAATGTTTTTCGCCAGTGATCAACTATAGACAGGGCTTGTGATTTTTTTTTTAGTCTTTGCCATTCTGTGTTCAATACTCCTTCAAGGTATTCTATTTTTATGAATAGTTTTAGCTTATCCTGATTTCTTCATTTATAAATGAAGAGATTGAACTAACACTGAAGTTCTTCTCAGTATTCTAGCTCTCCGAATTATGTATAGAATATTTAAGCTGTCATTGCCAAAAAGCCCAGCATTTAAATAAAAAAAATTTATTGTGAAATATTTCAAACACTCATAGATACCCAGAGACCATGATTTAACGTGTTACATTTTGTTGTATTTGCACTATATTTGTATTAAAAATGTGTGCAGGCATAGATCAGATTGTTAAAACTCCACCCTCTAATTTCATTCCCTTTCCTCCTCCCCCAAACTAATACTTCCTGGGTTATATTGAATCCTTTTTTAGTATACCTATAGTTTTAGTTTATAGTGTCTGCATCCATAACAACCAAGAGTATTACTTTGGGTTATTTAACTTTATATATAGGCATACCTTGGAGATACTGTGAGTTTGATTCCAGACCACTGCAATAAACCAAATATCACCAAAAAAGTGAGCCATGTAAAAAGTTATGTCTAAAAAATAAGGTACATACCTTAATTTAAAAATACTTGGGGATTCCCCATTATGGCGCAGCAGAAACGTATCTGACTAGGAACCATGAAGTTGTGGTTTCAATCCCTGGCCTCTATCAGTGGGTTAAGGATCTGGCATTGCTGTGACCTGTGGTGTAGGCTGCAGCTATAGCTCTGATCAGTCGCCTAGCCTGGGAACCTCCATATGCTGTGGGTGTGGCCCTAAAAAGACAAAAGACAAAAAAAAAAAAAAAAAAAAAGCTCCGAGTTCCTGCTGTCGCGGTATTAGGAACCATGAGGTTGCTGGTTCGACCCCTGACCCCAATGAGTGCCTTAAGGCGTTGCTGTGAGCTGTGGTGTAGGTCACAGACTCTGCTTGCGTGCTGCGTTGTTGTGGCTGTGGTGTAGGCCAGCAGCTATAGCTCCAATTCAACCCCTAGCCTGGGAACTTCCATTTGCCACGAGTTAAACACTACAAAGCAATAAATAAATAAATAAATAAACAAAAAAACACCTTTATTTTGTTGGACTTCTCAGGTGGCTAGTGGTTAAGGACTTGGTATTGTCACATGGGGGCTTGGGTTATTGCTGTGGCTCGGGTTTGATCCCTGGCCTAGGAATTTTTGCATGCTTTGGGCATGGTCCCCCCCAAAAAACTTTATTGCTAAAACTGCTAACCATAATCTGAGCTTTTAGCAAGTCATAATCTTTTTGCTATTACAGTTTTTCCTTCTTGTTGATGGCTGCTGATTGATTTGGATGGTGGTTGCTGAAGTCGTGTCTGTGGTAATTTCTATAAGATAGCAGTGAACAATTGATTTGCCGATCATTCTCTATAGCATATGGTGCTTTTTGATAGCATTTTACCGCAATAGAACTTATTTCAGGAGTTTCTGTTGTTGTGTTGTGGAAACAAATCTGACTAATATCCATGTGGATGCGGGTTCAATCCCTGGCCTTGCTCAGTGGGTCAGGGGTCCAGCGTTGCTGGGAGCTGTGGTGTAGGTCACAAACATGGATTGGATCCCTAGTTGCTGTGGCTGTGGCGTAGACCTGCATCTGCAGCTTCAATTTGACCCCTAGCTTAGGAAGTTACATATGCCGCAGGTGTTGCCCGTTAAAAAAAAAAGAACTTCTTTCAAATATGGATCCAGTCCTCTGAAACCCTGATACTGGTTTATCGACTAAGTTTATGTAATATTCTAAATCCTTTATTCCAAACTCCTACTAATGTTGATATTTTTATCTCTTTCCATGAATCACAGATGTTCTTAATGGCATCCATCATGGTGCATCTTTTCCAGAAGGTTTTCAATTGATTTTGCCCAGATCCATCAGAAGAATCAGTATATATTATATGGCAGCTATAGCCTTACCAAATATATTTCTTAAAAAAAGACTTGGAAGTCGTAATGACTCTTTAATCTTTGGGCTTCAGCCTAGATGTTGAGTTAGCAGGCATGAAAACATTAATCTCTTCATACATCCCCACCAGAGCTTCTGGGTGACCAGGTGCACTGTCACTGAGCAGTAATATTTTGAAAGGAATCTTTTTTTCTGCTCGGTAGGCTTAAGATATTTAGTAAACCATGTTGTAAACAGATGTACTGTGATCCAAGCTTTGTTGCTCTATTTATAGAGTAGATTTAGCATAAATCTTAAGAGCTCTAAGATTTTTGGAATTGTAAGTGAACACTAGCCTCAACTTCAAGTCATCAGCTGCATTAGTCCTGAACAAGAGAGTCAGCCTGTCCTTTGAAGCTAGGCATTGACTTCTCTCTAGCTCTGAATGTCCTAGATGGCATCTTGTTTCAACACAAGACTGTTGCATCTACACTGAAAATCTCTTGTTTAGTATAGCCACTTTCATTAATTATTTTAGCTAGATCTGGATAACTTGCTGCAGCTTCTACATCAGCACTTGCTGCTTCACTTTGCACTCTTTTGTTATGGAGACTGCTTCTTTCCTTAAACCGCATACACCAGCCTCTGCTAGTTTCAACCTCTCCCTCACTTCTCTCAGCCTTCAAAATATTGAAAAGGGCCTCCCCTGGATTAGGCTTTGGTTTAAAGAATTGTTGTGGCTGGTTTGATCTATCCAGACCACTCAAACTTTCTCCATATTGGCAATTAGACTATTTCACTTTTTTTTTTTTTAAATCATTTGTGGGCTCACAGGAGTAGCACTTTTCATTTCCTTGGAGAACCTTTCCTTTGCATTTACAGCTTGGCTAAACCATTTGGCGTAACAGGCCTAGCCTTTACTAAGGCCTTCCTCACTAAGTTTGATTGTTTCTAGCTGTTGATTTAAAGTGGAAGACATGAGACTTCCTTACAGTTAATACACTTAACAGCTGTTGTGGGCTTATTAATTGGGCCTCTTTCTTTCTTTCTTTCTTTCTTTCTTTCTTTCTTTCTTTCTTTCTTTCTTTCTTTCTTTCTTTTCTTTCTTTTCTTTCTTTTCTTTCTTTTCTTTCTTTCTTCTTTCTTTCTTCTGTTTAGGGCTGTACCCATGGTATATAGAAGTTCCCAGTTTAGGGGTCACATCGGAGCTGCAGCTCCTGGTCTACACCACAGCCACAGCGACGCCAGATCCAAGCCACATCTGTGATCTACACCACGGCAACGCTGAATTCTTAACCCACTGAGCGAGGCCACGCCTGAATGGGCATCTTCATGGAACTTGCTAGTCAGGTTTGTTACCACTGAGCCACAGCAGGAACTCCCTAATTGACTTAATTTTAATATTGTCGAGTCTCAGGAATTATAGAAACCGGAGAGGGAGAAAGATGGGGAACAGCTGTTCAGTGGAGCGGTCAACACACACATTTTTGGATTGAGTTTGTGGTTTTATATGGGTGTGGTTCATGGTGCCAGAAAACAGTTACAGTAGCAACAGCAAAGATCACTGATTACAGATCACCATAACAAATATAATAATGAAAAAATTTGAAATATAATGATAATTAATGAAATGTGACACAGACACAAGTGAGCAAATGCTCTTGGAAAAATGATGCTAATAGAGTTGCTTGACAAAGGGTTGCCTCTGACCATCAATTTGTGAAAAAAACGCAATATGTGCAAAATGCAATGAGTATATTGTAAATGATACTATGTTGCGTAGTATTTTTGAAAACTGTTTTTAAAAAGTATTAAGTGGAAAGTAAGATTAATAATTATTCTCCTGTTTTGAGATAATCAAATTGAATTACATGTCACCTCATTTAATTATCCCAACCATTCATCAAGATAGGAATTTTAATTTTTTCTTTTTGTACAAATTAAGAAACTGAAGCAAGTAGGAAAGTTGGGATTTGAATTATGGTTCACCCAACTCTGAAGCCCATGATTTATTATATACCAGGCTGCTTGCATTATTTTTCTTTTATAGTGCCAGGATTGAATGACTACATGCAGCCTCTTAAATATGTATTCGTCCTAACTTGGTGGGGGAGGGTTCAAAGCAATAAATATTAATAGTCTCCTTTTTTAGCATCAGAAAATTTTGTAAAATCCACCTTTCAGAATCTATTGATTTAGAAAATATGTAATGATAAACTTTGGAAGGATGCCTAAGTAACTTAATTAAGAACAGTGATTTCCTGGAGTGAGAAGAGGGGACTATTTGAATAGGCGGATTGAAACAAGAGTATGAGTAAGGTTTTCACTGTATATCTTCTTATTTCTGTTTTTTAAAACATGTAAACATTACCTAACCAAAAAAATATAGGACAAAAAATAAATATGTAATTGCTGAATTTAACACTACGTTAAAGAGGCATTTAATATTCACAGTGGCATCTATATTTGCAAAGCAGTAGTAGATTTATCTTTGGATAGTATATTCAGTCAGTTTATAGATGGTGCGTGTAAAGCAGGTTCACCTGTAGATACCTTGCAACAACATATGTTTGAAGTCTACCAGATTGGGAACTGTAATTCTAGGCCTGTCTAGAGTCAAATGTATTTTGTGATTCTTACAACTCATTAAAGATTACTTTTCATGATTTGATCATAGGCAATTTATAGAAAAGTGAGTTATTCATGGTTGTCATTTTATCAAAATAAAAAAAATGAACACCAATTTTTCTAGTTATAATTTTATAGTTCCAGTCATTTTTGCAAACGTGTGTGTATTTAGGCATTTTACCTTTTTTATCCTTACAGATTTTGCTAGAATTGTAAACTGATACTTGAAAATATTTTTTAACCAAATATCTATGAAAACATTGCTGTTGGAGTTTCTGCCCTGGTGCAGTGGGATCAGGGGCATCTCTGCAGTGCCAGGATGCAGGTTTGATCCTTGGCCTGACACAGTGTTGCATAAGGATTGAGCGTCGCCACAGCTGCAGTGTAAGTCACAGTTGCAGCTCTGATTTGATCCCTGGCCCTGAAACTTCCATATGCTACTGTTGTGGCCAAAAAACCCCAAAAAACTGCTATGAAGTAGAATATGGTAGTTAAAATTTAAGAAGGGAAAGTGCCTTTTAAAAATTTTAGACCCGTTTAGGTTTTGATTAAATTGGTGTAAAAATTGTTATTGTAGAAATAATCCATTCTTCAAAAAGAATTCAGAGGACAGCAAAAGAAAAAAGAATATTCAGTCTTGTCCACCCAGAAATGATCATTGTTTATACATTGGTTTTTTGGGTTTTTTTGCCATTGTAACAGTTTCAAATATAAAAAGCTGATTGAAAATAATTAGAAATTCAGAAGAAAAAGTTAAAATTTTCTGTTAAATTGACCAGATGCCTAATTGATAGGCATTCTGGAATCAGGCAAACATGGCTTTGAATTTTTACCCTGATCCTTAGTAGCTGGATGATTTGGGATAACTTCCTTATCCCTCTGTATAACTTAATATCCTTCTTTGTAAAATTAAAAAGATAATGCCCATGTCATAAGATTTTGGGGAGGACCACCAATATAATAGCAATTTCCAATTAATAGTTAAATGTATATAATTTTCTTTTTCTCAAGATAACCCATATTTGGGGCAAGATAAATTAGAAGTTTGAGATTAACATATACACACTGCTATGTATAAAATAGATAAACAACAAAGACCTACTATATAGCAGAGAACTATTCTTGATATCTTGGGTTTTTTTATGTTTGTTTGTTTGTTTTTTGTCTTTTTTAGGGCCATACCTGCAACAAATGGAGGTTCCCAGGCTAGGGGTCGAATCAGAACTGTAGCTGCCAGTCTAGGCCACAGCCACAGCAACACTGGATCCGAGCCGAGTCTGCAGCCTACACTACAGCTCACTACAACACCAAATCCTTAACCCATTGAGAAAGGCCAGGGATCAAACCCACATTCTGGTGGATACTAATCAGATTAACTGCTGAGCTACAATGAGAACTCCTATTCTTGATATCTTGTTATCAAGATATGCAGACGGGAGTTCCCGTCATGGCTCAGTGGAAGTGAATCCCACTAGGAGCTATGAGGTTGTGGGTTTGATCCCTGGCCTCACTCAGTGGGTTGAGGATCCAGCATCACTGTGAGCTGTGGTGTAGATTGCAGATGCGGCTCAGATCTAGCGTTATTGTGGCTGTGGTGAAAGCCAGCAGGCATAGCACCAATTGGAACCCTAGCCTGGGAGCCTCCATATGCCTTGAGTGAGGCCCGAGAAAGCAAAAACAAAAAAAAAAGATATGCAGATGTTCCTGGACCAGGAATTGAACCCACACCATAGCATTTACCTGAGCCACAGAAGTGACAATGCCTTATCCTTAACCCACCAGGGAACTCCAAGAAGGATCAGTTTTTTTTCTTTTTTTGGACATACTCCTGTGGCATATGGAAATTCCTGGGATGGGGGCTAATTGTGGCTGCAGCTGGGCCCTTTGCCACAGCCACCACAACACTTGATCCAAGATACATCTGTGACCTGCACAGCAGCAGTTTATGGCTAAGTGAGGCCAGGGAATGAACCTGAATCCTCAGGTTGACAGTGTCGGGTCCTTAACCCGCTGAGCCACAATGGGATGGAACTTCAGTATCAAATTTTTTACCTAAGTTGCAAGTGGATTTCTACTTACCAAGTTAATGTATTTTCAAATGCAGCAATAGAAGTACTCTTAATTTAGAATTGATTTCGACATTCTAAGATTGTCATTGGGTAGATTTTTGTCTTTTTGCCATTTCTTGGGCTGCTCCCACCTCGTATGGAGGTTTCCAGGCTAGGGGTCCAATTGGAGCCATAGCTGCTGGCGTACGCCAGAGCCACAGCAACATGGGATCTGAGCCGCGCCTACAACCCACACCATAGCTCATGGCAACGCCAGATCCTTAACCCACTGAGCAAGGCCAGGGATCGAACCCATAATCTCATGGTTCCTAGTCGGATTCCTTAACCATTGTGCCACTATGGGAACTCCATCGCTGGGTAGATTTTTTTAAAAAAGCATTACCTTGGAGTTCCTGTCGTGGCTCAGTGCTTAAGGAATCTGAGTAGGAACCATGAGGTTGTAGGTTCGATCCCTGGCCCCTCTCAGCAGGTTAAGGATCCGGTGTTGCCATGAGCTATGGTGTAGGTTGCAGACGTGGCTTGGATCCCGAGTGGCTGTGGTGTAGGCCAGCAGCTACAGCTCCGATTAGACCCCTAGCCTGGGAACCTCCATATGCTGTGGGCACGGCCTTAGAAAAGACAAAAAAAAAAAAAGAAAAGAAAAAAAAAGAAAAGGTGTTACCTTGCCAATTTTGAGGCAGCAATTGAAGGTGGTGGTCATGTCTTCAGTATTTCATTATAACTATTCCTTTTGATCTTGGCTAGAGAGGCAAATGTGGGGAAATGGTAGTTCTTCTGATATTGGAAATAAACAGTTGTAATTTTCATGTCTAATGAGAGCAGAATTGGTTGACCATAAGCTAAAAACTGGCATTCTTGGCTTTCTGGTTCTTAACTTCTGATACATTCATAGAAACTTTCAGGATGGAGAATAATGCTTAATATGACTTGGACTTCATTTATAGCTACTGTCTCAGAAATATGGTATTACTGTCTTAGAAGTATTGGATATGAACCAGCTATATTGACTTGAAGGGAACACACAAAAAGAGTTCTCCTCAATTTGATATAAATAAAAAGTTTATATAAAGATAATCACAAAGTGTTATCAAGTAAGGACTCATGTGCCTATGGTGCAAAAAGCCAAACACTGACAGCAGGTATTTTTGGCAAAGTAAAGGTTCATTTGCAGGGTGCTAAGCAAGAGAGTGGGAGACAGTCTCAAGTCCACTCCAACCCGAGTTGGCCTTCTTCTTCTTTTTTTTTTTTTTGTCTTTTGTTTTTTTTGTTGTTGTTGTTGCTATTTCTTGGGCCGCTCCCGCGGCTTATGGAGGTTCCCAGGCTAGGGGTCGAATCGGAGCTGTAGCCACCGGCCTACACCAGAGCCACAGCAACGCGGGATCCGAGCCGCATCTGCAACCTACACCACAGCTCACGGCAACGCCAGATCGTTAACCCACTGAGCAAGGGCAGGAACCGAACCCGCAACCTCATGGTTCCTAGTCGGATTCGTTAACCACTGCGCCACAACGGGAACTCCTGAGTTGGCCTTTTTAAAGAGGAAGAAATAAGAAGCTGGGATTAATCATTTTGTGAAATTTCTGAGAGTTTTTTTTTTTCTTCATTTTGGCTCTCCTAGGCATTTGTAATTAGCATGTTTGTTGATTCTTTTACGTTATTTTCTATGCTTCCACGTGATATAGCAGTTGTATAATAGCTGAAGGCAACATGTTTTCAGCTTTTTGGTTTTTTTTTTTTTTTTTTTTTGGCCACCCTCCAACATAGGAGTTCCCAGGCCAGGGATCGATCAGATCTGAACCACTGCTGTGGCAACATCAGATCATCCCACTTTGTGATGCAGAGATGACGCCCACGCTTTTGCTCCACAGCAGGAACTCCTCTGTGACATTTCTTAATTGTGGTTTCAAGGCATCAAGATATCTCTGGTTTTTGATCCTTTGGCCAGATGATCCATGACTCAGGGCCCTATTAACTCATTTTACCCAAGAGAAACAACCTGCGTTTGTATGTTAATAGTATCTACAACAGCAATTTTAGTACATCAGTGGTGTAAAGATAATAGCAATTTCAGTCCTTAACAGTGTTATCAAGAACAGCAGTTTTGATCATCTTACCTAGGTGATTAGTGTCCATTTAGTACAGGATTGCAGTCAGAGTGGATAAGAAAGAATAAAGTTTTTTTTGTTTTGTTTTGTTTTTTTGCTTTTTAGGGCCATACCCTCGGCATGTGGAGGTTCCCAGGGTGAGTAGTGGTTGAATCAGAGCTACAGCTGCTGGCCTACAGCAACGCCAGATCCTTAACCCACTGAGCGAAGCCATGGATTGAACCCACAACCTCATGGTTCCTAGTCAGATTCGTTCTGCTGTGCCACAATGGAAACTCCAGAAAGAGAACAAAATTTTGAATAGAGAGATTAATGATAAACTCGGTATGGGACTTACTTTTAGGAGAACTCAGTTTCAGAAGTGCCTAAACAGAATCAGGTGTTCTGTCTGTTAGATTTACTTTTTGAATGTGACTTCTGAAGAGTGAATCTGGTTTATGTTAAGAAGAAGAGGGAGTTCCCGTCGTGGCGCAGTGGTTAACGAATCCGACTAGGAACCATGAGGGAACCATGAGGTTGCGCTTTCGGTTCCTGCCCTTGCTCAGTGGGTTAACGATCCGGCGTTGCCGTGAGCTGTGGTGTTGCAGACGCGGCTCGGATCCCGCGTTGCTGTGGCTCTGGTGTAGGCCGGTGGCTACAGCTCCGATTCGACCCCTAGCCTGGGAACCTCCATATGCCCCGGGAGCGGCCCAAGAAATAGCAACAACAACAACAACAACAACAAAAGACAAAAAAAAAAAAAGAAGAAGAGTGTTTTATAGGGGATTTTTTCATATATGCTTCAGGTTTTAATTTTGTGATGCCTGGGCCTTGTATAGTGGAATTAAGTATTTGTATGGCTGCATCTCTTTGAGGAAATTGGCATGCTGAATATTTGTGGTTTGATATGAAGAACAGATAAAGGAGATAAATGGGGTACAAGAAGGATAAAGTGTATGTTGGATGTTTTGGTATCTTATCTACCACTAATCACTATATAGTTCAAGATGTTCTAAAATGCGTGTAATTCTGAAGCTAATGGATGAAACAAGCACTCAGTTTTGATGGTGTTTGTTCTTTTCTTTATTCATAAATTGTGGGAGAACTTAAAGATTATCCAAAGTATAGAGTCTTTTTCTTTTTTTTTTTTTTTTGTCTTTTTGCCATTTCTTGGGCTGCTCCTGCGGCATATGGGATGTTCCCAGGCTAGGGGTCTAATCGGAGCTGTAGCTGCCAGCCTACGCCAGAGCCACAGCAGTGCAGGATCCAAGCCGCCTCTGTGACCTATACCACAGCTCACAGCAACACCGGATTGTTAACCTGCTGAGCAAGGGCAGGGATCGAACCCGAAACCTCATGGTTCCTAGTCGGATTCGTTAACCACTGCGCCATGACAGGAACTCCCCAAAGTGTAGAGTCTTAATTTTCCTCCTAAAGATGATTCATAATTAATTCTTTTGTGTGCTAAGAAATAATAAATATTCCATCATCAATACTTTGAATCATGTGTTCACTTTTAGATATGATTTAAATGATGTGGCCACAAGAACTCTCACTCTCCTTCCTTGTTCTTGAAAATCATCCCTCCAGTTACTTTGTACTGAATTTTCTTCACCAGAGATTTTTTTTTTTTTGGGGGGGGGGTCTTTTTGGCATTTCTTGGGCCGCTCCCGCGGCGTATGGAGGTTCCCAGGCCAGGGGTCGAATCGGAGCTGTAGCCACCGGCCTATGCCAGAGCCACAACAACTTGGGATCCGAGCCGCATCTGCAACCCACACCACAGCTCACGGCAACGCCGGATCGTTAACCCGCTGAGCAAGGGCAGGGACCGAACCCGCAACCTCATGGTTCCCAGTCGGATTCGCCAACCACTGCGCCACGACGGGAACTCTGAGATTTTTTTGTTTGTTTGTTTGTTTTGGTCTTTTTAGGGCCATACTAGCAGCATATGGAGGTTCCTAGGCTAGGGGTCGAATTGGAGTTGTAGCCGCCGGCCTACACCACAGCCAGATTCAAGCAGAGTCTGCGACCTAACACCACAGCTCGCAGCAACCCCAGATCCTTAACCCACTGAGTGAGGCCAGGGATTGAACCTGTAACCTCATGGTTCTTAGTCAGATTTGTTTCTGCTGCACCACAGTAGGAACTCCCAGAGATTTTTTTTGAAATAAAGAATTGTTTTCTCAGAAGTCCTCTTTTTAGAACATTCATAAACTTATTCTGTAGAGCAGTCTGCCCCCCACTGTTATCATCCTGCTCCACCTTGGCTCATTTATTAGAACTGATAAACTTATATCAACTCCTCATCAGTCACCTGAAGTCCACAGTTTGTTGTTTATTTATGGTGTTGTAAATTGTATGGACAAATGTATAAATGACTTGTAACCACCATCATAGTATCATATAAAATAGTTTCACTCCCAAAATCCTTTGGAAAGGATTTTTCAAAGTCCATTGAAATTTGAAGGGCTCTGCCCATTCAGTCCCTCCACCCCTGCAAACACTGATCTTTTTACTGTTACCATAGTTTTGCTTTTCCAGAATGTCATGTAGTTAGAATCATATAATGTGTATGTAGCCTTTTCATATTGACTTCTTTCACTTATTAATATACACTCAAGTTTCTTCTATGTCTTCTCATGGCCTGGTAGCTCATTTCTTTTAGGCACTAATGTTCTAAACAAAGACAGTTTTATGCCTTCCGTCTCAATCCATATACTTTTTATTTCACCTTTTTTTCCTTATTGTATTAGCTAGGGCTTCCAGGGGATTACATTACTTCATTTTCCAGTTTTGAACTAGAGGAGATCCCATCATGGTGCAGTGGAAACGAATCCAACTAGGAACTATGAGGTTTCAGGTTTGATCCCTGGCCTCACTCAGTGTGCTAAGGATCCCACGATGCCATGAGCTATGGTGTAGGTCACAGACATGGCTTGCATTCCATGATGCTGTGGTTGTGGTGTAGGCTGGCAGCTGTAAATCCGTTTAGACCCCTAGCCTGGGAACCTCCATATGCTGTGGGGGGGCCCTTTAAAAATTATATATGTGTATATTAATATATATATTCCATATACATATGAAGTTGATATATTAATCCATTAATATGTATTTAGAAATTATGCCTAATTATTTTTAAGTTTTAGTTTTAAATTTACATAAGTGAAATTTTTTCTTTTTGTAATATGGTTCTATGAGATTTGACAAATACATCATCATGTATTCCTCCCACTTCCCACCATTAAGATACTGAACATTTCCAACCCTCAGATATTCTTTCTGGATACTACTTTATAATCAACTACTCCTTCCTACTCAAGTCTATGACAACTAGTGATCTATTCTCCATTCCTGTAGTTTTACCTTTGCAGAATATACTGAATCATACAGTATGTAGTTTTTTTGTTTGTTTGTTTCTTTTTTGTTTGGTTTTGTGGCTGCGCCTGCAGCATACAGATGTTTCCTGGGCGAAGGATAAAATCTGTACCACAGTAGGGACCCAGGCCATTTTAGTGACAATGCTGGATCTTTAACCTGCTGTGCCACCAGGGAACTCCAGTATATAGCTTTTTAAGTCTGCCTTCATTCATTTAGCTTAATGTAATTGAGATTCATTCATGTTGTTTCTATGTTAATAGTTCATTCATTTTTATTGCTGAGTAACATTTGTTTACTCATTGCTCATTTGAAGGACCTTGGGCTATAAATGGTTTTGTGCATCTACAGATAAAGCCACTGTGCAGTCACGTAAAAGGTTTTGTGTGAAACACAGGTTTTCATTACATTTAGGTCAATACCTGTATTAGGAAATGAGATTACTTAAAATGGTAAGTATATGTTTAACTTAAAAGAAACTACTACATTTCTCACAGTAGGTTTACCATTTTGCATTTTCTTTTTATTTTTTTTGGTCTTTTTGCCGATTTTTCTTGGGCCGCTCCCTTGGCAGATGGAGGTTCCCAGGCTAGGGGTCGAATCTGAGCTGTAGCCACCGGCCTACGCCAGAGCCACAGCAACTCGGGATCCAAGCTGCGTCTGCAACCTACACCACAGCTCACAGCAACTCCGGATCGTTAACCCACCGAGCAAGGCCAGTAATCGAACCCGCAACCTCATGGTTCCTAGTCAGATTCGTTAACCACTGAGACACAAGGGGAACTCCACTGTTTTGCATTTTCATCAGCAATTTTATTCCCTTCTGTGTCAGCATCCTCATCTCTACTTGATATTGCCAAGAGTTTTTGTTTTGTTTTTAAATTTTATTCATTGGGTGGAGTAGTATTTTTGTATTTATTGCTTTTAAAAATTGAATTATAATTGACATGCAATATCATATTAGTTTCAGGTATACAACATAGTGATTCAGTATTTTTATACATTATGAAATGATCGACATGATGTTGTTACCATCTGTCACCATACAAAGTTACTACAGCATTATTAGTTATAATCCCTATACTGTATGTGATAGCCTTAAGGCTTCTTTATTTTATTTTATTATTATTATTTTCTTGGGCTGCTCCCACGGCATATGGAGGTTCCCAGGCTAGGGGTCCAATCGGAGCTGTAGCCGCCAGCCTACGCCAGAGCCACAGCAATGTGGGATCCGAGCCGCGTCTGCAACCTACACCACAGCTCACGGCAACGCTGGATCGTTAACCCACTGAGCAAGGGCAGGGACCAAACCCGCAACCTCATGGTTCCTAGTCGGATTCGTTAACCACTGCACCACGAAGGGAACTCCCTTCTTTATTTTAAAATTGGAAGTTTGTACCTCTTAATTGCCTTTAGCTATTTTGCCCATCCCCTAACTCTCCTTCTTTCTGGAAACCAATAATCCGTTTCTGTTTTGTTCTATTTGTTAATCTTTTTTGTTGTTTTGATTGTAAATGTGAAAAGTAGAGTCACTGTCTTTTCTGTCTGACTTATCTCAGCCTATTACATCTAAATCCATCCATGTTGTTGTTGCAAACAGCGCGATTTCTTTTTTTTTTTTAATGTCCGAGTAATATTCCATGCTCCAGTTTGTGTGTTTGTACATGCTATTTATCCATTTATCTGTTGATAGACACTTGAGTAGCTTTCTTAGCCATTGTAAATAATGCCACGGTGAACACAGGGGTACATATAACTCTTCAAATTAGTGTTTTTGTTACCTTCGGATAAATAGAAGTGGAATTGCTGGGTCATATAGTAGTGAAACCCAGCAGGACCCACTGGGGCTCCTAGGCAGAAGCCTTTTTGTGTCCTAATTTTTTGCCTATAGAAAATGGGCTCATTTAGCCTCTGTGAACTTTACTTAGTTTCAAAGGACAAGTTCAAATGGTGGCTAATCAGGAAAGGGAAGGGATTCAGAGATAAGAGAGGAGCTTTCGAGAAACAATAGTGTAGCCTTGGGGCAGGATCCCGGTTTCTTATCAAGGAATATACATATCTTTGAGTTCTTCTGCAGAACAAAACCCCCAACAAATGAAAGATGTTCTGAAGCATTTTCATTCTAGAAAGAAGGAGGACCACCAGAGCCAGTTCCCGGGACACTAAACACCGGTTTTGAAGAGAATGAAAGCTTGCATTTACCCTCATCTTTATCTGTGGCCCAATTTTCCACTCACAAAACCATAAGACCACCACCTAATCTCTCTAAAAGGACAGTCTTTAGGATATTAGCCTGCTGTGACCTCCTTTGCCTGGCAACACAATAAAGCTATATTTTTCTCCTTTGCCCAAAACTCTGTCTCCATGCTTCTCTTCGGCACTGGTGGATGGTAGCTGAGTTTTGGCAATGGTAGTCTTATTTTCTAAAGTTGTTTCCCCCCCCCCCCCCCTTCCTTCCGGAGTTCCCGTCGTGGCGCAGTGGTTAATGAATCCGACTAGGAACCATGAGGTTTCGGGTTCAATCCCTAGCCTTGCTCAGTGGGTTAACGATCCGGTGTTGCTGTGAGCTGTGGTGTAGGTCGCAGATGTGGCTTGGATCCCGAGTTGCTGTGGCTCTGCTGTAGGCTGACGGCTACAGCTCCAATTGGACCCCAAACCTGGGAATCTCCATATGCCACGGGAGCGGCCCTAGAAAAGGCAAAAAGTACAAACTCCCCCCCCTCCCCACCTGTGGCATATGGAAGTTCCTGGTCTTGGGGTTGACTTGTCGCTGCAGCTGAGGCATACACCACAGCCAAGGCAATACTGGATCCAAGCCGCATCCCTGACCTATGCTGCAGCTTGTGGCAGTACAGGATCTTCAACCCACTGAGCAAGACTAGTTATCAAACCCATATCATCACAGAGACAAGGTCAGGTACTTAACCCAATGAGCCACAATGGGAACGCCTATTTTTAATTTTTTGCAGAACCTCCATACTGTTTTCTATAGTGGCTGCACCAATTTGTAGTCCCAGCGTAAGTGTGCAAAGTTTCCCTTTTCTCCACATCTTCAGCCTCACTTGTTGTTTGTAGTCTTTCTTAGAATAGCCATTCTGGTAGTTGTGAGGTGGTATCTCATTATGGTTTTGATTTTCCTGTTGATTAGTGATGTTGAGCCTCTTTTCGTGTGCCTATTTGCCATCTGTATGTCTTTGAAAAAATATCTATTCAGGTCTACTGTCCATTATTTAATTAGGCTTTTTGGTTTTTTTTTGATAATGAGTTGTATGAGTTCACTGTATATATATTGGACATCAACTCTTTAACGGTGTTGCTGATATCTTGGTTTTGCATTTTGTTGATGATTTCCTTTGCTGTGCAAAACTTTTTAGTTTGATACTATCTCATTTGATCATTTCTGTCTTTGTTTCCCTTGCCTGAGGAGACATATCCAAAAAAGTATTGTTAAAATTAATGTCAAAGACCTTACTGGCTATGATTTTTTCTGGGATTTTATGCTTTCATTCTTTTTTTTTTTTTTGTCTTTTTGCCATTTCTTGGCCCGCTCCCTTGGCATATGGAAGTTCCCAGGCTAGGGGTCTAATCGGAGCTGAAGCCACTGGCCTACACCAGAGCCACAGCAACGGGGGATCCGAGCCGTGTCTGCAACCTACACCACAGCTCACGGCAACGCCGGATCGTTAACCCACTGAGCAAGGGCAGGGACCGAACCCGCAACCTCATGGTTCCTAATCGGATTCGTTAACCACTGCGCCACGACGGGAACTCCTTTATTTATTTATTTTTTTTTAATTTTTTTTGTCTTTTTGCCTTTTCTAGGGCCACTTCCCACGGCATATGGAGGTTCCCAGGCTAGGGGTCTAATATGAGCTGGCCTACACCACAGCCATAGCAACGCGGGATTCAAGCCACGTCTTCGACCTGGCGCCACAGTTCACGGCAACGCTGGAGCCTTAACCCATTGAGCAAGGGGATTGAACCCGAAACCTCATGGTTCCTCGTTGGATTCGTTAACCACTGAGCCACCCTAGGAACTCCTGTAATGAGCTTTTAATGAACAAATGTGTATGATGGGACACAGTGTATTTTTTGGTGGTGCACATGGTCTTAGTAATGAGTTGCTTTTTGCTGATATACTTATTTTTCTAGGATAGTATTCTTATTTTACTTTGAATAAAAACAAAATTCTTTCTTTCTTTTTTCTTTCTTTTTTTCTTTTTTTTTTTTTTGGCTTTTTAGGGCCACACCTGCAGCATATGGAAGTTTCTAGGCTAGGGATCTAATCAGTGGTACAGCTGCTAGCCTACGCCACAGCCACAGCCATGTCAGACCCGTGCTCTGTATGCAACCTACACCACAGCTCACAGCAACTCCAGATCCTTAACCCAGCGAGCAAGGCCAGGGATCGAACCCAAAACCTCATGGTTCCTAGTTGGATTTGTTTCATGACAGGCACTCCAAAAACGAAATTCTTAATAAAATTGAACATAGAGGAGTTCCCATTGTGGCTCAGTGGAGGGAACCTGATTAGTATCCTTGAGGATGTGGTTTTGATCCCTGGCCTCTCTCAGTGGGTTAATGATCCTGTGTAGGTCGCAGGTGCAGCTCAGATCTTGCATTGCTGCGGCTTTGGCATAGGTTGGCAGCCAAAGGTCCAATTTGACCTCTAGCCTGTGAATTTCCGTATACCGCAGGTGCGGTCCTAAAAAGGAAAAAAAAATTGAACATATAAACAGTTGTTTATAGTAGTTTTATTTATGATAACCAAAAATTGAAAACTACACACATGAGCTTCATAAAGTGAAAAGTTAAACATATTGTGTATTTCATCCACACCATGGAATACTCTAATAGGAGTAATGAAATATTGATAGAAACAACAAATTGGGTGAACCTCAAGGTTCAGTGAAAATTTTTGTTCAGTGAAAAAAAGTCATTCTCTAAAGGATATGTACTGCATGATTCCATTCATATAGTAGTCATGAAATATCATGATTACTGAGTTGGGGAACAGATTAGTGGTTGCTATTGTTTAGAAATGGGGACAAAGGGATTGTAATTATAAAGGGTTAACATGAGGGTGTCTTGTGATAGTATAGTTGAATATTTTGATTGTGATAGTCTGTGACAGAATTGGGTGATTTATACTCACAGATGAGTGCACGTATAACTGGCAAAATCTGATTAAGGTCTGGATTGTGCTGTGTCGATTTCTTGGTTTTGATACTGCGCAGTGGTTATGTGGGATGTTTGCACTGAGGAGAGAGGTACTGGATTTCCCTCTATATTTCTTTCCAACTACCTATGAGTCTATAATCATTTCAAAATAAAAAAATTAATGTGAAGATAATTCATGTATTAAAAACTCTTGCTTTTGAAATATATAATACATTAATGTATTTATATGCAAATTAAAATAATGTAATAGGTATTTGGTAAACAGAAAAGGGCAAATAGTGAATATTTTCAGTGTAATCATGTTTTTCCTTTCTTTCCTCATTTCATAAAAGAAATAGGTAGTATTTTTCATTGTATGCATAATGATGCTGATTTATGGATGTAATGACAGTTAACTGATGCAGACATGATAAAACTATGTCGTATCTTTATACCCTACGTCCTGATAGTGTTATAGCATGGTGTGGGAAAAGTAAAACAGCTGAGTATTCCAGACACGCTGCATCTGTTCCTGGGAATTAAATGCTGCATGTGATTAGCAAATGCTGATCCAGAAAGCATATGTGAACAGAAAATGATTGCTCTATTCTCAGTAAGTTGGCTGTATGTATGGGGGAATATCATGTAATTTTTGCCTCTGCACATACTATTTTTACAGCTTCATTTATTATAGAGCTGTCAAAGGATTAGATGATTATTGACTAGATTTTGTAACCTTTAAAAGTGAATATGGGAGTTCCCGTCGTGGCGCAGTGGTTAACGAATCCGACTAGGAACCATGAGGCTGCGGGTTCGGTCCCTGCCCTTGCTCAGTGGGTTAACGATCCAGCATTGCCATGAGCTGTGGTGTAGGTTGCAGACACGGCTCGGATCCCGCGTTGGTGTGGCTCTGGCATAGGCCGGTGGCTACAGCTCGGATTTGACCCCTAGCCTGGGAACCTCCATATGCCGTGGGTGCGGCCCAAAGAAATAGCAAAAAGACAAAAAAAAAGTGAATATGATGTCTTTCTCTTTCTGACTGACTTCACGTAGTATGATGTTAAGTACATGTAGATATGAAAACTGTCTGCCCTTAACACTGTTGTTCATTTGTGCTATACAGTGTTAAGTTATACAAACCTAGTCTTCCTCTAGGAATAAGTGAAGTGAGCCTCTCGCATGGTCAGGGAGATAGGCATATGAGCAAATAAAATACAGTGCTATATAATGCTGAAATAGATAATGAGTTAAGAGATTTGGGAGTGCAGAACATCATTTAACCATCTCTAGAGTTAACTGAGGAGTATGAAAAATGGCATTCTGGATATTGGGTACATCATGTTTAAAGTTCAGGAAAGGCCTTGACATATTAGTGTGGTGGAAACTAGAGAATGGAGGAGTGGGATGAATGGTAAGAGGTCCTTTGGGTCCCAGGGCTGAATTACCCACTGGGCACAGTAGGCACAGAGCCCAGGGCCCAAAGTACTTCTGGAGGCCCGTGAATATGTTTTAATTTGTTATAAAATCAGAAGTAGAAAAATAAACTTTGAAGTTGAAGAAAGTGTTTTAACATCTAGTATTAATGTATTATTATTATCCCCATGGTGTTATAAAGTATAATTTTTAGTATTTTTTTAATGGAGGAAGGGGCCCATGAAAACAGAAGTTCCTAGGGCTGACAAAAGGGATCATGGCCCTGTTGGGTCTTGATTATGAAGGATCTTGTATGCTGACTGAAGAGTTTGAAATTAATTCTAGGAACATGAGAGAACTAACAAATTTTAAGCATTATCAGCTCTGTCTTTTATGAAGATGCCTCTGTCAGCAGTTTGGGTGAGACTATTTTCAGTTCAATGTAGTTATGTTAATCAGAATTGTTTTAGTGCTTATTATAACAAAATATCATGTGTTTAAAATGATGAGAGCTAACTTTAATCCCTTAAAAGAGCTAATTGACCATACTTGACTGATCAAAATTCTTATATCTGTTGACAAATACAGAAAACTATGTAAATGATCAGGTCTCTAGATGTGATAGTATAATGCTATGCTGTATCGTTTGTCATGGTACTCTTTGTTTCACCCCTACTTTTCCTACATTGTTTTTGAAGAATCCAAAACTTTACACAGAGATTTTGCTGAGACATTCCAACAAATAGTATTTAAAAAACTACAAGCACTGTTTTAAGAAATGGCATTTTTCTTTGATTTGACCCAAGGGCAGGTTAGTTACAATTCTTACAAGAACACCTTTATATTGTAAAGGAATTTGCTGCATCTTAATTTGAAAGAGTTACGTTTAAAATAGCTAAGTATAATTGGCTTATCTTGATGACACTGTCACAAAATAAATCCTAAAAAGTAGGCTGAACCTTTTTTTTTTTTTTTTTTTTGCTTTTTAGGGCCACACCCACAGCATATGGATGTTCCCTGGCTAGGAGTCGAATCTGAGCTACAGCTGCTGGCCTACACCACAGCCACAGCAATGTCAGATCCCCAGCCCACTGAGCAAGGCCAGGGATCAAACCTGCATCCTCACGGATACTAGTCAGATTTGTTTCCCCTGTGCCACAATGGAAACTACTGAACTAATTTTTTTTTTTTTTGTATTTTTGTCTTTGCTAGGGCCACATCCGCAGCATATGGAGGTTCCCAGGCCAGGGGTTGAATCGGAATTGTAGCTGCCTGCCTACGCCACAGCCACAGCAATGCGGGATTCGAGCCACATCTGCTATCTACACCACAGCTCACAGCAACGCCAGACCTTTAACCCCCTGAGCAATTCCAGGGCTCGAACCGGAAACCTCACGGTTCCTAGTCGGATTCATTAACCACTTAGTCATGACGGGAACTCCAATTTTAATCTTTATAATGATTTGGTGAAGTTTGCAAATTAAGATCCGAGGAAATACTAGTATTAAATGTGCAAGATAATACAAACAAGTTTGTTATTAAAGGAATTTGAATATGTGACTACCTGTGGTAAAATGTGATGGAATCATCATTAGGCTGAATTAGATTTGTTTTTATAAATACTGTATTTTCTGGCTGTTTAGCTAATATTAGTAAACATCTTCTAGAAGACTGCCTGAAATAGTTTAAATTTTGGAAATGTGAAAGTTCCATTTGTCTTTTTAATAATTACTGTTTGTATCCCAACAGACTATAATATGCTTGAGGAGTAGAACTTTGTATTAACTCCTTGTGAATCCCCTATTTACTTATCTCAATACTTTGAAGATGCTTTCTGTTATAATAAATACAGCAGTTCTGTGTGTCTAAACAGATTTGGACACACAGTTTTTGGCTCTTCCATTTCTTCTCTGGAGTTTGGTCCTTAGTTTTGTAGGTTCAGAAACATTATTTTAATAAATCATCTTGTGCTAAGGTGCTAATGAATTGAAGCCATACCGAATAAGAGATACTAAAATGAAGAAATAAATCAAAAGCCCATGAGGAAAATACTGGCAAAGTATAGATTGCTTTTCTGCCTAGTCAAATGCGTCAGGAAAGTACTAAAGAAACTACTTGAAGAAACCAAATAAAGATCAGCTTTTGCTTTTGGTAACCATTCACTGCTTTGGTATTCTCAGCAGTGTTGGTTAATATTTGTAAACTGATAAATTATGTGACAAATGTTCTACTGAGATTAATTGAGTCAGATTATGTATATAGAGAAAGATTGACTGGCATTGAAAATACATTAGGTTGACCTTCAGTATAAGGGATTGTTGAACATTTCTTCTTCCGGCTATTGATACTTTTAATAATGGAAAGTCATTTTCTTTTTGACTATTAATTACCTTAGTTTTAAAAAAAGATTTATTAAGGTATAATTTATGTAGCATGAAATTCACTCATTTTAAGTGAAGAGTTATTTTTTTGGTAAATTTACAAAGCTGTGCAACCATTACCACAATCTAATTTTAGAATATTTCCATCTCCACAGATAAAATCCATGTACTTATTTGTAGTCACTGTCCTCATCCTTAGATTAACATTCCTAATGGTATATGTTTATGGTAGAAGTGAACACTGTAGAATTTCCAAAAATTATTTAGCACTGTAGGTTGGTTAATTTGTTTTCTTGAAATTTTAATAATTTAGAGAATGGATGTTTTTCTGATGATTTTTTTTTATTCAGACACCAAAATTGTAATAGGAGAAAGAGTGTTGAGAATAATTTGTGTAAGAGAGTATTGCTTTTGAGAAATGATTTTTCAAGTTTGCTTTTTGTTTGGAAGTTAAAAATTAATTAATGAACAAATAGAAGTTATTGAATAAATACAAAATTGCATATTTGTTCAAGCCTTGTTAGGGATTTAGTAGGGAAATTTACAATGCCTTTCAAAAAGAATAAGATCTTATAACATTTTGCAAAGATTATCAGAAAATGAATTTGTCATTCTTTTATTTCCTGTGTTTTAGCTTCTCAGAATCAAGAACGTCTGTGTGCATTTAAAGATCCATATCAGCAAGACCTTGGAATAGGTGAGAGTCGAATCTCTCATGAAAATGGAACAATATTATGCTCAAAAGGTAGCACCTGCTATGGCCTTTGGGAGAAATCAAAAGGGGACATAAATCTGGTAAAACAAGGCAAGTAATACCTTTTTCATCTGAAATAAATGTTTTTCATACAATTGAAGTTTTTCTTTGTTTGTTTTTGGTCTCTTTTAGGGCCACACTGCAGCATACAGAATTTCCCAGGCTAGGGGTCAAATCCAAGCTGTAGCCTCCGGCCAACACCACAGCCACAGCAACGCAGGATCCGACCTGTGTCTGCAACCTATACCACAGCTCACGGCAACATTGGATCCTTAACCTACTGAGCGAGGCCTGGGATCGAACCTGTGTTTTCATAGATACTAGTCGGTTTGTTATCACTGTGCCTCCATGGGAATTCCCATACAATTAAAGTTTATCTCGGTAGGGGGGCATGGAGGTAGATTAAAGCCCTATCCAGGAGGAGAGTAAATTAAAAAGTATGTGTTCATGTATGTATTCACAAACCAGCTCCAAATTTGTAAAGGGTAACTGGTCTTTTAGTTTATTTTTATAACATCTTATTAAAATGTTAGCAGCATAACGTCATTGTATGAAGTTTAGAAAATATAGAAAACTCATGCCTACATTTCCACACTTTTTTTTTTTTTTTGAGTATTTTGGTTGAGTCCCTTCAGGTGTGTTTTCTTTGTACTTCTATGTTTATATGTGCGTGCTTTTTTACCCTCTAATTATGATAATACTGTATAAACAATTTCATACACAATTTTTTCTATTTTATATTATAAATATTTTCTCCTGTCTTTAAATATTCCTTGAAAACATATTCAATTTCTCTACAGTAGTTCATTGTATACCTGTATCTTAGTTTACAGACACGTTACTCTGTTACTGGACACTATGTTGTTTTCTGGTGTTCATTGTAATACGTAGTAGGTCAGTGAAAATCTTTGAACATAATTCTTTAATTGTATCTGGTAATTTTCTTGGAATAGATTTCTCAAAGTAGAATTTTTAGATAATAAAACATGAATATTATAAAGGTTCACCATAAAAATTGCCATATGACTTTCTAAAAAAGTTGTATACATTTATATTCCCTCCAGCACTGTACAAGAGTGTTCTTGAATCTTTGTTATTATTATATATAAATTTTTTTGGTCTTTTTTTGGGGGGGCGCCTTACCTGCAGCATATCGAGGTTCCCAGGCTAGGGATTGAATTGGAGCTGTAGCCGTTGGCCTGTGCCACAGCCACAGCAAGGCCGATCTGAGTCTTGTCTGCAACCTACACCACAGCTCACGGCAATGCTGGATCCTTAACCCACTGAGCAGGGCCAGGGATCGAACCTGCAACCTCGTGGTTACTAGTTGGATTTTTTTTTTCTGCTGTGCCACAATGGGAACTCCTCCAGATTGGATTGATTTTTTAGTTTGTTATTTTGCTTTTAGTTTTTTTTAATTGTATTGACTCCTAACTTATTTACATTAATATCCAATTTGTAGGATGTTGGTCTCACATTGGAGATCCCCAGGAGTGTCACTATGAAGAATGTGTAGTAACTACCACCCCACCCTCCATTCAGAATGGAACATATCGTTTCTGCTGCTGTAGCACAGATTTGTGTAATGTCAACTTTACTGAGAATTTTCCACCTCCAGACACAACACCACTCAGTAAGTACTAAAAGTGACTTACTTTTCCTTATAATATCTTTCTCCAAAGTTCTTCAACATAAAAATGCATAAAAATATTCAGGTTTGGCAAGAGTGAGAGGGGGAGTTCCAGCATCCTAAGACTACCTCTAGTAAATAGCTAAAATCCAAAAGAGGTATATCAAGATTTCCAGGGTACTGGTATATTATCAAATAAGTTTGAATCAAAAAATAGTACTTTCCAACCCCACGAAGGGGCATTTGGCTCTATTAAGAAAAGTACATATGCTCTTATTCTTTCACCCAGCACTCCCATTTGTAGGAATTTATCTTTGAAGGCACACCTCCAATGGAAGGTATATTATACATATATATAAAATTACACCTCCAATAGTAAGTGTAAAAGTATGTATGTATAACATTATCCATTAAGGTATTATTTGTAACTACATGATTGGAAACTACCTAAATGCCTAAGAATAGGAGATTGATTGAAATGCATTATGGTACACAAGTGTAATGGAGTACTAATTAGACAGGTATAAGAAAAAAATGAGTGAGATCTCTATGAAGTGGTTTGGTGTTATATCTAGAGATAATGTTTGGTGAATAAAAAGCATTACCATTGTGGCTCAGCGGTAATGAACCCGACTAGTATCCATGAGGACATGGGTTCAGTCCCTGGCCTTATTCAGTGGGTTAAGGATCCGGTGTTGCTGTGAGCTGTGGTGTAGGTTGCAGATGTGGCTTGGATTTGGCTTGCTGTGGCTGTACTGTAGGCTGGCAGCTATGGCTCTGATTCATCCCCTAGTCTGGAACTTCCATATGCCACAGGTGTGGCCGTTAAAAGAAAAAGGAAAAGAAGAGAAAGGATAAACCAGAAAATAATGACGTTATCTACTTACAAGGGCTGGAGGTAATGGAATTGAAAGGATATATATATAGGAAAGAATGATAATCCTCTGAATATGCTTTTTGGAAGTAGTTTTGGTTTTGGGAATCATGTTACTGTCTTGTGTGTGTAAAAAATAAAATTAAATCATTAAGGATGGAAAGGAAGAGGGGAGAAATTCCAAACTGAAAGCATACTAAAGCAAATGAGCCCAGTTGTATTTCACATAAATATCACACTTAAGGGAAATAGAACTAAACTAAGCATTTTGTAAAAATAGTATTTGGCTATATATACACTTTTTGCAATTTGTGATATAAGAAATGGGGGGGGATTGCAAACAAACCCTGAATTTTTTTTAGAAGGTTGCTTTTTAGTTGTATGGACAAAACAATTCTGAAACAACTGCAGATGTATTTGTATTATAGAATTAATAAAATAAGTATAAGTGTTGATATTTTTTGAGAGCCACTGTTCTCACTGAAGGAGTAGGGGCACAGTATACATGAGGGAAGATAAGAGAATCTTATGTGAATAGATTGCAGTTGAATGTATTATTATGGGCCTGTGACTAAAAGAAAATTCATATGTGTGTGTGTTACAGGCAGATGTAGTAGCCATGTATATGTCTGTGCATGTGTATATGTTTATATGTGTGTGTGTATAGACACACATACCTACATAGATTTCTTAGCTCTGTTTGTTGAAAAGAATCAGAGACAAAAGCACTCCCATAGCAGTGAGTGTACATAATGTCCAGATTTAGTTTCTACTACTGCTCTCCAGTCAATGGAATTTGGGCTTCTTGGAAAAATGACTTATTCTAGGACTGAGCAGGATAGGTGGAAAATAATCCTGAAAATTTTTGCTAACACTAGAAATTAAGGAAAGAAGTACCCTCAAATAGGATTGATACTTGTCACATTAGCCACTTGTAGGAACCTCCCACTGTCTACATTTGGGATAATTTTAGTACTAAAAAATACAGTAATAAATTTTAAGCCATTGGAGAGAAAATGAATTGACTTTATGCTGAGAGCAGAAAAGGGACAAGGGAGGGCACTTGTTTATAACAGAATGCCAAGCGCCAGCTGGTGAATGAAGGAGGTCTGGATTTGGAAAATTATCATTCTGCAGGTATCATGGCAAGGATTGGATCAGGTAGGAATCATCAAAACTCCTAAGTCTAGAGTCAGGTTCAATGAGGACTGAGAATATGGCCATCATTTTAGAGTTTCTCCAACATATTACAAGGGAGAAATTAGTAATTATAAAGTGAGGAAATTGGACAATGCCATAACCAGGTAATTTTATTAATAACATCATTAATAAAGGATAGATGGACATCCATGATATCCTGAGGACGCAGTATCACTAATATAGTACTGTATTTCAACCAGGAGTACATAACCTCAATCTAATCACAAATGAACATCAGACAATTCTTAAATTAAGAATGTTCTGTGACAAAAAGGGAATTTGTTTTCTTCAGAAATGTCATTGTAATATGAGAAGAATTGAGACTGAGAAGGATCTAGATTAAAGGAGGCTAAAAAACTTGACAGCTAGGCGGTATCCAACTCTTCTATAGTGGATGTGAAAAATGTGATAAAAGATGGTTGTTAGGCCAGTTGACAAAATAGATCACTGAAGAATTTTTTCGTTACTAGATTTACCAACGCCGATAACAGTAGTGTGGTTATTTAAGAGAATATCCATATTCTTAGGAAATATTCTAAGAAGTGTTTAAAAATAAAGGACACCCATATACATATAGTCTTCCTTGTATGATGAAGCAAATGGGGTAAAATGGTAACAAAAGTGAATTTAGATAAAAGTATAAAAATGGTAACAAAAGTGAATTTAGACAAAAGTATTTAGATAAAATATGAAAGTTTATTCTTTGTACTATTCTTATTCTTGAAATTGTTAATGTGTCTTAAATTATGTCCAAATAAAAAGTTCAAAATTTTTAAAAATATTTTTTAATTGAAATGTAGGACTTCTCAAGAATTCTTTCTCTGTCAGCATATTTTATCAACCTTTACTCCACAATCTTCAGATTTGGATTATTTCCTTTGATTTTTTTTTTTTTTTTTTTTTAATGGCCACAACCATAGAATATAGAAGTTTCTGGGCCAGGGATTGAATCCAAGCCACAGCTGTGACCTGCGCCACAGTTGAGGCAACACCAGATTCTTTAACCCAGTGTACTAGCCCTGGGATTGAATTTACACCTCTGGAGTTACCCGAGCAGATGCAGTCAGATTCTTAATCCACTGAGGCACAGGGGGAACTCCTTTAAGTGTTGAAATTTAAAGGGATTAGTTAAAATATAAGATTAAGAAGCAGAACTTTTTTTTTTTTTTGGTCTTTTTGCCATTTCTTGGGCCACTCCTGCAGCATATGGAGGTTCCCAGGCTAGGGGTTGAATCGGAGCTGTAGCTGCTGGCCCATGCCAGAGCCAGAGCAACACGGGATCCGAGCCGCATCTACGACCTACACCACAGCTCACGGCAACGCCAGATCCCCAACCCACTGAGCGAGGCCAGGGATCGAACCTGCAACCTCATGGTTCTTAGTCGGATTCGTTACCCACTGAGCCACGGTGGGAACTCCACCAGAACTTTTTTTTAATGGTCGGATAATACATAACTCGAAAGTATGGTTAGTCATTTTGCCTCATTTATAATTCTCATTATAAAATACCATTTATTCAATATAAATACAAACATTTGTCAAATAAAAACATTTACATACGTTTAAAAATTACTAGATATATGGTGCAAATTCATCAAGGAGAAGGGAGAACAGTGTGTGGTGACTCTTGATGGGAGGTTACATGTTGTTATACTTTTGTATTTTTGAATCTTTAACAGAATGTATTTATATGTTACTTATGTAAGAAAATGTTAAAGGCACACCTGCTTCTTAATTCAGAAAAATAGAAAAAATGATGGAGTTCTCTTTGTGGCTCATTGGTCACAAACCCAACTAGTATCCAGGAGGATGTGGGTTCAGTCCCTGGCCCCACTCAGTGGGTTAAGGATCCAGAGTTGCCATGAACTGTGGTATAGGTTGCAGATGCTCTGACGTTACTGTGGTTGTGTAGGCTGGCAGCTACAGTTCTGATTTGACCCCTAACCTGGGAACTTCAGTATGCTATGGGTGGCCCTAAAAAGAAAAGAAAAAGAAAAACAGAAAAATGAGATAGGAGTTCCCATCGTGGATCAGTGGTAATGAACCTGACTAGCATCCTTGAGGACACATGTTCCATCCCTGGCCTTGCTGAGTGGGTTAAGGATCCAGCGTTGTCATGAGCTGTTGTGTAGGTGGCAGACAAAGCTTAATCTGGTGTTGCTGTGGCTGTGGTGTAGGCTGGCAGCTGCAGCTCTGATTTGATCCCTCATGTGGGAACCTCCATATGCCTTGGGTGTGGCCCTAAAAAGACAGGAAAAAAAAAAAAAGAAAAATGTAATAAATGGACAGGAAAAAAATAATCTTTAATAATCTCTATACCTATAAACAACCATTGTTAATATTTTGAATGTTTCAGATATTTTCTCTTTACTTTTTGAATAGATGTATTAGTGATATAAAGGCATTTTAGAGCCTGCTTTAAGAAGTAATATAATAAGTATTTTCCATATTGTATATGCTTCATAATAATTAATTTTTAATAGTTGTAGAATATTTTATGAACTAGATATTTTTCTTATCTGTTCCCCTGGTTATGGACATTTATGCTATTTCTAGTTTTTTACTATAGTGCACTCTTTGTATATAAAGCATTATATTAAATTACAATTGTTAGTTATAATTTCTCTATCTGTCATTAGCAATATTTAAGTTCCTTGTCAAATCGCTTTTCCAGTAGTTGAAACAGTTCCTTTTCCTATCAGTGATATATGAGAGTGCTCATAGCTCCTCCTGTGTTATTCAACATTAATAAAATTTTGCTGAGGTCATTTTGAAAAATGTTTTCAGTTCACTTTATCAGGATTATAGAAGTTCATAGAGCAGTCTCTTCAGTAAACATCTAAAGGGACTTCAGACATTTAGTATACAGGGACATTGAAACTAGCTAGCATTTTTGAGTAGTCAGTATGTGCCAAACACTGTTCTAAGTCACGTAGCTAATAAACGGTGGAGCCAAGATTCAAATCTAGGCATTTTGGCTCCAGAGTATGTGTTATTAACCATTACTTTCTGTTAGTTTTAAACATTACTATCTATACTCAATTGTCATTAACCATTACTCTCTACACTCAAAAAGGGGGATTGTTAATATTTGTTAATTCATTTGGGAGAAGGATTGAGCAGATTTTTTTGAAAATGCTTATCACATTTTCTAAAGTTAAAGAACCGCTTCTGTTTTTCTTCACATCATCTTATTTAAGAAAAAAAAAAGAAACCCGCTTATATATAGTTTAAAGGGACATTTCCCATCACTGCTATAAATGAAAAAGCAGTATTGTAAGTGGACGGTAGCGTTAAAAATTCTTTATTTATTTATTTATGTTGCTTTTTAGGGCTGTGCTTGTGGCATATGGAAAGTCCAAGGCTAGGGGTTAAATCAGAGTTATAGCTGCTGGCCTATGCCACAACCAAAGAAATGTGGGATCTGAGCCATGTCTGCCACCTGCACCACAGCTCTTGGCAGTGCCGGATCCCCGAGCCAGTTAGTGAGGCCATGGATTGAACCCGCATCCTCATGGATATTATTAGGATTTGTTTCCACTGAGCCACAGTGGGAACTGTTACAAATGATTTGTTTCAAAATAAGGTGAAGGCAAAATCCTATTATTAATTATCTAGATGTTGTTGTTTATCAAATGGTCTGGACTTTTAAGCTTGCTTTCTCTGTGTTTAAAGAGGATAATAGCAAGTGTTTGTGTAGTAATACAATCAATCACTGTCACCAAGCTGAGATTTTATTCTTTAGTAATCAGACGAGAAAAAAATAAAATGATACATTGTTTTTATGAATTCACGGTATCATTAACATATAACGTTATATTTAGTTTTAGATATTCAACATAATCTGGGTAGTAATGTCAACTATTCGCTGAATCTATGACCTCAGTTGTTTTTGTATTCTACATAGTGAGATTGTAAGGTATTTTTCTTTCTCTGATTTATTTTACTTAGCATAATGCCCATGGCTGCAACTACACTGTTATAGAGAGAAAGATTTTCTTCTTTTTTTAATGGCTGAATGGTATTCCCATGCTTGTGCGCATGTGTATATATGCATACACACACATATTTTCTTGATGCATTTGTTCATCATTATACACTTAGGTTGTTTGTACACTTTGACTTTTGTAAATATTGGTGCAGTGAACATGGGGTGCATATATCTTTTTGAGTTGATATTTTCATTTCTTCATGTAGGTACCTAGACATCAATTTGCTGAATCATTTGTTAGTTTTGTTTTTAATTTTTTGAAGAAATTCCACACTGTTTTCCACAGTGGCTGTACCAGTTTTCATTCCCACCAGTGGTGCACGAGGCTTTTTTTCCTCCACATCTTCACCAACACTTATTTCTTGTCTTTTTGATAAATCATGTTTAATAGCAGTTGAGCAGATACATCTTTGGGAATATAGTGATGATATCAAAATATTGTAATAAGCGCTCAAAGTGTCTCTTTTTTCCCACTTTTAAAGTTTTATTGAAGTATTGTTGACTTTTGAGAATCACAAAGTGATTCTGTTACGCATGTATACACATCCATTATTTTTCAGATTCTCTTTCCATATAGATTACCACAGAATATTGGGTTGAGTTTATAGCTATATGTAGCAGGTCCCCATTGGCCAGTCATTCCCTCTACCATAGTGTGCATAATATGCCAATTCCAAACCCCCAGTCCATCCCTTTACCCACAAAGTATCTTTATTTATTTTTGTCTTTTGTCTTTTTTGTTGTTGTTGTTGTTGCTATTTCTTAGGCCGCTCCCGTGGCATATGGAGGTTCCCAGGCTAGGGGTCGAATCGGAGCTGTAGCCACCGGCCTACGCCAGAGCCACACCAACGCGGGATCCGAGCCGCGTCTGCGACCTACACCACAGCTCACGGCAACGCCGGATTGTTAACCCACTGAGCAAGGGCAGGGACCGAACCCGCAACCTCATGGTTCCTAGTTGGATTCGTCAACCACTGCGCCACGACGGGAACTCCCACAAAGTATCTTTAAAAAAAAAAAAGTAAATTTTATTCAAGCCACATAGGAAATTAACCTAAACAACTGCTTAAAAAAAAAAAAGGATCATATGAGAGAGGGAAGTATTAGATTTCAAAAATATTCCCTTGATTGTTTGGGAGGTTATATAGGATAATGATTTAAGAAAGAGTATTGGAGGCCCCACTGTGGCTCAGCAGGTTGGGAACCCAGCTAGTATCCATGAGGATCCCTGGCCTTGCTCAATGGATTAAGGATATAGCGTCACTGCGAGCTGCAGCCTAGTTCACTGATGTGGCTTGGATCTGGGGTTGCTGTTGCTGTGGCTAAGCCTCCGATTCTACCCCTAGCCTGGGAACCTCCATATGCCATGGGTGTGGCCCTAAAAAGACAAAAAATGGGGGGGGTTCCCTTTGTGGCTGAGCGGTAGCAAACCTGACCGGTATTCCTGAGGAGATGGGTTCAGGCCCTGGTCTTGCTCAGTGGGTTAAGGATCTGGCATTGCTCTGGCTGTGGTGTGTTCCATTTCAACCCCTAGCTTGGAAACTTGCAGATGTCTCATGTGCAGCCCCATAAAAACAGTTTTGACTCTCAATCTCAGTGTCTGAGTTAAACCTTGCTTTTTTGCTTGCTAAAAATAGCTTTATGCAGGTTATTTAGCCTCTCCATGTGTCAATTACCTCATAGACAATATATTAGTATCTAATTTATATGGTTATCTTATAGCTTAAACAAGATAATGCCTGTAAAGTGCTTACCAGGTAGTAAACATTCAATAAATAATGGCTGTGTTTGGGAGGGAACTGTCTTTAAATCCTTTAGAAACCAGCTATTACAAGCATCCTCCCTTATATATAATCTTTTTTTTTTTTTTTTTTTAACTTAGGGCACTTTTTTGCTAATTTTTATCCTATGAGGCTTATATTCTGGTGTCTTTATTTATTTGAGAGAAGAATTATTATTGAATTTCCCTTGAAATATATTCAGGTTCCTGTGTCCTTCTAGGTGAAAAATAGAAGGTCATATTTCTTGTATTTTTCATCTTCCCCCCAAAGCAAAAGAACTATAAGAAGTCATTCCTAAAACAGTGGATATTCTGCTTAATTTTCCCCAAGCATATACCTCTCAAGGTTTTAAATAATGAATAAAATGCAATTGATCTTCATTGTTCCAGGATTCCGTATTTGTGACCCCTTACTTGCTAAAATGAATTTGTACCCCCCAAATCAGTACTCATGTTGCTTTCTCAGTCATTCAAAGACATGAGCTGAATAATAAAAATTTGCATTACCTCATGTGCATGTTTATAGCTAAGGTCAGTCAAGGCGATGCTTTGCCTTTCTTCTTTAAGCTGTCATACTATAAAGATGTGTCCTTTTTGTTGTCTATTTTGTGCCATGGTTTTTGCCTTTTTTTTTTGGTGATTTTTCAGTTTAAAATGACCCTCAGTTACAGTACTGAAGTGTTGCCTAGTGTTCCTAATAAGAGTGCGGTAAGTCTGTGATGTTCCTTACAGAGACAACACGTGTGTTAGGTGTGCTTCTTTCAGACATGAGTGGTACTGTTGTTGGCCATGAGTTCATTTCTAATGAGTCAACAATACACTGTATATTAAATCAGATAACTTTAAACAGAAACATATATAAAAGAAGGTTATGTATTGATGGCATGACAAAGATGTTTTGACTAGAGGCTCACAGGAACCTGACCCTGTATTTCCAGTAAGAACAGTGGTCAGTATTTGCTAATTAAGTGTTTACAATAACTTTATAGAACATGACTCCCACAGTTAATGAGAATCAGACGTGCAGATCTTCCTCAGCATATGGTGGGGTTACGTCCTGATAAATCCACTGTAACTTGAATATATTTTAAGTAGAAAATGTATATATTTCTAACCTACAAACCATCATAACTTAGCCTAGTCTACCATATACATTCTCAAAACACACTAGCCCACAGTTGGGGAAATCATCTAACACAAAGCCTACTTTATAATAAAATATTTAATAACTCATATAATATATTGAATACTAAAAGTTAAAAACAGTGGTTATTTATGGGTACAGAATGGTTGTAAGTGTATCTGTTAAACTCTTGTGATCGTGTGGCTTACTAGAAGTTGCAGCTCACTGCTGCTGCCAAGCTTCACAAGAGAGTATCATACCTCATCTTGCTAGCCCAGAAAGACCTCAAAATTCAAAATTTGAAGTACGGTTTATATTGAATGCTTATCATATCCGTACTGTCATAAAGATAAAAAAAATCCTATATCAAATAATCATATAGCAGGGACCGTCTGTATGTAAACTGTGATAGGCAGCTTCTGACATGGCTCTCTGTCTCCTAGTATTTGCACCTCTGGCTAATCTGGCTCTCTGAATGTGGGCAGGACCTGGTGGCTTGATTCTAACAAATAGAATATGGCAAAAATGATAGGATATGACTTTTAAAATTGTTTTAAAAAGACTGTTAGTTCTGTCTTGCTGGTATATTCTCTCTGGCTCTTCTGTGCTTGCTCTAATGAAGAGGGCTGCCTGACAAAAATGAGATTATCCTCCTGCCAATAGCCAGCAAGGAATTGCCAATAGCCAGCAAGGAATTGCCAACAGCTCACAAAGAACTGAATCCTACAAACAACCACTGTGTGAGCTTAGAAGCAGTTAACTTCCCCATTTAAACCTTGAGATAACTATGGCACAAGTCTAAACCTTAATTGCATGCAGTCTTGTGAAAGATACTAAACTATGTTTAAGGAGTGCCTAGATTTTTAAACTGAAAAAATAAGTGTGTATTATTTTAAGTCATTAAGTTTTAGGGTAATTTGTTATGTAACAGTAGATAATTAGTACATATATAGTTAAATATTTATTTATTTATTTAATGCCTTTTAGGGACATACCTGCAGCATATGGAAGTTCTCAGGCTAGGGGTTGAAGTGGAGCTGTAGCCCCCGGCCTACACCATAGACACAGCAACTCAAGATCCAAGGCACATCTGCAACCTATACCATAGTTCATGACAATGCCAGATCCTTAACCCACTGAACAAGGCCAGGGATCGAACCCATGTCCTCTTGTATTCATTTCTGCTGAGCCACAATGGGAACTCCTGAAATGATTTCTAGAGTTAGGCCAGTTGTCCCAACATGCAGGGTTTGTTAAATTGTTTTCATATTGTTATTTTTAATCATTTGACATTTCTAAATTGGAGGTTAGTTCTAGAAGATTTACATTTTGGCATGAATACTTTATGGGTGATGTTGTATATTTCTTACTGTATCATATCAAGCATGGTATCATTTAAGGTGGTAACTCTGTTGAAAAGGTACGTTTTTTCTTTTGCAGTTAGTAATGTATCAGTAGTTATTTTGGCACTATGCAAATAATTTTGTTATTCAACAGCCTTTTCATTTAGTGGCTTTATCATGCATTGATAATCCTTTCCCAGACCAATTATTGTATTGGGAATTATAAAATGGTGATTTTAGGAAGTTTCCTGGTGGCTCAGTGGGTTAAGGATCTGGCATTGTCACTGCTGTGGTGCAGGTTTGATCCCTGGCCTGGGAACTTCCACATGCTGTGGGTACAGCCAAAAAGTTAAATTAAATGGTGATTTAAAATGGTGATTTTCTGGATCTGTCATTTCTTCTAATTTAATGATAGCTCTCATTCTTGTGCTGAAAAAGAAGTTAAGAAAAAAAAGTTGTTTTTGTTTTGTTTTGTTTTGCTTTTTAGGGCCACACTTGCAGCATACGGAGGTTCCTAGGCTAGGGGTCCAATCAGAGCTACAGCTTCCGGCCTACACCACAACCACAGCAACGTCAGACCCGATCCATATCTGTGACCACAGCTCATAGCAACCCTGGATCCTTAACCCACTTAGCGAGGCCAGGGGTCAAACCCGCAACCTCATGGTTCCTAGACAGATTTGTTTCTGCTGCACCACAACGGGAACTCCCTTGTTTTTGTTTTGTGACTGTGCCCATGGCATGTAGAAGTTCCTGGGCCAGGGGTGGAGCTCTCGCCACAGCAATGACCCAAGCTACCTCAGTGACAATGCCAGGTCCTTAACCCACTGAGCTACCCAGGAATTTCTGTTTTTAAGTATTAGTATGGACTTGTAGATTTTTCTTTTAATGCTAAATAAAGTAATTCTGAGTTTGGCTACAAGAGCCCTTTTAAGCTGGTTCTCTGTCCTTTTTTTAAAAAAACAGCTTTATTGAGATATAGTTCACATGTCATAATATTCTTCCTTTTAATGTTTTATTATTGTTATTATTTTGCTTTTTAGGCCCACCCGTGCAGCATATGGAAGTTCCCAGGCTGAGAGTTGAATTGGAATTGCAGCTGCAATTCCACCACAGCCACAGCAATGCAGGATTTGAGCCACATCTGCAGTCCATACCACAGCTAATGGCAACACCTGATCCTTAACTCACTCAGAGGAGCCAGGGATCTAACCCGCATCCGAAACGTATACTAGTCAGGTTTGTTACCTCTGAGCCACAACAGGAATGTGCAAAATATGTTTTATTTAAAGTGCAAAAAAATCATTGTTAATATAATCTCAGTATCATGCAGCCACCACCGTCTAATTCCGGAACATTTTCATTACCTCAAAGCCCATTGGTGGTCACACTCTCTTACCCCCGCCACCCCCAGGACCTAGCAAACACTAACCACTGAGCCACGATGGGAACTCCTATAAATGATATAATATTTTTGTTTCTCTGACTTCACTTAGTATGATGTCTAGGTCCATCCATGTTGCTGGAAATGGCAGTAAGAAATGGTGGGTTTTTTTTTTTTTCTTGTTTGTTTTTGTTTTTTTTTCTGGTTGCACCCCCAGGATGTGGAAGTTCCCGGGTCAGGGATTGAACCCATGCCACAGTTATGTCCTGCACCACAGCTGTGGCAATGCAGGATCCTTTACCCACTGGGCCACAGAGGAATGTCCAGAAAAGGCACTCTTTAGTTTTATTTTCTATTAATATTGGCACAGAGAGTAAAAGTGTGCTAAAGATCAAACTTCACAATTCAGGCTTTCTGTTTTAGAATTTACGAGTATTTTTTTCTGCCTTTGATGGTTTTTGTTTTTGCTACCATGAAAAAGAATTTTCCCTACTCATTTTTTAATATGTTATTTAAGAAGAGGTTTTTATAGATTTTTTTCAATAGAAATTTATACGTATATTTAAAACATCTAGTTTGCAATTATTTCACTACAAAAACTTCCTTTTCTATATCTGTCATGTGTTTCTCCATGCCATTTTGGATTAGATTTTGTCTACCACAGTGTGTTTTATTTAGTAAAAGATTTCTACTCTTCCCTTTAAAAAAAAATCAGGAATTTAATATACAGCGCAAACAAACTTTTCCACAGAAAAGAAAATCATGGACTTGGAGAATAGACTTGTGGTTGCCAAGGGGGAGGGGGATGGAGTGGGATGGATGGGGTGCTTGAGGTTAATAGATGCAAACTATTGCCTTTGGAATGGATTAGCAATGAGATCCTATTGTGTAGCACTGGGAACTATGTCTGGTCACTTATGATGGAGCATAATGATGTGAGAAAAAAGAACATATACATGTATGTGTAACTGGGTCACCATGCTATACAGTAGAAAATTGACAGAATACTGTAAACCAGCTATAATTGAAAAATAAAAATCATTCTATCTAAAAAAAAAAAAAAAAAATCAGGAGTTCCCATCATGGTGCAGCAGAATCCATCTAGGAACCATGAGATTGTGGATTTGATCTCTGGCCTTGCTCAGTGGGTTAAGGATCCAGCGTTGCCATGAGCTGTGGTGTAGGTCGAAGACTTGGCTTGGATCTGTCGTTGCTGTAGCTCTGGTATAGGCCAGCAGCTGTAGTTCCAATTAGACCTCTAGCCTGGGAACCTCTATATGCAGCGGGTGAGGCCCTAAAAAGCAAAAAAAAAAAAAAAAAAATCAGCCAGACATAACTCAGTGCCAGACCACCTACCATGTCACATGGTATTTCTAGCTGCCAGAGCTGTTGACCAGAGGTCCATGTTTTGAAGTAAAGGAAAAGGAAATTGACATTTTTCTTTTCTTTATCATAGACTAAAAATACATGGAAATATGAGCTAATAGTATTTAAAAAGCATTTCGTAAACACTTGAAATTATGGTAACTGGTTTATATATATGTATATATCCTTGATATTTTAAAAATAAAGAGTTATCTTCTGTAAAGGTAAGAACCATTCTCTGAGACGTTTCATAGTTTATACAGGGTTATAGGCATTACTTTTAGACACTTTTGTTTGGATGTTAATTTATCTACAATTACAATTGTGAAAAAAACATGGATAGAACTAGAGAAAAATGTACTCTAAACTGTTCTAAAATGTCTAGTTTTTAGATAACTGAAAGCTGTATATATTTGCACACATCTCTCTAAGATGGTATATGAGCAGTAAGAGACGTGTTCATGTGTTTCTCAGCTGTTGCCAATAATCAGTAAACCAATTCTAAGCTCAGTGGCTTTAACAACAAGCTTTTATTCTTATGACCACTGGTCTTGTAGATCAGCTGCAGTTTGCCTCATGCAGGCTGTAGTCAGCTCCAGGCTGCAAGGTCAGTTCGGGTCTTCTCTGGGGCTCAGGATAAAGGGGTAGCATCTACTCAGAATAATTTTTCTAATAGTGGACTAGTTGATCACAAGGAGTGCAAACACAGCTACTCAAGCATATTTTAGATCTCTGTTTGTTTTATACTTGCCAACTTTGTGTTGGCCTGCGTTAGTCACGTGGCCAGATCCAAAGTCAAGGGGTAGGAAAGTAAACTCCATCTACCGTGAGACTATAGCAAGAATGTGGATATATTACTATTAGAGGAAAGTAAGAATTTAAGGAAGCAAAAAGATCTTTTAGCACATATTTATTTAGTACCAACTCCTTTTTGTATGTTATAAATTCCTCACTCCTTTTAAAATAAAATCTGTTGTATACAAGGATGGATATCAAAATGTACACACAAATGATATAAATCAAAATTATTTTCCCTTTGTTAACTTTTTTGTGTGTGTGTCTTCACCTGTGGCATGTGGAAATTCCTGGGATGGGGATTTAGCTCGCACCATGGATAGACCTGAGCTACTGCATTGGCTTTTAGTACAGATATTTTAATTAAGTAATTTTCTACCTCCTTTAAAATAATGTGCCAGTTATTGTAAAGATCAATATTTTTTTCTTTTTATTAGTTTTTTTTAAAGGATACACATAGAAATTTAATGAAAGAAAAAAATCAGCATTTCAAATCACCAAAAAATATGTATAGTGAGTTCTGTAGTAGAAAATACATGTTCCTAAAAAACTATTTCGGTGTTTTTATTTGATGAATTTAGAACTGTTGGCTCTATCAAAGTATTGGAGCTACTGAAGTTCTTGCTGTGGCACAGTGGGTTGAGAACCTAACTGCAGTGGCTCAGGTCACTGAGGAGGCATGGGTTTGATATCTGGCCCGGCACAGTAGGTTAAAGGATCCTGCATTACTGCAGCTGCAGTGTAAATCTCTCCTGTGGCTTGGATTCAATCCCTGGTCTAGGAACGTCCATAAGCCACAGTGTAGCCATTAAAAAAAAAAATGTATTGAAACTACTAAACAATCACTCATTAAAGAAGATTAATGTGGTTTGTTTTGCAGTTTGACATAATACTAAGATTTTTTTTTAAAACAATATTTCTTTCTCACAGAGATTATATAGTTAATTTTTGTTTTTGTTTAAAAACTATACAGGAATTGGACTAAAAATAGAACTTCTAACATTGCCCATAATGTCATCAGTGCTTTCAAGTGGTACATGTGGGTACCTCGAAGGCAAGATTGTAGGCCAAAATATGTACTGGGAGAAAGAAAGGAACATAAAAGAGAAGGAGGGGTAAAAAGAGAGGAAGTGGCAAAAAGAAGAGCTGAGGAGATGGGGAAAAAGAAGTATCTGTGTTGGAGGATGATACAGCACCAGAAAAAGTTATTATAAACTCATATCGGTGCCATCAGTGCCCTAGGTATTAATGTCACTTTACCACCCTACTCTCAGTATCTGAGTAGTGGGGTTTGTAGGAACCGAGGAAATATTTATGAACAGTTTGAGTGAAAGTAATAAATAGATCCTGTGATCTTTTCATGGAAGGCCAGATGTGTATGTTTGGAAGGTCCTTTTAATGAATTGTCAAATACTGCATGGCTGTACTTCGAGGGTAGGATATAAGGAAATAATCTGGGAGCTATGAATAGTTAAATTGAGTCAGTGGTTTTAGGTTGTGTGTTAAGGTTGGTTTTCTGAACATTGCCAGTTACATAAAGCCATGTCCAGTAAGGCATATTTCCCTCTTTTCTATCTCTCAATCTCCAAGCTTTTCTTTCTGCTCTGTTCTGCTCTAGTGCATAGTTTATTAACTCTGGCCTTCTTGGTTGCTACTACTACCTCTGCTGCCAAAACATTAGAAACAGAGAATGTGCAGCCTTTTCATTTTTCTGCTTTAATAAATTTTTCTCTTGCCAACAAATTGGATACTTTAAAAGTACTAATTATAGCTGGAAAACCAAATGTATATATTTCTGTAATTCTTTTCTGTAATGCTTAATAGGGATTACCTACAGTGATCTTGTAATTATAAGTCCCAGACTCATTACCGGGAAAAATAACTTGTTGTATAGAAAGCAACCTGAATGAATTTTATCTTCACTTATAGTTGCAGGCTTAAATCTTGAAAACGTACAAATGCAAAGCACAGAAATTCTATTTATATAAGATTCAGAAATGGGCAAAACTAAGCAGTTAGAAAATATCATACTATTAAGAAAAACAAGGAAGTAATTAAACAAAAGTTAGGATGGTGACCTTTTTAGGGAGAAGAAAGGCTATTATGACCCAGAAGAAGCAGGTAGGGTTTTGGGAAACATTAACGTTCTCTTTCTTGGCCCAGGTGGTGGCCACATGAGTATTTACTTCATAATAATTTACCAAGCAGTACATTTGTATTATAAATGCATTTGTGTATGTAGATTATGTTTTGTAATGAAAAATCGTTCAAAAAGAGAAAGACAATGGAAAAACCAGGAGACAGATGAAAGTAAATTTAGTAAAAAAGTTAAATTATTTTTCTCTACATCTCTATCTTGCTGTCCTTATAAGAGTGAGCCCACCATCAGATGATTACTGTCAAAAATGAAAAGAACATCAGAGAAGGCAGGAGTTACCTATACAATGCAATTTATATTTTGTTGTCTAGTCCTCAAATGACTGGAAAATATAACTAACTTCTACTTTTATAACCATATTGTTTCATTGTCATTTTCTGAGGGTCTTTAGTATAAATTCTGGATTTAGAAGTATCATTTATATACCAGTGAGGAAAATTTACCAGGGATCTCTGAGTGATTTGACTTTTTGGTTTGATTCTGTATTGTGAGAATTTTTGTTTTGTTTTACATAAGGAATATGCAGTGATTAGATTTCCATTTTCCTAATGTTAATTCAGGGTCAGATTGACTTTTATTTAGTTAGGTTATAAGAAGTATGAAATAATTATTTTCAAAGGTGTTTGTATGGAGTTAACAACACTTTTGTTTTATCATTTATGTATGTTTTATCATTTATGTTCATAAAATATGAACAGAATAGAGACAATTAAGGCCTGGTAGAATTATACCAAAAATATTTTGAGGACGTATCCAATGATTTTTTTTCTTTGTACTTCAATGTTTTTTTAAAGGCAGCATAGTCTACAGTTTAATCTTTAATTTTCTTATATTTACTAAAGTTCTTAAGCTATTAAATGTTATTTTATGCTTATTTAATCCCTTTACTTCAATGAAATATAATTAACTGTTTTAATTCATTCTTTAATAAAAGAAACAAAATGCTGAAATACAGTCTTTAGAAATCACAAAGCAGCTAGTTTAAAGACATTAAAATTATAAATTCAATGTGATGATCATTGTACAGCTATGAATGTAATACATTGAGCAATATAAAAAATAATAATAAAAGGTAAAAAAAATTTTTTTTAAATTATAAATTCATAGTTAGAAGTTAAGACTGATAGGTAAGCTTTCCTTTCTGGAGGGGAGGGGGTTTAATACAGATTGTTTCTCTTTCTCCCTTTAGTTTCCTGCTGTTGCTTTTATAATTCAATCATAAAATTCCCGGACTTAGAAGAATATGAAATTTTTTGCATATTGTTATTTGTTGTGTTTGTTTCTTATAAGCTAGATCTGGTTATAGTAATTAACAAGGCAAGTTACATTTAAAATAATCTTAAATATTCAGTATTTAATACTATCTTGAAGAAGCCCCACGAACTCTGCCTCTTCTCAGTTTGTTTTAGGACATTAAACATAAACATTAATCTGATTATGGTCATTGTATAGTTGCCATTACAAACTTAATAATTAAAATAAGTCAAGATTGTTTATTCCTTATAAAAATATTTGTTCAAAACACTGAGCTGCACAATATATCATCGTTACTGAAACGCTATTTAACAATCTGAATTATTTTGCTAAGGAATTCATTTAACTCCGATCTTTATTTTGATTTTAAATGTTTTTCTCTGTTTTTATGAAAAGCACATGCTGTAAAATTTTTTCTTTTAAAACTTAATCCCTAATTTGCCTTTCCACACAGAGTTGTAAAAGATTAAGGAGCCAACATAACCACTGTGTGTTATATTTAAGATTTCCTTTGTTGCTTGCTGCACATGCAACAGTGTTGTTCTTTCTTTGACACCGACCCCAGACAAAGGCTGAGTGTAGCAAGGAAGCAGACAGCACGCCTCCAGTAGTGGCCCCTGCCTGGCTCCAGGATTTGTAAACAGAAACATCCCAGGCTCCAGTGAGGCAGACAGCAGTTCCCTGTCTGCTCTGCATTCAGGAAGCACTTGCTTGTACAAGCCCAGCCATTACACACAGGCATACATGCAGTGTTTACATTTGACTGAGTATTTAACTGAGAAAGCTAATAGAGAGGAAGAAGAGGGTTTATTAGAGCTAAGGGAATACAACAATTTCAGGGGTAGCATAAGTATATGTTTTTTAGAGAGGATTTTTTAAAAAATAAAAGACAAAAGGTTGGAGTTTTTTGGTTAAAGACCTCTTTTATTGCATATACCCATATTGAAATATTTTTCCTGGCAGTTTTTCAGGGATCTCATATTTTTAGACCATGTGAAATATCCTAGAAAGTTTTTCATTTAAAATATTTAACCATTAGCATGATTTTTAACATGTTTAAAAACAAGTTTGGGAGTTCCCATCATGGAGCAGTGGTTCACGAATCCGACTAGGAACCATGAGGTTGCGGGTTCAATCCCTGGCCTTGCCCATTGGGTTAAGGATCCAGCGTTGCTGTGAGCTGTGGTGTAGCTTGCAGATGTGGCTCAGATCCCATGTGTCTGTGGCTGTGGCGTAGGCCAGTGGCTACAGCTCCGATTCGACCCCTAGCCTGGGAACCTCCATATGCCCTGGGAGCAGACCTAGAAAAGGCAAAAAGACAAAAAAAAAAGTTTGAACACTTTTTTCCTCCCTATTATATGACTTGATAATTTTTGTTTCAGATTTTGGGTTAATGTATATTAGTATGCAAGTTATGTGGCATTTTCTTTTCTGAGTTTGAGAATAAAAGTAAAGAGAATGCTGAGACTTCAAGAAACACTAGGGAACTTAACACAGATTTTTGGAATTAATAGAACTTTATTTTATTTTATTTTTTTTGTCTTTTTGCTATTTCTTGGGCCGCCCCTGTGGCATATGGAGGTTCCCAGGCTAGGGGTCCAATCGGAGCTGTAGCCACCAGCCTACACCAGAGCCACAGCAACGCGGGATCCGAGCCGCGTCTGCAACCTACACCACAGCTCACGACAACGCTGGATCGTTAACCCACTGAGCAAGGGCAGGGACCGAACCCGCAACCTCATGGTTCCTAGTTGGATTCGTTAACCACTGCGCCATGACAGGAACTCCTTTTTTTTTCTTTTTTTTTTGGAATTAATAGAACTTTAAAAGTAATCTAATATAACCACTTTTAAAAAATAGTTTAATTAAATTATTTATTTACTTACTGTCTTTTGTCTTTTTAGGGCTGCACCCGCAGCATATGGAGGTTCCCAGGCTAGGGGTCCAATCGGAGCTACAGCTGCCAGCCTATGCCAGAGCCACAGCAATGTCAGATCTGAGCCGCATCTGCTACCTACACCACAGCTCATGGCAACGCCGGATCGTTAACCCACTGAGCAAGGCCACAGATCAAACCTGCAACCTCATGGTTCCTAATCGGATTTATTTCCACTGCGCACACGAAGGGAACTCCTAATAGTTTAATTTTAATAGCACACTTACAGTAACAGCACAGAAAACAGACAACATTAGAAACATGTTCTTGCATGTAGGAAAACTCCACAAAATATAACGAATGGGTAAGATCTACTATATGACAAAAATTGTACATATATCGCTTAGTTCCTGTCAATAAAAATTTACTTGTTTTTAAAAAGTCCAAATACTCATATTGTCCAGAAACATTTAACAGGATTATTTACAGTTGTTATGAAGTTGAACTTCTGAAAGTTGTTCACTGAAACATTTTAACTTGCATTTATGCTTTCTGTGTGCTCATTAAAAATTGACATATTGGAGTTCCCTGGTGGCCTAGCAGATTGGGGATCTGCATTGTCACTGTTGTGACACAGGTTCAGTCCCTCACCAGGGAACTTCTTCATGCCATGGGCATGGCCAAAAAAAATTACTTATAAATGAAAATGGAAAAACTGCCAATACCTGATTTCTGTCACCTATCTTTACACTCAAACTTGAATACTTTGGTATATACCTTTTGACCATATGGAGAAGAAATTGTCTGACATTCAGAACTATCAATGACAGAAAGAAGAGATAAAAATTATTTTTTGAGAATGAAATGTTTTCCTTATAGTAGATTCTTTTTTTTTTCCATTCTTTTTTTTTTAATTATTTATTATTATTTTTTTCCCACTGTACAGCAAGGGGGTCAGGTTATCCTTACATGTACACATTACATTTTTCCCCCAGCCTTTCTTCTGTTGCAACATGAGTATCTAGACAAAGTTCTCAATGCTATTCTGCAGGATCTCCTTGTAAATCTATTCTAAGTTGTGTCTGATAAGCCCAAGCTCTCGATCCCTCCCACTCCCTCCCCCTCCCATCAGGCAGCCACAAGTCTCTTCTCCAAGTCCATGATTTTCTTTTCTGAGGAGATGTTCATTTGTGCTGGATATTAGATTCCAGTTATAAGTGATATCATATGGTATTTGTCTTTGTCTTTCTGGTTCATTTCACTCAGTATGAGGTTCTCTAGCTCCATCCATGTTGCTGCAAATGGCATTATGTCATTCTTTTTTATGGCTGAGTAGTATTCCATTGTGTATATATACCACATCTTCCGAATCCAATCATCTGTCGATGGACATTCTTATAGTAGATTCTTAAGCACGTTCTTCACACATGTACCATGCTAGTTGAGTGTCTTTTGGAATACTTTTTTTTTTAAGTTTATTAATATTTTCTTGTGCAATCCAATCTACCTTTAATTGTGTCCAGTATATTTTTCACACCATGCATTGTAGGTTTCATCTTTAGATCTTCATTTAGGGTCTTTCAAATATGTAGACAGATTAGATAGATACCCAGATGACAGTTAGATGATGCATATATACATACGGATAGAGATATATTCCGAATCTCTACTTAACCTTTTATACATATGGAAAACAGGTATAAAAACTGCTTAATGCATTATCTGGTCATTGTAACATCTCTGTCAATTCTGAGTCAGTTTTGATTAATTGACTTATGTTCTTATTATGGGTCATATTTTTCTACTTTTTTGCATGCCTGGCAGTTTTATTATTGGTTGGCATTCACTGTTAGTTTTACCTGACTTTTGGTCTACTTGTTACACATTTGCATGGATCGCATACAGGTTGGTATCTTCAAAAAAGGCAAACCAGAAAGGCTTAATTTGCCTCCTTTACTATCAAGTACAGATTTGTTTTGACATCCTGAGCAATATCTCACACCAAATGCTGAAAGGGAAGTTTCGGAATCAGAATTTCAGTGGACTCCTAATAATGTCTAATTTCATGGACCACTGCAGTACAGGCCTGTAATGATAAGGTTTCTGCATTAGAAGCAACCAAGGTGGATACTACAACATTTTTCTCATAAAACACACAAATTTTTGGAAAAGTCCCTTAGTGTTTTTTGTTTAATTCTCTTTTCTTACAGTTTACTAAATTTATATCAAGTTGGGCTATTTGTTTTTTAAAGAACTCCTGGGCTGCCAGTTTTAAAAAGCCAAACTAGATTATAAAAACCTAAACATGGGAATTCCCTATTGGCTCAGCAGGTTAAGGAGGCCATTGTTGTCACTGCTTTGGCATGGGTTTGGTCCCTGGCCCAGCAACCTCCTCAAGCTGTGGGCATGGCCAAAAAAAAAACCCAAGACACATTGACATCAAAAAGAGATAGCAAATGATGAGATGGAAAAATGGAAATCAGTTGCAATAATGTAGAAAAACTCAATGGTCCTTAAGAGTATCATCATAGACTAATTGAGATCTAAAACTATGGCACCAGTCATGTAGAAATTCACTCCAATATATTTAGTTTAAGAAGTCTGAAAAAACATACATCGTGGAGCTACTGCTTTGGCACAACAAGATCGGCAGCATCAGTGCACTGTGACACAGGTTCTACCCCTAGCCCAGCACAGCAGGTTAAAGGTCCAGTGTTGCTGCAGCTGTGGCTTAGGTCGAGACTGTGGCTCAGACCTGATCCCTGGCAGGGGAGCTCCATATTCTCTGGAGCAGCCAAAATTGAAAAAAGAAAATGTATGTGTATATATATATATGTGTGTGTGTCATGCATTTTATACAAAACTGTTTAAGTTAAAAAAAACCTTTAATTGTAGATACTTATTGGCTTCTTTTCCAACTTTTTTTGATTACACATGATAATCATTTGTCAGTAGCACTGATAGGCAAGGGAAATTGCCTTTCTTTTGGAATAGGTGGAAATAAGAAGCTTGGTTTTGAGTTGTTTACATATCTGTTAAATATTTATTTGGGAATATAAAATATATTTGTCAAAAGAAGCTACATGTACGTGAATTGATTAATGGAGTATCTAATCTACGTATTTCAGAATTCAACTGCTGTATCTCCGAATCAAAGAAATTTTCCTGGTACACATGATTCTTCCTACAAAGCTAAACAATTATATCTGGTCAAGGGCAGGGATCACTTTCCCTATGTTCCATCTTAAAGATTATTCAAAGCTTCTATGTTTTATTTTATTTTTATTTTTTCGTCTTTTTAGGGTCACACCCGTGGCATATGGAGGTTCTCAGACTAGGGGTTGAATTGGAGCTATAGCCACTGGCCTGGCCTACGCCACAGCCACAGCAACGCCGGATCCAAGTTGAGTCTGCAGCCTACCCTGCAGCTCGTGGCAACACTGGCAACCCACTGAGTAAGGGCAGGGATTGAACCTGCATCGTCATGGATACTAGTCGGGTTTGTTACTGCTGAGCCACAGTGAGAACCCCAAAGCCTCTAAGTTTTATATCCTCAACACTGGTTTAGAGAATCTAAATTTGTTTCTGCCTGCCACAAATTCCATATTTAAGAATGTCTTCATTTAGACCAAATATAAAACATAGTACCTCACATTTCTATCCCTGCAGTTTTTCTCATGGATTTTCTACATCTGAAATGTACAGGAGAAGATATCACTTGTCTTTTATTCCAGGTAAAACCAAGACCTATCTTCTTATGAGGCACATTTAAATCACATCCCTTACAACTTCTGTCGATGGCTTAGTTACCATTTTTCAGACTAGGCATAGCTCTTCTCATTTCAGCTCTTTTAAGTTTTCTTTTGATAGTAAAAGAGCATATAATAACTACAAAATCTGTTGAATTCCACTGCAGAATAAGATGACTGTTGTGATTTTATGGATGCCCTCTATAAAAGATTTTGATCCCATTATTTAAAGATAGTAACATGTTTATTAATTTTGCTGAATAAAATAGAGATCTTTTGCAGAAAAAAAAATTGACCTGATTGTGTATTTCTGATGCTAGTCATTGCTTTGTAATCTGTAAATGTCATTAACAAAACTATCTACATATTAGATAATGCTGAACAGGCCATTGTTTGAACAGATACACACATGTGAGAACCATTCTTTGATTTACAACTATGTTTATTCCTTACAGAATCTAATTTTTGCAGTATTTATGATCACTGCCAAACTTCTCATAAGTATCATCCCAGAAGTTTTGGTTTCATATCAAGCTGATTTATCTGCCTCACTGATTTTTCAGCAGCTCACAGCTATGTTGAACAGTTTAACTGTACTTAAGAACATCTTTTTTATGGTTTTGTCTCCTTCCCCTTATTCTCTAGTTCATTCTAAAAAAATCCTTTGATTATTTTTTGTTGAGGATTCTTCTAAGATGTAGAACATTCCTGAACATATGTCTTTGCACACTTATGCATGTTTCTACAAAGTCTACAACTAGGAGTAGAATTACTTAGTCATAGGAGTAGAATTACAACTAGGAGTTGAATTACTTAGTCATTGGAGTAGAATTTACTTACGCATGTTTCTACAAAGTCTACAGCTATGAGTAGAATTACTTAGTCATAGGAGTAGAATTAGTAAGTAATATCAATTTTAGTAGATAGAGCTAAACTATTTCCAAAGAAATTGTACCAGTTTGGATTATAAGCCAAATATGAGCATTCTCATTGCAGCACTTTTACTCATAATAATTATTCATGGAGTTTTTTTTAAAGGAGATTAATACATGGTATCAATAATTAATAATTGAGAGAGTGTGGTAATAAAGGTCTTCGCTGCTTAGAAAGCTAGTGGGCATGGTCAAATAGTCTAAAATAAGGTAACAGATAAGAATACAAAGGTGTCGCTAATTATTTTAAATGTAACAAATGGACTAAGTATTCCAGTTAAAAGACAAAGATTGTTTGAATTGAATTAAAAGTTCATTGTTTTGTCTTTTTGCCATTTCTAGGGCTGCTTCTGTGGCACATGGAGGTTCCCAGTCTAGGGGTGCAATCGGGGCTGTAGCCGCTGGCCTATGCCAGAGCCACAGCAATGCGGGATCCATGCTGCTTCTGCAGCCTACACCACAGCTCATGGCAACGCTGGATCCCCAACCCACTAAGCAAGGCCAGAGATAGAACCCGCAACCTCATGGTTCCTAGTCAGATTCGTTAACCATAGCCACGACGAGAACTCCTTGAATTAAAATTTTAAAACACAGTAGCATCAACATGCAAAAGAATGAAGTTGACCCCTACCTGTCACCATACACAAAATATTAATTCAGAATTGTTCTGCCACCTTAACATAAAAGCTAAAACCATAGAACTTTTAGGGGAAGACATAGGGTTACATCCTCATGACTTTGACCTTAGTAATGTTCTTACACATGACAATAAAGCGTAGACAACGAAGGAAAAAAATAGATAAATTAGACTTCTTCAAAATTAAAAATATTTCTGTTCCAATGGACATATCAAGAAAAAGATAACCTATATGCTACGGCATGAATGAACTTTGAAAACATTATTCTGAATGAAATAAGCCAGACATAAAAGAACAAACATTGCGGAGTTCCTGTCGTGTCCCAGTGGTTAACAAATCTGACTAGGAACCATGAGGTTGCGGGTTCAATCCCTGGCCTTGCTCAGTGGGTTGAGGATCTGGCGTTGCTGTGCGCTGTGGTGTAGGTCGCAGACATGGCTAACATCCCGAGTTGCTGTAGCTCTGGTGTAGGCCGGCAGCTACAGCTCCAATTAGACCCCTAGCCTGGGAAACAGTGGCTGCCTTCTCACTGTCCTACCATGGCAGAAAGAGAAAGTAATAAGCTCTCTCTTGTCTCATAAGGACACTAATCCCATTGCAAGCCCACTCTTATGGCCTCATTTAAACCTAATTATCTCCCAAAGGACCCATAAGTCATCACATTGTCAGTTAAAGACTTCAACATACGAGTTTTTTTTCAGCATGTGAGTTTTAAGGGATTGCAGTTCAGTCCATAGTACACACTACTGGAACCTATTAATAACAGGAGAAACAGTGTGCTGGGGGTTGGTATATGAGAACTTTCAGAACTTTGCGTAGTTTTTCCATAAAACCTAAACAGCTCGAAATAAAGTCTATTTAAAATACTAAGAGCAAGGCTGAGGACTGCACATT